>NC_090762.1:37902826-38222826 GCF_036898095.1 Palaemon carinicauda | reverse complement strand
TTCCTGTCATCATGGATGAGTCAACGGATGTGAGCACAATTAAGTCGTGTGCTGTAATTGTTAGGTTTTATGATTCATCTGTGCAGAAAATCACCACTGCTATGCTAGACCTTGTTAATTTATATGACTCAGACAATAATGCCCAAGGGTCTACTGGACAAAATTTATATTCCCTACTGATGAATACATTAATTAACAAAGTATGACATCCCCCTTAGTAATTTCATAGGGTTTGCAGCTGATGGTGCTTCTAATAACATGGGCGAGCATACTTCCCTATGTAGAAAACTTAAACACTTATTGCCTGGACTTACTGTCTTTAAATGTATATGCCATTCTATTCACTTGTGTTCTTCAGAGGCTGCCAAAACTCTACCCTGTCACTGTGAGGATTTGCTTCGCAGTATTTTTACATTTTTTTGCCCATAGTTCATAAAGGCAGTATGATTTTAAACTCTCTCTGGAATTTTGCAATACTAAGCCTCACAAAATACTCCATCCCAGTCAAACGCGTTGGCTTTCGTTACATGAAGCAGTTAGAAGAGTTCTAGAGCAGTGGCAGCCTTTAACCTTGTACTTCAGTCGAATTGAAGGTAGAGAACGGTTGACAGTAGTACACCAGATAGTTGAAAGGATGAGAGATCCTCCTGTCTTTTTATATTTTACCTTTGTAGATTACATTTTACCAAAATTTAATGACTTCAACTTACTCTTTTAAAGAATTCCCTCCACATTCCATTTGCTTTTTGACAGAATAAGAAAATTATATAGATCAATATTGGGTACTTTTTGTTAGCCACACATTATTCAGAAACATTCATAAATGACAATTGATCCACGCAATGAAAGCAACTATGTTCCACTTAACCAACTTTATCTGGGAGCAGAACTTCATACTTTGTTTCAGAAAGAATCCTTAAAGAATCCTGAAATGTTACTAGATGTTCAAAACAGATACAGAAAATATTGAGTTTCAGTTTGTATTGCAATTAGGAAAAGGTTTGATCTGGACAACCCTTTGTGGAAGATGGTTTCGTTTCTGTCAATAAATAAATCATTAGATTATCAATCAAGAATAGCTATGCCATCTCTACAGGATTTAGTCAAATTAGTCCCAAGAATAGGTGTAGGTGTAGAAAATAACCAGAAGTTAGATGATGAATGGCAGAGTTAAGATTTCATACAAATACCAGAAGATTTAAAGCACGAGACAGATATAGAAAACATTTTATTAAGGGTTGGGCAATTTAAAAGACGAAGAGGGTAATCTAATATTATCAGCATTGTCAAATTTTGCTCTACATATTTTATCTTTACCAACATCAAATGCTGATGTAGAGAGAGAGTGTTCAGTAAAGTCAATCTCATAAAGACAAAGATTAGGAATTCTTTACAATTACCATCAATAATTGCTCTTATAGCTGTGTCAGAAGAAGTCAAGAGATATGGAGGCTGTGCCTGTGCCCGGTTCAAAGTTAATGATGAAATGTTTAACGCAGTCAGAAATATCTATAAGGAAAAATAATGTGTGTGTGTGTGGGGGGGGGGGGGAATTGTCACCTGAAATTTCTCTTGTAAGTTTTTTAAAATTTATATTTTTGTGTATAGACCTTTATACATTACCAATACTCTAGAAAAAACTGTTCTCATGCTTATAATGTTTAGGCTATATTTCTTATAAAGATAAACAGACTTTGTACGTATTCACCAATTCAATCTGAAATACATCACAAACCTGTGGGCAAATACTAATATATATAAGGGAAATATCTATCATTTATTAACTTATTGTTACTAGTCCTTCATAATAAATTATATTTTTTATACTTAAGTTATCCTTACTGCGCATTTACATTTGTTATTATGTTTATTCTTCGGCATAATCTTTATATATTTTATTTATTTCAATTTTCCTTATCAAATAGACTACTGTTGTTTATACGTTTTTTCCTTATATCTTTTCTCTAAAGTCAACTCAAGTATTAAGACAATATCAATCGAAATATATCAGACAATTTGAAATAATGACAAAATTTAATCCTATGTGCATGGCAGAATTAAAAACACATTTTTTCAGGGAATATATATATATATATATATATATATATATATATATATATATATATATATATATATATATATATATATATATATATATATATATATATATATATATATATATATGCAACGTTAATATGGACCTGAATATAATGTACATTATTCAGAGACAATACTGCAAGTTCATAATGTGGGAATATTTCAGAATTATAACCATCCTAATTTTGAATCAAACAAAAAGTCCTTCTCGTTATCCCTGTGTGTATTAGTTATATTGTAAAATTGTGCGTATTATAGCACATAAAGACAACTCATTTAGTATGATAGCACATTCCTCCTCCGTTCAATATAGTGTAACTGACAAACTTTATCAAGTGATACTTAGAGAGGTGAAACTGGGACTAATCAGCGACACTGCTGAGCGTGGAGTTGCCTAGTGTGGAAAATCCGGCAGCCCTGAGCCTGGTACAGGAGGCTCATCTTGTAGCGTCTGCAGGAAGGTGTCAAGTGCTTTCTTGAATTTGGCGACCGAGCAGCCTGTGGTGTCTGACATTTCTAGGCAGTGTATTGAACAGCCTGGGGCCGTTGTGGGTGAGGCTGGAGGCAAGGAGGGTTTTTATCCTCTCTGGTGTCCTGGAGGAGAGGCTTTGTCTTGCACATGAGCGCCCAGAACGCTCACTTTCACGTGCCCTCAGTAAGTCAGGGGTAGGGTCAGGCACCCGCCTCTAAAAGATTTTCCAGGTGTATATTATTCTATATCTCTCTCTTCTTCTCTGTTGAGAGTAGAGTCCCAGCTTTTGCAGGCCCCTCTGTTTATGGGGAGACCACAGCTGGCTGCAGTAGTCAAGGATTGGCTGTATGAGGGTCCTCCACAGTGTCAGCATGACCTCCTGCTCCCTTGAACGAAAGGTACGCAGAACCCAGCCAACCATGCGCCTGGCCCTAGTGGCGGTGTCCTTGATGTGCAGCTGGAAGGTGGCTTCATTGTCCATGAGGACGCCAAGGCACTTGACTGCATTGCTGGGTGGGACTGGCTGCTGTTTTTGTCAGTAACTCGGTAGAGTGGATGAGTTCAGTATTGGGCCCCAGTCTCATTATTTCAAATTTATCCTCATTGAATTGCATGTTGTTTGTGTCAGCCCAGTGGAAGACCCTCTGGATGTTTGCCTATAGCTGGACAACATCCTCAGACGCACTGATCCTGTGGCTTAGGACCAGGAAGAGTAGGGGGCCAAGAACAGAGCCTTGGGGGACTCCGCTGATGACTTTCTCAGGCTGTGACTTGTGGCCGTCAACAGCTACTGCCTGAGTCCTGTTGGTAAGGAAGCTGTGCAGCCACACACCCAGCTTCCCTGCTATCCCCATGGTCCTTAGCTTGTGGAGAAGGATGCCGTGGTCCACTCAGTCGAAGGCCTTAGCAAAGTCTAAGTAGACAACGTCTACATTTTTGCCTTCGTAAGGCCCTGGAGCAGCCACTCATAGTGGGCCAAGAGGTTGGAGAGACAAGACCTCCCTTTATGAAAGCCATGCAGAGAGTTACTCATCAATCTGTTTTCCTCAAGGTGGCTAATGATCTAGTTTCTTAATATTTTCTCAAATACTTTGATGAGATGGGAGATGAGGGCCACTGGCCTGTAGTTTTTGGCTTGGCTTCTATCTCTCCCTTTATGGATTGGGGAGATGATGGCCTCTTTTAATATTGATGCTATATTGCCAGTGTCCAGGGAGCAGCGCCAGATTTTGTAGAGAGGGAGCGCCAGAGCTTCCTTGCATCTTAGTAAAAGGATGGATGGCACACCATCTGGTCCAGCAGCAGAGTTGATTTTTAGTTCACTGATGGCTTCCTGTACATCAGTTATGGTGAAAGGGATGTTCACGAGAGTAAAGTGATGTTGGGTGTGCACCTTAAAGAACTCAGCAGGTTCGAGAACAATCTTGGCGGTTGTAGGTTGCAAGAAGATTCTGGTATACTGCTGGGAGAGAATCTGACATGTTTCCTCAGGGGTGTTTGACATCATCCCATTTCCTGACTGAAGTGGTCCAACCTTGACTTGCATTTTGGAAAATTTCTTGTAGTACTTAAAGAAAAATTTAGGGTTGGCCTTGATGTTGCACACTGCCCGCGTTTCTTCCCAGTCACGTTGCTTCTCGTGTGAATCCTTGAGTTCATTTTCTATATGTGAGATCTTAGCTTGCAGTGAGTTTTTCCGGGTGTCACTCTTTGTCGTTTGCATTTGTCTATTTAAGTTCGCCCGTCGCCTCATAAGCACTTTTCTGTCCCTTGGTATGTGGCTTCTTCTGGTGGCTGGCAGTTTTCCTGTTGGCACATTACCTTCACAGGCCCTGAGGATGGTTTTTAGAAAGTCATTCAGCATTACCTCAGGGTTGTCAACATGGGGTTCTGACTCCCAGTCAGTGCACTGTAGTTGGGCATTTAGGAGATCCCAATTCACTTGGCTGTTGAAGAAGTTTAGTTTGGAGAAAGGGTTCTTCTCTGTTGGTGTAGCCATTTCTGGGGAATGTGATTTGTTGTAAGTAGTGTGTATCTTGAGGAGATTATGGTCAGAGAAGATGGTCTTTTCAGCCGAGATGTAGTTAATTGCATCACTGTTATTGGTGAAAAACAGGTCAAGTATATTGTTTCCCCTGGTTGGTATGGACACCATCTGAATGAGAAAGGAGGAGTTTGTAATGGACAGGAGCAGTTTGGCTTGAGACTTATCAGTGAGGGTGCTCCCAGTTTGGGTTCCTTCGGGCCACTTCAGGAAGGGAAAGTTGAAGTCTCCAGTGAGGATGACGTGAAGTGTAGGAACTGGCAGGGAGTCCAGTAGGTGACAGAGCTTCTATGGCACTACTGAAGTTTTTAGAACAGCTGCCAGGTGGACGGTAGCAGTTTATAATCACCATATTATGTTGCTGGATTTGTATGGCTTGCAGTTCAATTTGGCCGTCTGAGTATGATAAGAAGGGTATTGAATTTGGAGCAATATTATCCCTCAAGTAGATGATTGTGCTGCCATGTGTTCTTCCTTTCCTATTTGTCCGGAAGGAGGTGTAATTTCTGATGTGTATTTCAGGCTCCTTTATTCCTTCAGATTGGTGGGTTTCAGTGAGGGCAATAAACATAAAGTCCTCTTCCCAGGCCAGCTCTCTTATGAATGATATCTTGCTTTGAGCTGCCTTGAGGTATAGACCCCGAATATTGCCCACTAGGAATTTTTCTAATATAGTGCCCCGACTCTGGGCCAAGCCCAGGTTGGGGTCATGGGCGACACTACTGCTGGGAGTACTTGTGGTAGTTGATTTTGCTGGGGTGTTTGCCTCATGAAGTTCTGCAATACAAGTCCCTGAGCTTCTACAACTTTGTTCATGTTTGCCATGTGTGCTTTCATCTCCATGAACACATCTAAAAAAATTGCTTTTGTGGTGCTCTTGTGGTGGAGGAGGTGTCGATGTGCTTGCTGACCTGGAGGGTGGTTCATTTTCGGCAGGGCTCTGGATCCTTGCTTGCTGCCTTTTTGTTCCCTTTATATGGGTAAGCTTGCACTCCTCCTTAAAACATTCTCTTTTCTGCACTGAATTTCTACAGAGCACAGGATAATAGCTGGGGCAGTTCCTACCTAGGGTGTATCCCCTCTCATCTCTAAAACCATGACTCACATATTTTGGGCATGGTTTAGGGTGGCCATAGCTGCAGCCCTTCCCACTTGCACCATATTTGCAGTATCCTCGTCTGTAGTATCTACATACACGTGGGGGGCTGTGGTAGATGGACGGGGTTCAGTCATGGTGGGTGGGTGGGATTGTACATTTTCTAGGTTGGCTACTGCAGTACTTACAGGTGTATTGGTGTCCCTAGAATGTGTGGGGCCAGGCTGCTCCTGTGACCGTTGAGTTAGACTGAGGTCCAGGTTCTCTGGGGTGTCACCCAGGGTCATGGCTCCAGGTTGCCGGGGTGGTGGGGTCTGGGAGCACATGGCATCAGCTGTACCCTCATGGTTCTCTTGCAGGTTTGATTGTAATAAAGTCCCCCTGGCGTTTACCTGCTCATCTATTGCCTTTTGTGCTTCCTGTGCTACCTTTCCCAATCTTCATCTAGATACTTGGACACATAACACTTCTCACAAGTATATTTCCTGGTGGTTTTCAGGAGACACATTAGGTTGTATAAGGGCAATTTTGAACAGTAGTAGTGAATCCATTCCTTACACTCACCACACTGGATGGAGTGTCATGTCATCACCCAAGCTACAGGCAGCGCAGGTAATTTGTTTACACTGGCAGCCATCATAGATTACAAGTACACAAACGCACTACGGTAACCACTGTTCTGCACAATTAACTTTCCAAGATTGATTCTACAATTCACGGAGCGACAAGCGACACGTCTTCACCTCACGACAGTGCCAAAAAACAGTAGGCCCTACTTCTGAAATCTAGCTTTATACCCTGAAAGTACTACTTCCAATAATGGCTTACAGTATCTCAACTGTAAGTTATTCGACATTACTATTAAAATTCTTTGGCTACTAAAATAAGAGTATCAAACATTTGCAAATTGTAATAACAATTTCCTTTCTCCTGTAACTTGTCTGAAGCAATAACAATTGGTTTTGTGGTGAAATACTGGGTTATTTACAACCACATGTATTAACTTTTTTACCTGTAAACCCTCGTGCACAAATTTCGCACGAGGCCAAGTTACATAACTGAGAAACACACTTACCTAAGAGACATCTGCCGTTTACCTTTGATTTAAACTATATTTCCTGCACCAATTCTTTTGGGGGTGATGCCACACGGGTTCACAAAGACTCAATTAAAAAGTTTGACATATATTTAATATTTAAAGTACACAAACAAAAATCATCAGAGTTACGTTAAAGAGCGAACATTAACATTAACACAAATGAACAAAATTTACGTTACTTGATAAAAATTAAATAAATATCAAAAGGGGTTACAGAGTATTCTTATAAGAATATTGCTGCAATGGTGCGATGGTTCACGAGGTGACGATGGTCGTTGGATTCAGGAGAATATCTTCTAATTACTTGCCTTTTGGAGTTAACTGCTCAAAGAGGCCTAGATTCACCTTTCAACCCTGGAAGAAAACTCGGGAGGAGTATATTGCATAGCACAGTTGTCAGATCTACAAAAAGTACAGGGTTACGTAACATAACATCAAATTAAAGATAAACATCAAGTGCTCTAATCGTAACCCAACATACACAAAAAAAGGGGTCTCGTCCAGAAGGCAAGTTTAAATTACTGGCATGTGCCCTTACAATAATCAAACAACATATATAATCTCCACAGGAAGAAGTTTGACAACAATGGGATGTTACGTCATTTTATCTGATCTAGATGGATAAAATTTGCAAGAAAGTTAGCTTATTAATTTAAATATTATTATACTAATTCATACAAACTCATTGATATAGTTAATATGATAAAACTACTTCTGTGGAGGAAAATAATCACATTTAAACATATATTCATAGAAACTGAGAAATACATTAGAAAATGAACACTCTTAAAACTAAGAATACTTTTATTCAACGGGAATAAATGTCAATTTTTGACAGGTTTCATGACAACTTCACATTCTTCTAAGAACTCAAGAAGCTAATTTTCTTTGAACACACGAAGCTTTAACTATTACATTGATGTATTTATCTTCGTTCCAAGATGTTGTCTTTGAAGAATAGAATCATACTGTTCTTGAAATATGTTAGTTTTCCTTGTTTCCTTTCCTCACTGGGCTATTTGCCTGTTGGGGCTCCTGAGTTTATAGCATCCTGCTTTTCCAACTAGGATTGTAGCTTAGCAAGTAATAATAATAATAATAATAAATAATTCCACCTTGTTTTACATGGATACCTGAGTTGTTTACTGATAATTATATTTACCATTTCCAAACTAGGGTTTTCCTGCTGCATTCTAAAGAGATGAGCACTTTGCCATTATTATATGGTTTAACTTAGATAACCCTGGACTCTTCAAACCACTGGCAGCATCTGTAGTTGCAATTAAACACAAACTATGACTAGTTGAATATTGGTTTTTCAAGTTTCTGGGAATGACAAAAATGTCAGTTCGTCTCCATCATTAACATCTGTCAACATTTGCCCTTCCTCTTGCTGGTCATCATCTTCATTAGGGTTTGGACATGTGATCCCGAATTTCTTGAAGCATTAAAAAAAAAAATGCCCCGTCATCTGTAATTGCAGCCATAATTTTCCTGTAGCTTTGATAGTTTCTATGGTCGCTGCAACCTCCCCATCCTCGTGAGCTAAAGGTTGGGGTAACCTATAGGTCTTTCTGGTGAGACATCAGCAGTCATTGTCTGTCCCTCCTTGGTCCTAGCTCGTATGGATAGGAGGCTTAGGCACTGATCGTATGTATATATGGTCAATCTCTAGGGTATTGTTTTACTTGATAGGGCGATGTCACTGTCCCTTGCCTCTGCCTTTCATGAGTGCCCTTTAAACCTTTCATGCCATGGCCAGTATACAATATAAAGATTCATCCTCTTGAGAAGTGTTATGGCTTTGTTTAAAAAGCATTCCAACTCTTAGCAAAAATTAATGATGAAGATCTTTTATCTGCTACTGAATCAGAGTCCAAGGCCCACCTGAGATGAATCTCCTGAAGGAGGATAGGAAATAAACAAGAAAAGCAAAAGGTAGGGCAGGACAATAAACTATATTTCGAAAATACTCATAGGCTCTCATCTCGTTGCAAAATGGCTAATGTATATTGATCGAAATATATTACAGTTTACCGTTACGGAAATCGAATGTCAATACTATTTTAAGAAGAAGAAGAAAAACAAACAACCTGACTTGGAACTTGGGGAAGTTCTGGTGTGATTGACTTCAGGCGAATATCACGAACTTCGTCCATAACTTCTGACTAAGTAGGAAACACCAGAACTTTGATCGAACACGATTAATTATGATTGCTGCACCATAAAGCACACGGTAATAGGTAGGTTAAGTTGAAAATAAATTTCTGTTGAAATTGTAGACGAACTGACAGGTTCAACTTTCTAGTGTAGGCCATGCAAGGGCCTGCTTGCTTAGGGTAGCCCTTCCCCAACTCACTACTACGCTGTCAAATGGGTTGCCTGATCAGGGCATTAAGTTAGGGGTTGTATGTATGATAGCGGCCACCTGTATGTAGTGTTATGTCTAACTTAGAATAAGGGGGGTCGCAGGGGGCGTCAGACCACCCCACCCGTTAGGTATAGTAGATAAGGACGCAGATTGTAGGTTAGGTTATGGGGGGAAGTTTAGGTTAGTTGATGTCCATTTTAAATCAATGCGTGAGGAACTGGCCGCTGGTATACAAAGGCTCCAAAGTTAGTTTTTGTTAAATTATTCATGAAGTTAACAGCTCTTTATTATTAACAGTCAGTCAGTCATGGATTTTGACCTAGTTTATGCTATTCATGGCAGGCTATATGGGTAAGGCTACTGGAAACTAAGAGAACAGAGATATTTCTATAGAAAAAAGTAGTTTTTTCCCTAGGTTACATCACCCTGTAATAAACTTCAATAATACCGAAAACTTTACCTTATGCCTTAAATGTTAAAATTTAATCGTAGATGTAATATACTTTCACCTTTCACTTTCAGTCTGTGGAGCTTTTGCAGTTTGTTGGGACAGACCTGGGTAATAATTAACATGTGGGTCAATCTTTGTGGGTAAATCTTTTAGGTTTTAATTTACATTTTCACAATTTTCCCAAACCTATTCCGTTTAGCATATTTCAATAATCATAACTAGTAATTTCCTTTATCTCATAACCATTGATCGTTGGGTAATAATAACCGAGGCCATCAAATTTTAAGTTTGCATAATTAATAATTAATGCCGAACTACATTTTATTATAGTTACGGACGGAGAAAGCTATTCTAAAAAAAGAAAAGGTGTTTTCCATATAAAACATGGCAAATAAAAGCTTAGTTAATTTTATATATATATATATATATATATATATATATATATATATATATATATATATATATATATATATATATATATATATATATATATATATATATATATTCTTATATACATATATACTTATATACAGTATATATCGCCAATAATGAGGAACACCCAGTGGGAACTCGGGGTTTTTGGTTGGGAAAATATACTGGGAAAACAGTAAATAATGTTTTACCCGAAGTACTATCCCACGGAGCCAGCGCATGTAGGAAAACATGTTCCGCTTGCTAAAACTTAGGAGCAATGAGATAATGTTTAATCGTGAGTGAAGCAAGCATTTGACAGACCAAAAACCAATAAATCTTTAGGTCAATTAAGAAAACTTATTTCTAATACGATGAACACTTATGAACAACTCCATTGAATATGGAATGGAAAATAAAGTTTTAAATATGTAACTAACCTGGTAGTTACATATTTATAGCCTAAATCCCGCGTTCTGACGCTGCACGACAGAAATTCAAAATTCGTGGCGATCGCCGCCATGACAGTAGGTGGTCATACATGAGCGCCATCACTCTTAGGTTATTAGAACCATTCCCAACATCTTCAGAAATTCTCTGTCGTTGATCGAGTCAACACCTTGGGAATTCTTTTCGTGGATATATTACTTTATTCTACAATTTGGTGAAGAACCTTTTGTCTGATTATTGTTAATAGCTTTCGCTGCCTTTCTACTATCGAAGATATTATATAGGATAGATTTTTTGCGGGTTCAACTTGGACAGTGTAAGTGAACTTTATTTCAAATAAAGTTATCCAGACCCAGTAATGGCTCTTCTGTTATTAAACTTTGGTTGTTGGGCTAGACCAGCTTTCGAGCTGCTCTTTCTTCCCGCATTGTAATTGTTGTCAGGGAGCATGTATGTATTTGTTTTCGTTCCTTGCTTGTATTGAGGGATCAAAGATTTTTTTTTCCCCCATACTTTATTAACGAACAACTCTTAAAGTTATAATGGAAGGAAGACATTTTCTATATTAAACATTGTGATGTTACTATTTTGTAACGTAACTCTTAGCATAGCGGATTGTGATTACCTTGTAGGAATTCAGTCCGTATTCGTGATGCAGTCACAGTCTTGTGACGTAATCCGCATAGTATCACTTGTATTTTGTGAATTATTTTCTTTCTTGCAATAAATTTTTAAAATATTAGCTTTCTAAGCATAAGTATGTTTATAATGTAGGGAAATATATTATTTTCAATTATATATTTGTCCTATTAGTATATTTCCCTTAGTCAATTTTTGTTTAGATTTTTTCGAGCGTACATTCATTTTACACTCGAGTATTACTAAGGGAGATGTCAGATATTAAACGATCATTTTTGTTTCACAATACTTGTATCGTTATTTAATATTTCGCTTTTGAGAATACTATTATTACAGTATTCATATATCCTCTTGTATTTTCATCCTGGCCCTTGACTAAAGAGAATATTCTCTCGCAACGGGCAGATCTATTATGATCTAATGTGAGATAGTTTAAAGAGCTAGTGTTCAATGGCACATATAATGACGCAATGCAGTCAAGCTACGATAAGTAATACTCTTGTCAATTGTTTTTTGTTTTCACAGTTACTGGTATCGTTATTTTATATTTCGATTTTGAAAATACTAATATTACAGTACTCATATATCCTATTGTATTTTCATCCTGGCCCTTGACTAAAGAGAATATTCTTTAGTAACGGGTAGGTCTATTAAGATCTAATGTGAAATAATTTAAAGTGCTAGTATTCAGTGTCAGTGCAGTGGAGGGTGCGTTCGTTCGTGTCCGTCATAATCCCAGCCGGGGACCTCTTCCATGCTCCCCAACCCCTGGGAGAAGGAAAGTCGAAAGGCAAAATGATATGACAGACCTTGATTAGCGAACGAACGTCCCCTCGAATGATCATGTTAACAATGTACAGATCGCTCCATCTTAATAGTAAAAGCGAGGTTAAAATGTATGCGTCTTCATCGGACGCAAAAATCGCGACGTGGTTGGAGCTAACCACTACGTTCTAACCCACGCAAGACAGGTATGTCTCCTAATAAACCCTCTTTCAGTGACTGTTGTTCACCGGAGGTGTTTCTTTCGGACTAAGACTACGTGTCAGCACCGAAACAATTGCGTAAGACGCATAGTCCTTCAGATGATGAAGGTGCTCAATTTACGTCGGTACATGCTCCTTTTCTGCCCCCAGATTGGGAAATGTCACAGGGTCTTTCCCCTGTTAACCACCTGGATAGACTCTAATGCTGTTGACAGACGCAGATGCCGGTCTGGTCTCTCGGGGAGGGGTGTGTCTCTCACAACAATCGATACACGATTCAGATCGCGCACAAGGCGCGCTAGAAGTATCGACAGTTGACGATACCTCTCAGCAATCACTATATAGTTCAGTTAGAGCACAGGACGCTCATTATGTATCAGATTTGTCAGAATTAAAGAGGTCTATTTCGTCTCTGTTGACGCTTACGATTCTCTTGCAGAAAAAAATACACCTAAAAGAATCTAGCACAGCAATAGACCAATAGTATCGGACAGCATAGTTCTAAGATACTCAGCAACGCTCCCTCGCAGTGATCAGCTCGCGTTGCGGCAAGCGTTAGGACGGACGCATGCGGCAGTCTGGTCTCTTCCTCACGGCAGTCGCAGACACCAGTCTGGTCTCTCTTTCATGGCAGACACAGATGTCAGTCTTGTCTCTCGGGGGGAGATCTCTCACAACAATCAATACATACAAGTATCAACAGTTGACGATACCTCTCTGCAAAACGCTCCCTCGCAGCGATCAGCTCGCGTTGCGGCAAGCGTTAGGACGGACACATGCAGCAGTCTGGTCTCTTCCTCACGGCAATCGCAGACACTAATCTGGTCTCTCCTTCACAGAAGACGCAGACGCCAGTCTGGTCTCTCGGGGGAGATCTCTCACAACAATCGATACATAGAAGTATCAACAGTTGACGATTTGCAGCAGTCTGGTCTCTCCTTCACGGCAGACGCAGACAAAGCGGCAGCCACACGCCACGGCGGACGCAGCAATTTGGATGCATGCAGCAGTCTGTAAATTCACGGCAAAGTGGATGCATGCGGCAGTCTGGCCATATACTGGACGCACAACTAACACTCCCTCGCTTCACGCTGTTGACATACAACATGCTGAACGCATTCTGGACGCACGCGTTCAAGATTTTCCCTCGCATGAGTTTACAGATGTTGTTGCTCCCTTACAGCATGATGATCTTATGCTAGAAGCACTAGAACCTGTCTCTCCCTCGAGGCTTACAGTACTTAAACGTGATACTTCTTCGCAACTGGACGATATCCTTCACAAGATTTCTTCCAGACAAGGTGAATTATTTTTGGAAGATAATAACCGTCACAATGACGAAGTTTTGTCTCCTACTCATTCAAATCTGGGAATCGATGTTCCATTAGCCAAATTAGAATCTCGGGATTCAATACAGTCAACTGATTTAAAAGAAAAATATATGGTTCTGGCTAGATGGGTTAAGTGAGTTTTCTCAACTCTCAACCAATGGACGTCCAAGAGAAAGGTTCTAGGGAAGGCCTCCTTTTTCTTTTCCTCACTCAGGTCAACCATGAGCAAGTCGTAGTTTATGTGGTCCAATTCTGAAATGGACCATCGGCTGAAGTAAACTTTTAGACAATAAAAGTCTTCAGCCTTATGGACTGGACTCTCGTAACTCTCGCAGAAGCCACAGACCCTAGAAACAAGGCTCAGATACATCTGAAAATAATTTGTCTTCCCTTTTGCCCTAGCCTTGGCCAAGAAGGTAAGTGGCTGCCATGGCTTATCTTGTATTTATCACACTCCAGTAGTGGAGAGAATTACCCTTCTCTCCTGTTCCTGAATTTGTGGCTGAAGCCTTAATCAGGCTTTGTTCTGTAACCGAAATACAAACCACGCTATTTACATAGAGGTATACTTTCGGCGTAGCTGAAATTGACGAGCCAATAGAATTTTAACGAGGGTTAACTATCCCCGCGCTAGTTAGCAGGGGGTAGGGGAGGGGTAGTTTGCAACTCTCCCCTCTCACACACCGGTGAAATGTCTCACTTCACTTTTGGCTCGGACGATGAACAGACGTGTCTGTCTCTTCGTCCTCGTTATTGACAGCCTTAATCTGTTTTTTCCTTCTCTTCAGCTTGTGTGTTTTGGAAGTTGGCCTCATCCTTCATCGCTATCATGCGCAAATGCCCTGGACTCTCCGGCTGCCCCTGTGGAACATTCATGTCGGCGGACAAGGTGGATCCTCACACCCTTTGTCTGCAGTGCTGAGGCCAACGGTGTGATGGGGAGTTAAATTGCAGTGAGTGTAGGGAGTGGTCTGCCTCCCAGTGGGAGAAGTTCGGCCGGCGGCGTAAGAAGAAGTCCAAGAGAGACCGTTCCCCTTCAAGGGCTGCCTTGAAGAAGGAAGGCTCTAAGGACTTCTTCCGCTGCCCGAACCTCCTCCGAAGCTCCCACTCGATCGGTCTCTCGTGAGAGGCCGTCAAGTGGTAGCGCAGGCCCTAGTTGTGTTTCCCGACCTCGGTGTGCGGAAGAGGGCGTTGCCTCCCATAGCGAGGCAGCTCCCCCTCCTCCGCCGGGGGAGGACATTATTGAATTAGATGAATATGATCAGACTGTTTCTAATAATGATTTGTTTCAGCTTTGGGCTTCCTGTGGGCTTAAGGGCACGCCCTCCAAGGAAGCCCTGTTTGACTTGATCCAGTTGGGGGCAGCTGTCAAACAGTCACCGGTAATACCAGAGGTTCTCCCTCTGTCTATTGTCGACACTGTTATGGCAGAGGCTTCCGACGGGTCAAACCTCTGCTGCTGCCGTTGCTGACGTTGCTGAAGGCTCTCCTTCCTCCTCTGAACATCCTTCGAGGGGAAAGGTGAGTCCCACAGTCTCTCCTGCGGGTGTGTCTCTTCCTCGGGGGAGCGCACTGACAGAGACTCCTCTTCGGAGGACTGACGATCCTGATGCCCTTCCTCGAGGTCGCCTGCGCCGTAAGGCTCGACCTCCCCTTCGACGTAGGGGCCTTCCTTCTTCCTATAAAGGGGTTAGGAGGCGCCTCTTTGGGTCGTCTCTGCCGTCGCCCTCCCCTGCAGAGGATTCTTCTCGTCGGCAGCAGACTGTCAAAGCCACATCCTTGGACCTCTCCGCAGACGCCTGCCAGACCTTCCAGCCCTTCCGGCTGCCCATCGCCCCTGGATGCAGTTGCGCAGCAGGCACCTTCTGATACCATCTCCCGATCCTTGCCAAGATTCTTGGAAATGATGTGTCCTACCATGCAAGTGGCATTTTTAGATTTATTTCAGAAGCAGGTCTTCTGAAAAATATTTAACTTTTATTACATTCAACTTTTATGATTTTAATTGAATACTCTTTTATTTTTTATTTTATTTTATCTTTTATTTTTGTATACATAAATTAAATGTTACCGGCGTCAATGACCTCAGATGTCAGGATGCCTGAAAACTTTAAATCAATCAATCAATCCCGATGGGCACCAGTCCCTTCGGGGCAAAGGGATGTCTCCCACGGTGTGGGTAAATCCCTTGCGCGTCAGGGTTTCCTTGCGCGCCCAACTGCGCATTCGCGTACAATAGCGCACTTGCACTCTCCTGTGCAGCAGTCTCCTGATCACCAGCGCTCTCCTGCTCGTCAGCGCCCTCCTGCTCGTAAGCGCGCCCCTGCTCGCCAGTGCTCTCATGATCGCCAGCGCTCTCCTGATAGTTAGCGCTCTCCTGATAGTCAGCGCTCTCCTGCTAACCGTCAGGGCCCTCCTGTTCCTGCTGCACGCCAGTGCGCCATCAGTCTCCTGAGCATACTGGATTTCCTACTCGTCAGCGCGCACCTGCGCACTTGGTTCCTGATAAGCGCCCTGCGCGCCAACGCACTCCTACGCACCCTAGATCTTCGGATCTGGACGCAGGCAAGGATATTTTTCCTTTGCCTCGCCCTCGCGCACTTGTGCTCCCATCGCCGCGCGCGCACTCTGGTGTGACTTCAAGAGCTCCTGCGCGCACACGAGACACCGTCGGACCCTGACCGCGAGTGCTCACTTCTGCGCACTTCCTCGCCATCCAATCCTGCGCCCCAAATGACTGCGCATCGTCACCCTCCTGCACGTCGGCGATCTCCTACGCGCCCACGCAATCCTCTGCCTGCGCGCAAGCAATCTCCCAATCGCCAACGCCCCCATACTTCGGATCGCCACAGGTCTCAGACGCGCATACGGGCAAAATCGCCTGCGCACTGTCGGTCACCTGCACGCATTGCGCGTCATTGTTCGCCAACGCGCCAACATTCACCAACGCGTCAGCGATCGCTTGATCGCCAGCGATCACCAACGCGACAGCAATCGCCTGCTCGCCATCGCTCGCCCTTGCGCCATCGATCTCCAGCGCGCCGTCGATCTCCTGCACAACTTCAGCAATCTCCCCTGTGCCCTCATTCAGGTTTCGCCCACGCGCGACCCTCCGATGGCTACATCGCGCGAGCGGCAGTGCGAGCCCCATCGCGATCCCCACCTTCGTCGGGATCCACAGCGCGTGCTTCCGTCAGGGGCGCGTACTTTCAGATCGCCTTAAGGATCGCCACCGCGCAAATGCAGGACTTAAATCCAGGACCAGGAAGAATCTCAGGAGAGGTCCAAGCAACATTCTTCCCTTTCTTTTCAGGCAGGCCCCGTTGCGTCCACTCCAAAGGATCAGGAGATCCCTTTTTCTCCAGCGGGAATTACTGACACTGCGTCAGTCACACGTCAGTCTTGGTTTGGCCACCTGATGAACGCGATGGTGCAGGCTGTGAAGCCGGCCCTCACTGATCTGGGGCTCAGACCAAAGACAGACTCGCCCCCGCTGAAGTGAAAGAGAGGAGTTTACTTCGTGGTAACTTCTCCCAGGGAGAAGTTGGCTCTTAAGAGGTCCAGCAGGAAGGCTCCATCCCCTTCGCAGTCGTTTTCTCCTTCCCCTGTGGACGAAGCCTTTCCGTCCTCAGGAGATTCCACCGAGGCGAGGGATTCTCCCACGGCACCAACGGGAGGAGAAACGTCTCGCGCGGAAGGTACCTTCCAGACCTCTTTGCTAGAGTCCTGTATCCCACCCAGGAGGGAACCCAAGGACTCAAAGACGATCCCCAAATTTTCTTCAAGGATCCGACCAGAGCCAACCATTCCCCGGGAGAACGTCCACGCATCTCCCCAAGAAGAACCTTTGGGGACAGGAGACATAGCTGCCAGCCCTCAGGGAGGAGAGCAGCACGAGTCGGAGCAGGCCTTCTGGCAGGTCTTGAACTTGATGAGGCAACTCAACAGGTTCAAGGACCTGGAGACCGCCCCTCCAGAAGGCAAGGATACGGTCCTAGACCAAGTCTATGGTACCCAGAAACCCCCAAGGGCCAGTGCAGCCTTGCCTTGGTCCCAGGGGGTGAAGAGTGCCAGGGACAAGGTCGAAGCTCAGCTCGCAGAACTCGCCTCCTCCAGCCATTTTACTGCTGGGAACAGCAGAGAAGGTATTTTGAGATCATGGGGGGAGTCCAGCATGGGCCTTTCCCTTCACCACTCTGTGGAAGAGCTCGCCAGGGGAACTCCTCTAGAGAAGCTCTCCTCCCGGCAGTGACGTTCTCGGATTCGGAGATCCTCAGCCAAGAGAAGGTCACGAAGTGTGCCATACAGGCTACTTCGTGGCTGGATGTTTGGCTAGGTTCTCTGGGCATCCTATTGCGCTCTGAGGATTTGTCTAAGGAGAGCAATAGGAAGGCCCTGGAGACTTTCCTCCTCTCGGGCACTCGTTCCATCGAGTTCCTGGCTCATCAGGTTACCAACCTTTGGGCCAACTCGATATTAAAGCAACGGGACGCGGTGACTGAGAGGTTCCATCCGAAGGTCCCCGCCGTGGATGTCAGTAGGCTCAGACACTCCTCCATCCTTGGGGGAGCTTTGTTTGATCCCAAGGGCATAGAACGGACAGCTGAGAGGTGGAGGAATTAGAATCATGATTCACTCCTCCAAAGGGCCCTCACATCTCGGCCCTACAAGCCTCCAGCTCCACAGCAGCCTCGCAGGACACCGAAGCAGGCTCCGGCAGCTAAGGTGTCTAAGCCACAGCCCTTTCCTGTCAAAGACAAGAGGGGAGGAAAGTCCTCCAGGGGAGGCAGAAATCCTAGAGGGAGCGGCCGCGGCCGCAAACGCTAGGGTTGGCAGTCCCCCTGCGTGTCCACCTGTGGGGGGATGCCTTCAAAGTTGTGTGCACAGGTGGCAGCAACATGGGGCCGATTCGTGGATGGTCTCTGTGATCGGCCAAGGTTATCGCGTCCCATTCACAACATCTCAACCTCCCCTGACAGCGAATCCAGTGTTGTTGAGCTCCTATGCCATGGGATCGGCAAAGGGGCTAGCCCCTCGGCAGAAGCCGAGACCATGCTCAAGAAGGATGCTCTCCAAGAGGTCGTGGACGGCTCCCCAGGCTTCTTCAGTCGACTCTTTCTTGTAAAGAAGGCGTCTGGAGGCTGGAGACCCGTCATCGATCTCTCAGCCCTGAACAAGTTTGTCAAGAAAACTTTGTTCAGCATGGAGACGGCAGACACGGTCAGACTTGCAGTGAGACCACAAGACTTCTTGTGCACACTAGATCTGAAGGACGCGTACTTCCAGATCCCAATCCATCCGTCTTCCAGGAAGTACAGTACTTGAGATTCAGCCTAGACAGCAAGACCTACCAGTTCAAGGTACTGTGTTTCGGTCTCTCCACAGCACCTCAGGTGTTCACCAAAGTGTTCACCCTGATTTCATCGTGGGCTCACAGGAACGGCATCCGTCTCCTCCGTTATCTGGACGACTGGCTGATCCTGGCAGACTCGGAGTCGACCCTTCTTTGACACCGAGACAGGCTTCTGAGACTTTGCCAAGATCTGGGGATCATGGTAAATCTCGAGAAGTCCTCTCTGCAGCCTACGCAACGACTGGTTTACCTAGGCATGTTATTAGACACCAATCTCCAGAAATCCTTTCCATCAGATGACAGGATAGCAAGGCTGAGGAGGGTGGCAGAGCCCTTCCTCAGGCGGGAAGAACTTCCAGCCCAATCATGGTTACGTTTTTTAGGTCACCTAGCCTCCCTGGCCCATCTGGTCCCAAATGGCCGTCTCAGGATGAGATCCCTGCAATGGCGGCTCAAGTCCCGATGGAATCAGGGCACCGATTCCCTGGACTCTGGTCCCTATAGGACCCTGCGGTGGTGGCTGATGGACGAAAACCTACGAAAGGGAGTAGATCTTCTCGTCCCTCCCCCGGATTTGACACTGTTCTCGGACGAGTCAAAAGAAGGGTGGGGGGCCCACATTCTGAACCAGAGGGTCTCAGGCTTTTGGTCAGAATCAGAAAAGTACCTGCACATCAACCTGCTAGAGATGAAGGCCATGTTTCTGGCCCTTCAAAAGTTCCAACGGACCCTGGCGGGCCACTCCGTAGTGGTGATGAGTGACAACACCACGGTAGTGGCTTATATCAGCAAGCAGGGAGGAACCTTTTCACAACAGCTATCCGATCTTGCAGTAGAGATTCTGAGGTGGTCTGAAGTCCACTCGATAACACTATCAGCTCGCTTCATTCCTGGCAAGAGGAATATGCTCACCGACAGTCTGAGCAGAGCATCGCAGGTAGTGAGTACTGGGTGGTCTTTGGATCCTCAGATAGCCAACAAAGTCCTGACTTTGTGGTGTTCCCCGACAGTGAACCTATTCGCGACTGCTTTGAATTTCAAGCTGCCTCTGTACTGCTCCCCAGTCCAGGACCCCAGGGCTCTCTGGCAAGATGCCTTCCAACAACGGTGGAACAACATCGACGTGTACGCCTTCCCACCGTTCTGTCTGATGAGAAGGGTGCTCAACAAGACCAGGCTATCGGTCAACCTTTCAATGACCTTAATAGCTCCGCTTTGGCATCACGCGGAATGGTTCCCGGACCTTCTGCAACTCCTAACGGAACCTCCGCGAGAACTTCCCCCACGACAAGAGCTACTCAGACAACCACATTGCAACATCTACCACAAAGCCGTAGCATCGCTTCGGCTTCACGCCTGGAGACTATCCAGCATCTCCTCACGGAGAGAGGCTTTTCGCAGCAGGTTGCGGAGAGAATGTCACGACACCTGCAAAAGTCCTCCGCGGGAGCCTACCAGGTGAAGTGGAGAATCTTCTGTGGTTGGTGTCGTGGGAGGGGTATCTCTCCACTTGATGCCACTATTCCACCAATAGCGGAGTTTCTCGTTTATTTGCGGGAAGAAATGTGCCTTTCGGTCTCGGCGGTGAAAGGCTATTGCTCAGCCTTAAGCCTGGCTTTTAGGCTGAAAGGAGTGGACATTTCCTCCTCGCTAGAACTCTTTACTCATACGCAGCTATGAGCTTACCTGCCCTCAGTCGGAAGTGAGAGATCCTCCATGGAACGTGGTTCGAGTCCTCAGGACTCTTGAGAGACCTCCTTTCGAACCATTACGCCAGGCCTCTGATCGCCACCTGACTTGGAAGACGGCTTTCCTACTCACGTTGGCCTCGGCCAAACGAGTTAGTGAACTTCATGGTCTCTCATATGACATCACCCATTCAAGGGGATGGGGGGAGGTAACGTTCAGGTTCGTACCTAAGTTTGTTGCCAAGACTCAGAACCCTGGAGTGCCGGACCCACGGTTCAACTCCTTCAGGGTCACGAGTCTCCGTTCTGTAACAAGTGACCCAGACCATCTGCTATTATGCCCAGTGAGGAGTCTGAGGCGTTACTTGAAACGAACAGCTGCAGTCCGTCCCCGCGTGCAAGCGTTGTTTGTAAGCACGGGAAGGGCTAAAAGGAGGGTCACCAAGAATACCATCTCGGCTTGGATTCGAAGGGTTATCCATCCCGGATAACCCTTCGAATCCATAGGGGTTTACTTTCGGAGTAGCTGAAATTGACGAGCCAATAGAATTTTAAGGGTTAACTACCCACGCGCTAGTTAGCAAGGGGTAGGGGAGGGGTAGTTTGCAACCCCTCCCCCCTCACACACTGGTGAAATGTCTCGCTTCACTTAAAAGTAGGACTTGTCTTTGGGGACAGGGCTGGCGGGCAAATATGTGTAAATAGCTAAGGCTTGTATGGTTAGGAAAAATACAAATTATCTCCGAATTTGTCATGTTGGTGAATCCCTTAATAGAGATTTAGCTAAAATTAGTGCGTGGTGCAAATTATGGGGTATAAAGTTGAATCCTAACAAAACTCAAAGTATGATTGTAAGTTGGTCAAGGACTGTGGCTCCTCAACATCCGGATCTCAGTATTGATATTGTTTCTTTAAATTTGTGTGACTCTTTTAAAATTTTAGGTGTGATTCTCGACAGCAAATTTACTTTTGAGAAACACATTAGGTCTGTGTCTTCTTCAATTGCACAAAAAATTGGCTTATTGAGAAAGTCTTACAAGATTTTCGGTAATCAATCTATTCTAAAGAAGTGTTTTAATTCTTTCATTCTACTGTACCTTGTTTTGAGTATTGTTCTCCTGTCTGGTGTTCAGCTGCTGATTCTCATCTTAATTTGTTGGACAGAAACTTACGGTCTATTAAATTTCTTATTCCTGATCTAGATATTAATCTTTGGCACCGTCATTCAATTTGTTCATTATGCATGTTGCATAAGATTTTTCATAACTCTGACCATCCTTTACATTCAGATCTCCCTGGACAATTTTTTCTTGTTTGTAATACTAGGCAGGCAGTTAATTCTAATAGCCAGGCCTTCTCCATCATGAGGCTCAATACTACACAGTATTCTAGAAGTTTTATTCCAGCTGTTACCAAGTTGTGGAATGATCTTCCTAATCGGGTAGTTGAATCAGTAGAACTTCAAAAGTTCAAAGTTGGAGCAAATATTTTCATGTTGACCAGGCTGACATGAGTCTTTTTATAATTTATATGTGACATATCTGTTTTTGATGTTAATAGTTTATATAGGACATATCTGTTTTGATGTTGTTACTGTTTTTAGAATGATTTATTGTTAATTTATTCTCATCATTTATTTATTTCCTTATTGCCTTTCCTCACTGAGCTATTTTTCCCTATTGGAGCCCTTGGGCTTATAGCATCTTGCTTTTCCAACTAGGGTTGTAACTTGGCTAGTAATAATGATAATAATGATAATAATAGTAATAATATGATACCAAATTTGACTCTTTTACAATCTTGTCTCTCAAAGAGGGAACATGATCCGGACAAATCTTTCTCATACATGTAATTGAGAAATACTAGAAAAGGACAGCTCCTTTCAGACATGGTATTTCTTATGTTTTCAAGGTTAGGCCACTCCAAGAGAAGGTTTCCAAAATTTATTTTGAGAGCCTATACATTCTCAGGGGATGCACCATCAGGGGCCCTACCTTGAAAAAGGGATTTTGACGAAGGAAAAATCTATTTCTGGGGAGAGACCTGTGGCGCCCGGTGAAAAGAGTCCTTCTTATATATCTTTTCTGATAAAACCTTCCAATTATACCAGAGAAAGATAAAAGCATGGAATGCTGAGGTTACTACCCTCGCGCGAGCACCTTTTGGGTGTCGTGTATAAAGCAAAGGCGCGTGAAAACCACTATTCACAGGTTGTCTTCCATTTAGTTAATTCCTTCGTCAAAGGGATGGGCCGATACAAAGGCCCTAGCCAACCACCAGCGCCACACCACCACGCCACGACGCGAGCGCCATCTGAACAACATCCTTCTTTTTGGAATCTTAAGTGTTGAATTTTTTTGTGGTGCTCTCGGTCTTTTCTTTCAATCGTGGATTTATTTTGTCATGTCCGAAGCTCCATCTTCACACATTCCAATGTTAAGTACCATAGTTTGTTTTGACAGTTTTTTATTGTACCGGGCTTTTGTTTTATATCCAGTATACTGTAGTCTGTTTTATTATTCCCGTCTGGCCTTTCATGGCGGCCATTGTTTGTTCACTTGTTTGGGAATTCATCTTTGTCTGCCCGTTTAGTACTCTGTCACTTAGGTTCTTGGTTAAGTCCCTGGCCTTATGCCTTTAGAACCGTTATTATTTTTTTGTGTGTTTATGCTCATGGTACTTTTTGCTAGCAAGTCCAGCCTACGAACGAGATAGCGATCTAGCTTTGTTTTTGTTTAGTACCCGCCCCTCCGAGGCGTTCGTCACTCGACTGTGCTATTTATTTTAAGTTTTAGCAGATGCTATTCTTCGATCGTAGTGTTATATGGATGTACATTTTTATTTTATACGTTTATAATAGTGTTGTGTGATTTTTAGTCCTGTTTTTGTGTCCAAGAGAGCGAGAGCTTGGGGTCCCCGTTTTCTGTTCGCAGTCACGAGTTACCCCTTTCTCTCGTTTTCTTTCTTAGCTCCGGTGGTTGAGCGGATTTCCCGTTTTCCGTTTTGTGCGTTCAACGGGTTCTCCCTCCCTCACCTCTCCCCCTCTGGGTGGATGATAACTTACGAGTTATTTATTTTTCGTGACTTTTCAATTGTTAGCGTTATTTTGGTCCGTGTTTCGTCCTCTCCCCGTTACGGCTCGGGAGTAGTTATGAACGTTTTCCACTCCGCCTTGAGTTCTACTCTGCCATGAGGGATTCTCAATGACTTTCGTTCTATTGTTATATTTATAAATTGTTTATGAACGTTTTCCACTCCGCCTTGAGTTCTACTCCGGCTTGAGGGATTCTCAATGACTTTCGTTCTATTGTAATATTTATATATTGTTTACTGCATGGGACGGGCTTCATATTGTTTAGATACGACCCTCCGGTGGCCCTTACTGCGGTCTCAGGCCACAGCCATATCCACAATAGCCATTACAGTATACAATTGTGTTTTTATTCACAATAATTATTCAGGACCCTTCTTCTCCCTTCGGCCTCACCGGGGATCGTAAATACGCTTTGCTATGATCTAAGCCTTAGCCTTTAGCTGCGGCTTGGCTTTTATATCTTTCACAATTGAATTATTAGCCACAATTGATTTATTCAGGGCATCTCATTATCCTCCGGCGTCCCCGGAGGTCGCCCATACACATCACACTTATTTGCCTTGCCTTTGGCTAAGGCGGCATTATTCAGGACATCTCATTACGCTCCGGCTTCACCGGAGGTCGCCCATACACTTAACACTTATATTTGCCTTGCCTTTAGCTAAGGCTGGTGTTTATATTTATTTTAAGGGCATGTCACTGCTTCCCCGACCCTCGGAGGTCGGCAGATTGCTTTAAGTTATTTATCCTTATGTCATTAACAGACATTAGGTAAATTACAAATATACAAACAGTTGGATATTATAGTGCCAACAATGGTATGGGGCGAATAGCGATTTAAACGTTTAGCGATTTAGTCTGTTAGTTTGTACTCGCCTCAGGAAGGCTCGGTTTAGACTATATCCTTGTTTATTGATTAAGTTGTCGTTATTCTTCGTTTTTGGTTATTACAATGACTAAAAAATAAAAAAAAAAATAAAAAAAATAAAATAAAAGCAATCAATTTTTTACTTTTCTTATATTATTGTGTGATGTTAGCTTTTTATTATGTAACCTTGAGAGTGAGAGCATAGGGTGCTCGTTTATTAGCTCGAGTAAGAGAGACGTGCATGGTCTTGTTACAACCTTGAGCTTCCACAAGAACCGATGAGAGGTGTAGATACTTAGTGCATAGGCTATACAGTGAATCCTCAGGGGAAGTACTGCCAGTGACCCCCTTGAACGTATGAAATTCATGATCCTTGCCACAACCTTAGCTTCCGCAAAACCACTTAGTGGCCCAAGTCCTTATTGCAGGGTTGTACAAGAGGCAGACCACCTTTATAAGTTACTATTTACTAGATTATGCCAATAGATTTTAGATACCTTTTCTTTAGGATATATTGTTGAGGCACAGCAATTAATATACAGTATATTCTTTGCCTTTACAGGACACTCAAATCTTTGTCATGGCCTGGTTTTCTCTGCATTGTAAGCGTATGAGAGACTATTCGTTTTCAGGGGAAGACTGCCACTGTTCCTCCTCTTGAGCACACGACGTGTATGATCATACTGCAACCTTGTGGTTCTGAAAGAACCAAGAGCCTATTCTTGAGACTCATGATCTCTTTACTATTGATGACTCTGGATCCCGTTAAGCGCACAGGCACCAGCTCAGCTGATGTAGCCCCCATTGAGTTTTCGACATCTTGGTCTGAAGCATCAGAAAAGGGATTTTGACGAAGGAAAAATCTATTTCTGGGGAGAGACCTGTGGCGCCCGGTGAAAAGAGTCCTTCTTATATATCTTTTCTGATAAAATCTTCCAATTATACCAGAGAAAGATAAAAGCATGGAATGCTGAGGTTACTACCCTCGCGCGAGCACCTTTTGGGTGTGGTGTATAAAGCAAAGGCGCGTGAAAACCACTATTCACAGGTTGTCTCCATTTAGTTAATTCCTTCGTCAAAGGGATGGGCCGATACAAAGGTCCTAGCCAACCACCATCGCCACATAATCAGCTCATATTTTATGAATCTGGGAGTACTCTTGCTGACCTTACCCTAATGCAGATAAGAATTACTTGTTTGTATCCGTTGGTTTTCATATGGTGACATGAGTCTCTTAATGCACAATTTTGGCTGTTTCATTTCCAGTTAGGTCAATAACTTATAAGGAACTAACACTTCGGCCTTTCCTCTTCACAAGCCTATGAAACTTGTGTACTTAATTATTTTATCTATCCATTCCTTAAAAGTATAGAGCATAAGGAGACCTTCTCTTGACAGAAACTTCCTTCCACCTAAGGAAGATTCCCCATATAAATGACTCTGAAGTTTGTATCTGCATAAGAATAAATTACAAATTTTTAATACAATTTGTATTTTTTCTAGCTATACAAACATGAGATATTTATATAAAGGTTTCACCTCATCCACCCACAAGTCGACCAGGATAGAGTAAAGCTTGCCTTGCAGCAGCTCGTAGTGCTGCCCTCCAGTGGAGCTGTCTAGTAGCCTCTTATATAGATCCCAATTAGTCACCTTTTTCTTTCTCTCTGGTCTAAGAGATTTGACATAGAAATAATCCCCATATAAATGACTCGTTTTCATAGCTAGGAAAAATACAAATTGTATTAAAAAATTTTGTTTGTCACAGATTTTTACTGCATAATTTATAAATTTTTTTGTTCTTTATATTTACTATGCAATTTATTTTATTTTTGTAATAATATAAATATTTTTTCTTCCCAGATTTAATCGGGCCAGCTCCGTAAGAGTTGAGCTTGAATCATTTGGGTGGTTAACCTTCTCCTCTTGATAATAATACAGCAATCATTATCTTGTATATATTCACAACTATGTGACTGAATTGAACCAGTTCACCACATATATGAACAACTACTGTATGCAGCAGTATAGCATACTCATATTTTATCAGTTTTATAAGTTTATGCTTCTTTATGAAAATATTAAATGAGAGTAAAAGTGTGCTTTATTTCTTTGCTTTCAGAATCACTGCCTAAATGAAGTAATTACAGAGTTTGTTCCAACCTCTCCCCAACAAGATGGATGCCCATATGCTTCAAGGCCTGTGGGCTCCAGAAAGCCATGAGCAACACACAAGGGTATGTATAATTTGTTTGTACACGTAATACAAACCATTGACCCTTATAGAAGTATATGACATGACATCAGCGAAGCTGAAACGACCATTACACTTTTAACAAGGTAAACATTGTTGCCAGGTTGTGGTTAAGTTCGATCCACCCGACTTGCAAAGCAACCCTTGCTTTGACTATTAGACTAGTTGCTTTCTTTATTGTATCCCAGTGTTTTGGAGCTGTTTGTGATGTCTGCCCCCAACCCAGATATGCTACTCTATCCTGACAAGAAGGCCGCTATATAAGTAAACAGGAGGTGGCCCCTCCTGTACTTTGTTGATTTTGCCAGAGGCATGACTATTTGCAGCTATCCTTTTATGGGGAGTGGCCTCCTATGCAATGGGCGGCATTCGCAAAGAAGAGGAGGAAGCATCTCAGGGGGATGCTTCTGTGTCAGAGAATGTCTCCAAGCTGATGCTGAAGAAACGCTTTTGCCTTCTCTTCTCTGTTATTGAAGCTGGCAGTATCCTCTGCAGTTTCTTCAGTGGCTCCGTCCTGAGTAACCCGTCGAGAGAAGGGAGATTTCACAAGCCTCTGTGAGTGGCTCTGAGAAGGTAGTTGTAGGGGGATAATGCACTCCTCTCTCAACCATCTTCTCCCACTATAATTACTGTTGATGACCCTGGAAAGAATTTTGATCTTTCTAAGTTTTGTCCTTCGGTTATCTCTGCTAGAACTCAGAAGTCTTCTACTTTTGGTCCCCTGCCGGTTACCCCTGTGAAGGAGGTGCCTGATGTTTTCATTACTATCACTGCTTTCCTTGCAAATGCGTTGTTTCCAGTGGTGAAACTCTTGACTTCTAGGAAGGAGGAGGAGTTTTTGTCTCCTGCTTGGGAGGTACTGCCACAATCTCCGCGCACAATCACAATCTCCACACTCACGATCATTGCCCACTGCTGCTCCGAAGAAGAAGACGAGGTCATGGTGATGGAGTCGGCATTGATGGCAAGCCTTCAGACTACATCAGGGATAGACCATTGGTTGTGGAGCTATGGCAGTCACCGTCTTAGCAAGACAGTTGGCCATCCAGTGGGCAAACTGGGTTCTCAAACAGAATAATGCCATGACAGGTTGATTCTCCAATTGTGGGATGTAAAGCTGCCTTTGGAAATTGTTGGTACCAGGTGCAACATCTCTGCTCCCACAGCAAGATGCTTGAGGCAACGGTTGTGAAATGGAAAAAGGCGAGTTATGATTCCCTTACCCATCAGGCAATAACTTACAGGAGGAAAGACATGCCGGTAATCATGCACGACATGTCTCCTGGCTTCTACAGTCAACTTTTCTTGGTGGAGAAGTTAACAAGAGGATAGAGACCAGTGATCTCTCTCATGATTGAACAAGTTTGTTCAATAAACTCTGTTCAAGATGGAGACGGCCAGCACAGTTCGGGTCGCCATCAGGATAGGGACTCCTTATTTAAAGTCGACCTGAAGGGTGCCTACTTCCAAATACCCATCCATCAATTGAGTAGAAAGTACCTCCGCATCGTCGTTAGTGGAGTGGTGCATCAGTTCAAAGTCCTGTGCTTCAGGCTATCCACTGTGCAGCAGGTGTTTACTCAAGTGCTCACACTTGAACGGGTTTCGTCTTGCGATATCTTGACGATTGGGTTATCCTGTCATCCTCAAGGAGATGGTTGTTCCAGGATTAAGATATGTTCTTAGGTTTTTGCCATGATCCCCAATTGGAAGAAGTCTTGTCTCAAGCCCTAGAGAAGGACAGAGCACCTGGGTATATATAGAGATAAACAACGGGGAGGTTGCATGATCTTTCATACAGTTCAACGTTTGCTGGCAAGTTAGTGGGAATGTTTTCTAGGATACCTTTTGTTGTTGAAGAAACTTGTTTCCCACAGGCGCCTTCACTTCATCAACAATCGTTACAATGGTGTTTGAAGTATCGCTGGTTAGCCATCTGCAATCCTCTCTACTCATTGGTTCCTGTGAATGCAGATAAGAGCTCAAGTAGTGGTTGTACAATGGAGACCTCCCCTGAGGAGTGTCACAACTTCCCTCCAGAGATGCTGTTGGTCACAGATGCATCAAAGGAGGGATGGGGAGTACACCTGAGGGGCAACGTCTCCTCGGTACTGTGGTCCATAGAAGAGAGAGGTCTGCACATCATCCTGCTGAAAATGTTAGCCTTGCAAGCTTTCCAAGAGTCATAGATGGGATATTTCTCCCGTCAGAGCCTCTCTTCACTGGGAAAAGCACCTCTTAGTTGTGGCAGTTGAAGGCTATTGCTCAGCTGTAAGCTAAGTTCTCAGACTGAAAGGTCCTGGATTTGTTCACCTTGTGAGAGCTGTCTATGCTGAAGAGGAGCTTCTAACTGTGTTGCCCTCTAGGGGAACTTGGACCGGAATGGGATGTCACAAAGGTCCTCATAGCTCTTGATAATATCATGCGAACCCATTAAGGATGTGTTAGGTTTCAATTTGACACTTAACATTGTATTCCTGCTTGCTCTAGCCTCGGCGAAGTAAATCGGAGAGTTACAAGGCAACTCGTATGCTATTGGTCATATTGAGAGTTCGGTGATTTTTGTTTTCCTTTGTCCCACAGTTTGTGGCAAAGACACAGAACCCGTTGATCTTGGATCCTAGATTTGAAACTTTCTCCATCACCTCTCTTAAAAAAGTGAGTACCAATCAAGACGATCTGCTACTTTGTCCCTTGATGGCGATGAGATGTTACCACAAAAGAACTAAGCTATGAAGACTTGAGCACCAGAGTCTTTTTTCTGAGCTTTAGAAATCTCCAAGAACATGGCCTGCTTCAACCACCCCACAAGCACTTAGGACAAAGGTAAAAGTGAAGGTTAGTTTGCCTATTGGGTGAGTGGGATTTACCCGCCACTCTGCAAGCAACAATGTTTACCTTGTAAAATTTGTAACTGCTGTTTCAGCTTTGCTGATGTCATGTCATACTCCTATTAATAGTCTCAGGGTTGTATGGTTAGGAGATATACAAATTGCTTTAAATTTATGGTGTTTACATTGACAATTACATTTTAGTATATGATAATAACAAATACATTAACGTAATTAAAAATTTAAAAATATGTTGTTACACTGTCTTAGGATTCACAAAAAATTGAAAGTATATTGAACTTGAAAATCACTTTGTTCCAGTGCAAAATATAAACCTGATGTATTATTTCGGCGAAGCTGGAACCAGCCGATAAGCTTTTTTTGTCAGGGTGTAACTACCCACTGCTAGTATTTTGAATATTTAGAAAAAAAAATGGAGGACATAGTGGACGGTCCCCTTAAGTGCACTCGGTCTCCTGTTAACCCCTTTACTACAAGGCTGCGGATCCGCTACTCAAGCTATATACAAGAATTGACACTATCGGATATACTGTACTTGCTCATCCTTACTCTAATAATCTACATTTCCTAGTTTATTTGTTTTCTGCTGATTACAGAGTAAATTTTTCAAAAGTTTGCTTTATTTTCCATTGTATTTCACTCATTGGCTAGTAAGTACTCTTCACAGACAAACTCGTCAAAACTTGAGGAAAAGATAAAGAATACAGTAGTGTGCATACAATATCGTTCAAATAAACTAGAACTTTATTACAAAGTAGAAATAGTTTTAATTCTCAGGATAGATTGATAAATGTTTTAATTACTCAACTAACATCCCATAATTATGCCAAACTGTAGATAGATACCAGCAATTGAAAGTACCTGCTGAATAGTGAAGAATCATTTTATTACTTTAACCCTTTCACTGCGGAGAACGACTTTAGTTTACTCAGATTCATAACCTTTCACTGCGGAGAATGACTTTACTCCACACCGCGTAAGAAATTTTGAGCTTAGCGCCTTTTGTTGACGATTTATCTGGCTTCGACATGCTGCCATCTGTGGCCGATTTTATGAACTACCCACTCTCTGAAGCTCTCGTCTTTCTTCTCCCATTTACTCTATGATTTTGGTAATTTTTTGTTATTTTTACGTTGTGTCAACATGAAATTATGATATATACAGTATGCATGTTTTTCTATATAAATCAATGTTATTCATAGAGTTATCGTAGTATCATGCTTTCCAAGGTTCGTTTAGCATAAGTAAAAGTTTGTTTACATTAGAGCTCAACAGTTGCCATGACAACTACACAAATAAAAACGTATTTCATAGTATTGGATGTTCAAAATGTGACAGATAATGGTGTTTTCAGAAATCAATATAGAAATTAACTTAATTAATTGAATAATAGTCAAATAACAAACACATTCACAAGAAAAGAAGTTTCGTGTTTTAAATCCGAAGCTTTGTTTACATTCGACAGCTGACGTTCAGTCTGTTAGTTGCCTATCGGTCCCTTTATTTTTTAACAGCATAATTTAGTGATACAAGTTGTTAATAAAGACATAATTTGTTTATAAATACTTGTTTCACAGTATCATAAATTTCATATATAATTGTAAATTATGGTATTATTATACTTTTAGCAAAACATTCGATATTGCTCTGCTTTTATCAGTCAGCTGACTTTGTCCTTTTAATTTTTCCCTTTAACTCTGGGTTGAAGAATTATCTTTATTTCTTTTCTTTTATATGTGTGATATGGCCTCTACTTCTCGCCAAGTATCTTTAAAAGAAACAGTAGTTACATATAAAGTGAAACTTCATAAAAAAAGTGACAGAAATAGACAAGCCATGTGATTATGTGGAATACAATAAGGGAAGTTGATAATTTTGATCAGCTATGCTCAACATATGCTTACAAAAGAAAGAGTCAGAAATGGTACCAACCAATTTGGCATTTTATCATTGAAGCCGTATTAGTAGACTCAAACATATGCTACAACATTCAGAATCCCACTTTTAAGTTGGAAAAAAAGAAAAAAATCAGGGAAAAATTATTAACACTACGTTAGAAGGGTATAAGCGGAGCAAAACTCAAGGAAAGGGTACATTTTCAAATGCGATAAAATCTAAACTAACTGAAAGGCATTTTCCAGCTCAATATGTTGACAAAAACCCCAAACCCCAATGTATTATATGCTCTATCTTGCCAAAGAATTGCTTGATGAAAGGAAAGGTAAAGGCGAATGTATAGGAAAGCAAACAACTTATTTTTGTGATCAAATTGTTGAAAAGCCCCCTCTTTGTATCATTCCATGTTTTGAGACATATTTACCTATAAAGTGTACAAAAAGCATTACTAATGTAGAGAATAAATGTATGAGTCAATGATAAATTGGGTTGAAGGATTATTAGTGGAATTGATAAAATCATCTTTGGAAAGGAATTTTTGTGATTTTTTTTTAATTTTTACCTATTTATCAAAGAATTTAAGGCATAAAGAGATAAACTCAGGTGAAAATATTGTTAAATCCTAAAAACAGAAAGGTTATGGAACACAAAGTTAGTTTTATTAAATTTTGAGCATTTTGAATCTTCAGTGAAAATGTGCACAGAGCTGTGCAATATCCTATTTGAATATCCGCAGCGAAACGGTTAAGGAGGATTGCAGACACTAAATCATGGCAAAGAAACATGAAATAGCTAATGAATTATGAAATAGTGGTGGTTATGATACTAGAGAAGATAATCCTGAAGAGCAGATGGTAATTGAGTTATTTTAAGGCGTAGAGGCCTCACACTTTATGAGACCACCACATTCTCTCTGTTAGACAAAAGACCTCAGTTCATGGACATTTGAGATGAAAAATGTGGACACATATATGATTGATTGGGTTGCAATGAAGCAAGTTTCTGTAGATATCCTGGAAGTTACTACTGTATCTTTATCCTTATATCATTATCATTTCAGGCTCTCGAATACCTGCAGAAACTTCGTGAAAGCAGTGACGGATGGCAGATGTGTGGAGCAACACTTAGTACTGGTGGAACTCTCTTGGATGAGAAAGTCAAGTTTGTTTGCCTTCAGGTATGTATTACAATGATGAGGTTAGCTAAATAACTTCTGTATAGAAGCAACAGCTGTTATACATTTGATCTTTGTTCCTACACGAACATAAATCCTCATCCTTTAATAGGAGTTTGCTTTCAGGGAAATTGGATACATCTGTTAAAACTTTTAACTAGGTGGTGGTAGTTGCTGCCTGGTGGTTGAGAAGCCCTGTCACCCTACAGGCCACTGAGCTCCCACTTTTGTTTTCAGTTACCAGATCATGCAGACTTACTATTAGTGCTTTTAACTGGCAGTTGTTCAAACACGAGGTACTTAACTCGAACTACTTTCTTAGGAGTACCTGGGATCTCCTCCCATCAGACCAGAGTTTTGTGTAGTTTACCCTACTTCTGTTTTCTGTGAGGGCTAACCTCAGGCGGATAGATACGTGCCCTGAGGCTAAGCCCGGGTCAGAGAGCTTGGGTCTCGACCCTCGGTAAGTTCTCTGGTCGCGTCACGATATCATCTCGACACTCTCCTTAATCTCAGTGCGACCCTTGTGTCCCCGACCCCTTTGTGTCCCGCGTGGTCCCCCACGCGGTATCTCTGTGCTTTCCCTTTGTGCCCTCGCGGTCTCGCGTGCTAACCCTGTGCTTTCCCTTTATGTTTCCGCATTCTCGCGTGTTAACCTTGCGCTTCCTTATCCTTTCCCGCTACGTTCCTGTGTCTTGTAGTGTATTGCTAGTGCGTGATGGAGCACCCCTGCCGTTATCCTGGGCCTATGGCCGGGAAGTCGTGTGGTGCGTTCCTGTCCAAGCCGGAGGTAGACCCTCACTCCTTGTGCTCGTCGTGCAGGGGCAGAGTGTGTTCCCGTCGGACATGTGTCCAGAGTGCGAATCGTGGAATGAGGTGCAGTGGGTACGATTCGGTACTAAAAAGAAGAAGTCTTCCAAGAGGTCGCCCAAGAAAGCTAGCACCTCTTCTCCCTTGACGTCACCAGGAGAGGCTTCAGAAAGAATTTCTCTACCACCTTCCCTACCCAGAGTAGGGGACGAAGTAAGTCCGGTGCGGGGAAGAAGCCAGTGGCTCTTCCCCAGGAGTCTGTTCTTCATGATGGTGGGGTAGCAGCTTCATTCCAGGCAAGTGGGGGGCCTGAAGGTGAGTTTAGTGGGGGTCCTAGAGACGCTGCCTCGGTGCTCGCGGGTCACGTCTCTTCGGATGACCCCATGTGGAGTAAAAATGTGCCTGCCTCTTTGCCCGCATCATGGGCATGTTTTTCAGGTTCCTCCGCAGCTGAAGGCGACCCCGGGAAGGAAGATTCACCGACGTCAGACCCCCGCGAATGGATACCTCCGAGGATGCCCTATAGGTCTCCCTTGAGGTTGGAGGAAGGCCTTGGCACATGGTTCCCCAACATAGAGCGGCCACACTCTCCCCCAGCGTCGTCGGCTTCATTACCGGACGAGTTTCTGCTGTCTACGCCCTCCGTGGTCCATCAAGTCATTCAGTCACCGGCGCTCCACACCTCTGCCCCATGGACGGGTTACGCAGGGTCTTCGGATTCATCGGTAGCAGGGGCCTCAAATTCCTCGGAAGGTGAAGCCCGGACGAAACACCGTCGGGGGCGTGAGAGGTCCCGGAGAAGGCATTACCGTTCTCGCTCACGCTCCAGCTCTCGCCACGGAAGAAGACGATCCAGGTCCCCCAGGAGGAAATTTAGGAGGAGCGGATCTCGGGTGAAGATTGGATGGTCATTCCCTGCAGTAAGCTCTTGGACCTTACTTCGGTCCCGAGCACTTCGCGTTGGCGCCCTAGAGACAGGTCTCCTGAAAGGTTCACCTCCAGCCACAAGCTCGAACCACGGAAGGACTCGGCCTCTCTGACCTCCGCGGACAGGCGTAAGACCGCGAAGGTCCCGACTCACTCCGCCCAGCGGAGGGAGTTGCCCCTTCGGTCAGGCAGCCTCGTCTCGCCCTCCAAAGTAGTGCCTCAGCGCCTAGAAAAGGAGAGACGGCTTCCTCCGTCGGGCAAGCCCACGGAAGCCTGGTCCTCCACAACAAAGGACAGACCTAGGACGGAGGCCCGCGCCGCCACGGCAATGCCCGTCCTACGTCAGGAACCCTACACGGAGGCACCCGTCAGCGAAGCGCCGTCTAGAGAGACAGGCCGCCAGACGTAGGACGCGGACGACAACGGAGAGGGCGTAGCAGCGGAGGACTCGGCATACAGGAGGGTGATAGGGCTCATCAAGTGACACCACAGGATAGAAGAGCCCGAATCCTCCGCCGAAGATGCCTGGCGCTCCAGCCTCAATAGGCTAATGGAGGCCCCCGTCCAGCAGAGGCCTTTTTTGGCGCTTCCGGTAGCCAGAGACGTGAGGCTCGGTAGAGCTCACGTCAACAAGATCGTGGCGAACAATGCAGAGGTCCCTAAATCACAGAGTTCCTCAAAGTTGCTCCTGGGACTGAAGTCCCAGAGCAAGTTTTACCTCCCAGAGGGACAGCGACCTGGGGCCTGCAAGATGGAGCCTTCTCTCGAAGTATTAGGCCAAGGGGCCCCAGAAGACAGAGCCTCGTCAGCCCCAGTCTGCTTCTCTCAGTTGGAGGCGACGATGATGGAGGAGATGGCTAAGGACCTGGCTAACGTCTCCTCCTTGCTGGACTGGTGGGCGTCCACCCTCGTAGGAATCCAGTCCTCCTACAACCTCTCAGTCCCGGGGAATCAGGCTCTACTGAAGGAGTTAATTATCTTGTGAGGTAGAGCTCTGAAGTTCTTATCATACCAGTCCCTAGCCTTATCAGCCAACTGGGTTCTTAGAAGGCGGGACACTGTCCTGTATAAGCTGTCCAGGAAGATTCTGGACAGGGAAGCGAGGCTTTGAGGAGCCTGCCTCTGTGGGACGACACACTCTTCCCCCTGAGGCGGCGGAAGAAATTATGGAGAAGGTCCAAAAGCGTAAAGACGTGGGCGAACCTAGATCCCAGTCACTACGGAGACCCACGTACAGAAGACCTAGCCAGCCCAGGAGAGACGTCCCAGCAGCTCCTTGGTCGCAGTCTTCGCAGCCCTCCCGTAGAGGAGCAGCATCAGCCCCGGCCTCCTTCAGGACCTCCTACTCAGCCGCAAGGAGAGTACGTACAGGTCGATCCTCCAGAAGGAGATAAGGGGAGAGGCCCCTACTCCTGCCCAAACCTCAGGTGGGGGGATGCCTCAGACGTTTTTGGCAAGCATGGAAGAACCACGGGGCAGACCCATGGACAGTAACAGTGTTAAAGGAAGGGTACAGGTTACCATTCCTAGCAGAACCCCCGCCTCTAATTCCAGACCTTCGGGCGGAGTGGTTAGCTCCCAAGGACCCCTTGAAGAAGACAGCCATGCAAGAGGAAGTCTCAACGATGCTTGCGAAAGGAGTAATGGAAACGGTACAGGAACCAAGCCCGGGCTTCTACAGTCAGCTCTTCCTGGTGGAGAAGGCAACGGGAGGCTGGAGACCAGTCATAGACCTCTCAGCCCTCAACAAGTTTGTGTGCAAGACCGACTTCAAGATGGACACCCCGAAGTCGGTCCTGGAATCCTTGAGGGAAGGGGACTTCATGATGTCCATAGACCTCAAGGACGCATATTTCCAAATTCCAGTTCACCCCTCCAGCAGGAAGTACCTTCGGGTGAAATGGGGTGCCCAGACATTGCAGTTCAAGTCCCTCTGCTTCGGACTGTCCACAGCACCTCAGATCTTCACGAGGGTCTTTGCAACAGTCTCAGTTTTGGGCGCACGAATGGGGCATCTGCCTGATTCGTTACCTGGACGACTGGTTGCTGCTTTCATCCTCAGAGGAAGCACTGAGGGAACAAGGTGCGGAACTACTGCAGTTCTGCAAGATTCTGGGCATCACCATCAACCTGGAGGAGTCTCATCTGTCACCCTCCACCAGGATGACCTACCTTGGGATGGTTCTAGATTCCCGTTTGGTGAGAGCCTTTCCGTTGGCGGAGAGGCTGGACAACTCCGACCAGATCCTCCACCCATTCATAGGGGAACAGCCCAGGAGGGCGAAAGACTGGCAGAGGTTAATAGGCCACCTCGTATCATTGGAGAAACTGGTTCCCCAAGGGAGGATCGAACTCAGAAACGTCCAATGGAATCTGAAGGGACTCTGGAACCAGAGAGAGTCCCCCCACAAGGTGGTTCCCGTTCTCCCGGAAACGAAGGAAGTCCTGGAATGGTGGTAAGACCGAAAGAACACCCTCAAGGGGATGCCCTTTGCAGCCGATCCCCCCGAGATGCTCCTGTTCACAGACGCGTCCAAGGAGGGGTGGGGTGCCCATCTCAGAAAGTCAGCAAGAGGCAGTTGGATGGAGGCAGAAAAGGCCCAGCACATAAACGTCCTAGAGATGAGGGCAGTTCGAAGGGCGTGCCTGCAGTTTGTCAATCTGCTCCGGGGAAACACCGTGGCACTGATGTGCGACAACGCCACGGTGGTGGCTTACATAAAAAAGCAGGGAGGACTGAAATTGAGGGAGTTGTGCAATCTCACGTTGGAACTTCTGGAGTGGGCCGAGTCAGAGCAAATCACCATCGCAGCAAGGTTCATTCCAGGAAAGAAGAACGTCCTGGCCGACGGCCTCAGCAGGATGGGACAAGTGGTAGGAACTGAGTGGTCCCTGCACCCAGAGGTAGCCAAGCTTATCCAGAAATGGGGATCGCCAGTGATTGATCTCTTCGCAACAAGACTGAATGCACAACTCCCCGTATTCTGTTCTCTTGTCCCAGACCCAAAAGCGGCGTTAGAGGACGCCTTCCAACATCCTTGGGACAACCTAGATGTATACGCCTTCCCCCGTTCGCGATGCTCAGACAAGTGCTCAACAGGGTAAGGAGGGCCCACAACCCAAGGATGTCTTTGGTAGCGGCCTGGTGGCTGGAGAGAGAGTGGTTTGCGGACCTAAAAGAACTAGCGTGCCTTCCGCCGTGGCCACTCCCAGACAGACCGGACCTTCTCCGACAGCCCCACTTCCAAAGGTTCCACGAGAACCCTCGGTCCCTCCGCTTTCACTCGTGGAGGTTATCGAGCGTCTCCTGACGAAGGAGGGCTATTCAGCTGGAACGGCAGAAAGGATGTCTGTATATCTGAGGCGTTCATCGTCAGCGGTATACCAAGCCAAATGGGCCACTTTCACGAAGTGGTGCTCCTCCAGGAACATCAAGCCTCTGAGGGCCTCCATTCCTGATATTGTGGATTTCCTGGTATACCTCAGGAACGTAGTCGGTATGTGTATTCCAGCCATCAAGGGAGTCCGTGCGGCCTTAGGCCAGGTCTTCCTCCTGAAGGGCATCGATCTGGGTGCCTTGAGACATATCTCGATGCTCATCAAGAGCTTCGAGCAAGCATACCCCCTCAAGCCGTCAGAGTGCCGCAGTGGGATGTGGTGAGGGTCTTGAAGATGTTAAGTGAACCCCCGTTCGAACCCCTGAAAGACATTGTGGACAGGGATCTCACCCTCAAGACTGTTTTTCTGCTAGCGTTGGCCTCAGCAAAAAGGGTGGGCGAGATTCACGGACTGTATTTCGAGGTCTCACACTCGAAGGGCTGGCGTGAAGTTTCCTTCAAGTTCCTCGCGGCTTTTGTGGCCAAGACCCAGAATCCAGCAGTTTGGGATCCCAGGTTTGAGGGCTTCTCAATACCAGCAATTCCTCGTTCGGACAACCCGAAGAACTTAAAGTTGTGTCCTGTCAGAGCCATAAGGAAATACCTGGAGAGGACTGCTAGACTCCGCCCTGGTATCAAGAGCCTTTTCGTTTCCACAGGTCCAGTGAAAAAGCCGGTCTCGAAGAACACTATCTCCTTCTGGCTGAGACAGGTAATTATCAGGGCCTATAGTAGTGCGGGCGTTCCCCTGCCGAGTAAGCCCAAGCCCCACGACATTAGGGGTCTAAGTACCTCCTTAGCTTTTGAGAAGAACATGGCAGTGGGCCAGATCCTAAATGCAGGCACCTGGGCTAACCAGTCTACCTTCACAGCTCGCTATCTGAAGGAATGCTCGAGGAAGTCCCTAGACGGGTTCTCAATAGGAACAGTCATCTCCGCGTTCCAAGCGATTTAACGACATAGCCCCAGGTACAATCGTGGGTAGTAAGACCAAGAGACACAGGTTCGTTTCCCTAAACCCCCTTGCTCTTCCTCCCCCCTTCCCTATTCCGCTTTAGGATAGACTCGGGTAGACCCTGAGCCAGCTCTCAGGACACTTAATCATCCAGAGGACATGTTTCCGAAGAATTCTTGCACAGGTGAGTTACTTAGACACTAACATGAGCTCTTTGTTTAGTTTCTCCTATGTTTCGTTTTCTGATCAGCTCTGAACCTAGCCCCCTATCTAGGTTCCATTCATCCTGCCTAGCTAGGCCTATGGGTCGAGAAGGACACTCCCACCTCCTAAAGTGTAAATCTCCTAAGAAAGTAGTTAGAGGTAAGTATCTCGTGTTGGAACAAATCACAAATTTTAAGTAATTTGTATTTTTCCTAACATCTTACCTCGAACTACTTATGGGTAATGGCCCGCCCTTCCTTCCCTGAGTGCCTTACTGACCCTTTAGGTAACTAAACTACCAAGAACTGCTGAGGGTCGAGACCCAAGCTAGCACGCTCCCTGACCCGGACTTAGCCTCAGGGCACGTATCTATCCGCCTGAGATTAGCCCTCACAGAAACGGAAGTAGAGTAAAGTACACAAGATTCTGGTCGGATGGGAGATCCCAGGTACTCCTAAGAAAGTAGTTCTCGGTAAGTATGTTAGGAAAAATATAAATTACCTAAAATTTATGATTTTTAATCTTTTAGGTAACTGTTTGATAGATCATAGTGTGCAGCAGATTTTAAGGAAGATGAATGGTTTTGCAGTTTCACAATAACTGCGTCAAATAACTGTACCTTACTGACAGTTTTCGGTGTATTCAGCCGTTTCCAATTTTTTGATCCAGTTAGACACCATTACTGTTTGCTGTCTATTCCATCACTTACAGGGCCCGGTGACGACGAGGACAACATAATCCTATGAAAGTTGGAATCCTTATAATTGATGTGTACCGTCAGAGCTGGAAAGTCTCTGCCACCGAGTGTGAAGCAGAACGGCACCACCCTTATTTCCTTCGGCACCTTAGCATTCCCAGAAAGGCGCTAAGGATGCACACTTGGATGTGATGTTCTTTGTTCCGTAACTGGAATACAAACTTATGCTATTTAATAGAGGGGTATCATTTTCAGCGAAGCTGAAAGGACGAGCCATTGAAATTTAACGAGGGTGAAATACAAATCACGCTAGTGAGCGGGGAGGTAGACCGCTCACACACTTGTGACTGAGCTCACTTTGCTTTCGGCTTGGATGGTGAACGGTCGTTGCCGCTTTTCATCCTCGCAGTTTTTTGCACTGCCATTAATGCTTTATTGCTTTTTCTTTTCAGTGTGTGTGTTAACTTCTGCCGGCCATGCGTACCTGGTCTGGTCCCGAGGGCACCTCCTGCGGTGCCTTCATGTCCGCCGAGGACACTGATCCTTACACCCTTTGCCCTACCTGCAGAGGACAACAGTTTAATGTGTCTGATAAGTGTCGGGAGTGGTCTGCCTCCCAGTGGAAATTGGTTTGGTCGACGGCGAAAGAAGTCTCAAGCGGGACTTTTCTCCTTTGAAGGTTTCTTCAAAACAGAAGAAACCCAAGGCTTCTTTTTCTGCTTCCCGACCTTCCTCCAAAGCTCCTGCTTGTTTGGCTTCCTCCGAGGACCGTCGAGTAGTAGCGCAGGCCACTTAACCCCTGGACAACCTCGGTCCTCAAGAGACGGTGTTACTTTCCTTAGTGAAGCAGACCCACCTCTCCCCTCGGGGGTCTATGACTCTCTTGTATTTTACAGGTTTGGCCGTCCCTTGGGTTACCAGGTCCGCCCTCTAAGGAGGCCCTGCTGCAGTGTCTTCTCCGTGGCCCTAGCGCACAGCGTTTATCGACGTCGGAGTTGGATCCTCTGTCCCTTGTCAACGTTGTGGTATCGGAGTTGTTGTCTGCTGCCCTGCCTGCTGATGTTCCTGCCTCTTCCGCCATTGTCAAAGACCAAAAACAGTGCTTCCCCCCCTTGCTGAACATCCTTCGAGGGGGAAGCAAAGTCCTAGGCACATCTCTCCTTGTCGACAGGTGACTACTCGCGAGTACTCTCCAACTGCACAGCGGCCACAATAACCAGCCCTTGACCATCGTCAACGTTCGCCAGTATAACGCTGTTTTAAGGAACAGTATCAGCCCTGTCAGTGCGTACAAGCTAATTTCAAGCATTGCCTTACCCACTTCTTCATCAGTTAAGGCTGAATTCTCTCACAAGGAAGAGTCCTTACGCAGGGTATTGCTTCCCATTCACTCATGTCTCCCTCCACAAGTCAAGACCCAGCTTCAACAAGCTCCCATGCGAAGGGATCAGCAAAGGAGCTGGCCCTTTGGGCCGAAGTTCGCACCACAGGTTTTTACGTGCATGCTGGACCTAAAGGACACATTCTTCCAGATCCCAAACCATCCATCTTCAAGGAAGTATCTGAGATTCACTCTAGACACCAGGAAATACCAGGTCATGGTACTGTGCTTCATTCTTCCCACAGCACCCCAAACTTCACCAGTGTGTTTGCCCTAGTATCATCTTGGGCTCACAGGATCGGCATCCATCTCCTCCGTTATATGGATGACTAGCTGATCCTAGCAGACTCAGTGGCAGTCTTTCTTCACCACCAACATAAACTTCTGAGGGTTTGCCAAGATCGGGGAATAATGGTAAACTTTGAAAAGTCTTCCCTGCTTACCAATCAGAGACTGGTATACCGAGGAATGATTCTAGACACCAATCTCCACAAAACCCTCCCATCAGATGACAGGTTAATGAGGCTGACAAAGGTCGCAAGACCTCTCAAGATAAGAAGTCCCTGCCCAGAAGTGGCTATGTATCCTCGGACCCCTATCATCTCTAGCCCGTCTAGTTCCTAACAGTCGGCCCAGGATTTGATCTCCTCAGTGGCGGCTTGAGTCCAATTGGAATCAGGCCTTTTATTCCCCGGACATTCTGATCCCCATGGGACCAGAGGAACGGACAGACCTTGAATGATGAGTGGCAGACGAGAATCTGTGGAGGGGTGTAGATCTTCTTGTCCTCCCCCCGGACTTGATGATGTTTTTCGACACATCAAAAGGAGGGTGGGGGACCAACGCGCAGCAACACGACCTCAGGCCTCTGGCCAGAGTCCAAAAAGTACCTTCACATAAATCTCTTAGAGGTGAAGGCCATCTTTCTGGCCCTTCATCAGTTCCATCAGTTCCTCGCTGGCCACTCAATGGTGGTAATGAGCGTCAACATCACAGTAGTGGCTCACATCAACAAACAAGGAGGTACTTGTTCGCAGCCCCTATCCCATCTAGTAGTAGAAATACTGAGGTGGGCCGAAGTCTGCTCGGTACCGTTATCAGCCCGCTTCATTCCAGGCAAAAGGAATTAGCTCGCCAACAATTTAAGCGGAGTATCTCAGATAATGGGTACCAAATGATCTTTGGATCACCTAGTAGCCAACAAAGTCCTAACTTTGTGGGGTTCTTTGACTTTGGATCAGTACACAACAGCCCTGAACTTCAGGCTCCTGCTGCTCCCCAGTCCCAGACCTTGAAGCTCTTTGGCAAGATGTATTCCAACTATAGTGAGGCAACATCAACGTTTACGCCTTTCCCCCGTTCTGTTTGATGAGAAGGGTACTCATCAAGGCCAGAACATTGGTCAACCTCTCAATAACTTTCATAGCTCCTCTGTGTCATCATGCGTAATGTTTTCCGGACCTTATGCGGAGCCTTCAAGAGAACTTCCTCCACGACACGATCTACTCAGACAACCACACGTCAACATCTACCACAAAGCTGTAGCTTCACTGGAGACTACCCAGCATCCCCTCACTCAGAGAGGATTTTTGCAACAAGTTGTGAAGAAGATGTCTGGATATCTGCAGAAATCCTCAGCAGCAGTCTACCAGGCAAAGTGGAATGTCTTCTGTGGTTGGTGTCATGTAAGGGATATCTCTCCACTCGATGCCACTATTCCAGCAATAGCGAAATTCCTCGGGTATTTGCGGGAGGAAAGGCACCTTTCAGTTTTTGCAGTGAAAAGCTATTGCTCAGCCTTAAGCCTAGCCTTCAAACTGAAGGGAATGGCCATCATCTCATTGCTAGATCTTTCCTTACTTATACGGACGTACGAACTTACCTGTCCTCAATCGGAAGTGAGACCTCCCCTTTGGAAAGTGGTTCGAGTTCTCCGGTCTCTATAGAAGCCTCCCTACGAACCACTACGCCATGCAACAGATCGCCACTTGATTTGGAAGACGGTGTTCCTACTCGCTTTGACCTTGGCTAAACGGGTCATGAACTTCATGGTCTCATAAAACATCGCCAAATCAAGTGGGGGGGGGTAACGTTCAGCTTCGTCCCTGAGTTTGTTGCCAAGGTTCAGAATCTGGGGGTATCGGATCCTAGGTTCGACTCGGTCCGGATAACGAGTCGCCGCTCCGTAACTGATGATCAAGTTCATCTCTTACTTTTCCCAGTGAGGAGTTTCAGGTTCTACCTCAAGAGAACAGCGGAAGTCCACCCCTGGGTGCCTTCTCTTTTCGTCATCACTAGGAGAAACAAGAGGAGGATCACCAAAAACTCCCTCTCTACATGGATTTACAGTCATCGATTGTGCTCTGAATCTAGTTCCTCCTCCAAAACGTTGACCCAGATCTCGCAATGTCATGGGCATAGCTACGGCCCTGGCCTTTAAAAGAAATTACTCTATGACTTACATTCTACAAGCAAAGGTGTGGAAGCGCCAGACGACTTTCACAGCCCATTACCTTCAAGACGTGACCCACAGGAGACTCGATACGATCTCTATCGGTCCTGTGGTGGCTGCACAATAGCTGGTTTGATACCTCAAGCTCCATATTGGACAAGTAGCAGAAGGTTGAAGGCACTGTTAACCGGTTTTAATCTGCGTGAATGAAAAGGAATGTCTAGTTCTCTACTTTTCTTGACCCTCCGCTCTCTTGGGGAAAGGAGCATCCTGGGTTCTCTACACAAGTTGGCCTCAACCACTGCAGGTAAACCTTGCTCCCTTGTGTACCTAATATTGTGTCAATACTGTTAAGGCCCCATACCCTCGCATGGTGGTATTGGGAAAGTCTTAGTCACCTTGGGTAATTCCCATAAAGACTCGGAATAACTTCAACCTTGACAGTCACAATGCTAATATCTCAACACACAACTTGCATAGGCTGCAGACCTTGCTGTAGCAAGGTTTAGTAAAGTGTTAGGGTCTCATTTTTATTACTACTGTAAGCTACTTGTAAAAAGGAGACCCTGGGTAGAGCTAAAAAGCCAGATTGGCAGGGACATTCACCCTCCTAAAGGGTGAGTCACCCCTATAAATAGCAGAGATTTGTATTCCAGTTACGGAGCAAATGACAATTTTGGTGATAATTTGTATTTTTCCTAACGATACAAACCTTTAGCTATTTATACAAACTTACCTGCTGACCTTGTCCCCCTTGAAGTCCTACCTCCAAGTAAAGTGAAGCACAGTCACAGGGTGTGAGTGAAGGTGGTAGCTAGCCTCCCCCCTACCCCCTGCTAACTAGCGGGATGGGTAGTTAACCCTTGGTAAATTTTAATGCCTCGTTCTTTCAGCTTCCTTTAAAGTAATACTCCTATAAATAGCTGAAGGTTTGTATCGTTAGGAAAAATACAAATTATCTCCGAATTTGTCATATTCCTTTGTCCCAGTCCCTGTCCCTCGTCACCTTCCACCATCCCCGGGAATTCGAGACGCCTACGCCTTTAGACCGCTTTCCTGTTTTGACGATTTCTCTGAAATCATTAGGTGACATTGAGGCTCAGCATTACCCTGATCACTCAGAAGCAGCCACACATCGACGGTAGCCGGGCCAGCTTTTTTCTTACTGCCTTTGGCAGGGAAGCTCCTTATTCTTCAGGGTGAAGGGTAGCACTCAACCCCTGATATAAGTTTATATCTAGGACTTGAGCCTGGACTCTGCGAAAATTGTCTCGACTTATGATGAGGTTCAGGGAGATCAAGTCACAGGGAAAATATCACAAATTCAAAGGTCTCACGTGTGATCCCCCTCTTTTTGGAGTGACAGAATGCAGATGGACTTTGACGCTATAGACCATTCTCTACAAGCCTAACCCTGATGAAAGAAATAGGAAAGGGCATATTTTGGCCTATGTCACAAGTCATTCTGGAAGATAGAATGTCTCCATACCCTTGCTTCATGAATCCGTGGTTTGGACTTAGAACCCAGCCTTTCATGACTTCAAGACCTTCATCTCTTCCCTTTATGAAGGATGTAGCAGGAACCAGGTTGACTTGCCTTCATATCCTGAGAGGATTCTACCACTCTTCATACAGTGACAGAGGGAATTAAAGAAATGATCCTAGAACACTGTTTCTTCCTGACTTCGTGGGACATTCAGACGTTGTCCTCCAGCTGGATTTGAGCGCACAATGTTAGACATATCGGAACAATCCCAGCTTTCAGGAAGTACACGTCAGGGGTGCAATTTATGAAGAACAATGCTAAAGGTCCAAGTGAGAGCTCAGTGGCCTACATGGTGAGTGGGACTTTCTACCCACCTGGCAGTAACTACTACCACCTCGTTAAACTTTTAACAGATGTATTCAGCTTTGTTGAAAGCATACTCCTATTAAAGGACTTAGGTTTGTGTAATTATGAAAAATAATTAGAATGCAATCTTAGAAGTACAGGGTGGTTTTAGAAGAGGTATGGGTTGTATGAATCAGATTTTTACAGTTAGGCAGATATGCGAGAAATATTTAGCAAAAAGTAAGTTGCGTTTATGGATCTGGAGAAAGCGTATGATAGAGTTGATAGATTATATGGAGTTGGTGGAAGGTTGTTGCAAGCAGTGAAAAGTTTCTACAAAGGTAGTAAAGCATGTGTTAGGATAGGAAATGAAGTGAGCGATTGGTTTCCGGTGAGAGCAGGACTGAGACAGGGATGTGTGATGTCGCCGTGGTTGTTTAACTTGTATGTTGATGGAGTGGTGAGAGAGGTGAATGCTCGAATGCTTGGACGAGGATTGAAACTGGTAGACGAGAATGACCATGAATGGGAGGTAAATCAGTTGTTGTTTGCGGATGATACTGTACTGGTTGCAGATGAGGAAGAGAAGCTTGGACGAATAGTGACAGAATTTGGAAGGGTGTGTGAGAGAAGGAAGTTGAGACTTAATGTGGGTAAGAGTAAGGTTATGAGATGTTCGGGAAGGGAAGGTGGTGCAAGGTTGAATGTCATGTTGAATGGAGAGTTACTTGAGGAGGTGGATCAGTTTAAGTACTTGGGGTCTGTTGTTGTAGCAAATGGTGGAGTGGAAGCAGATGTACGTCAGAGAGTGAATGAAGGATGCAAAATGTTGGGGGCATTAAGGGAGTAGTAAAAAATAGAGGGTTGGGCATGAATGTGAAGAGAGTTCTGTATGAGAAAGTGATTGTACCAACTGTGATGTATGGATCGGAGTTGTGGGGAATGAAAGTGACGGAGAGACAGAAATTGAATGTGTTTGAGATGAAGTGTCTAAGGAGTATGGCTGGTGTATCTCGAGTAGATAGGGTTAGGAACGAAGTGGTGAGAGTGAGAACGGGTGTAAGAAATGAGTTAGCAGCTAGAGTGGATATGAATGTGTTGAGGTGGTTTGTCCATGTTGAGAGAATGGAAAATGGCTGTCTGCTAAAGAAGGTGATGAAAGCAAGAGTTGATGGGAGAAGTACAAGAGGAAGGCCAAGGTTTGGGTGGATGGATAGAGTGAAGAAAGCTCTGGGTGAAAGGAGGATAATTGTGAGAGAGGTAAGAGAGCGTGCTAGAAATAGGAATGAATGGCGAGCGATTGTGACGCAGTTCCAGTAGGCCCTGCTGCTTCCTCCGGTACCTTGGATGACCACGGAGGTAGCAGCAGTAGGGGATTCAATGTTACGAAGCTTCATCTGTGTGGATAATGGGGGAGGGTGGGCTGTGTCACCATAGCAGTACCAGCCGAACTCGGTTGAGTTCTTGTCAGGCTAGGAGGAACGTAGAGAGGAGAGGTCCCCTCTTTTGTTTCATTTGCTTGATTTTGGCTACCCCCCAAAATGTGTGATTGAAATGATTCCTCTCTAAAGCCTTTATCCAATAACTCTCTGACTGCTCTTACAATCATGGCCAATTTTCTTTTTTTTGGCATATCTTACCACACAACTTATACCTAACATTTAAATGTGTATCATGTATATAGTGCTGGAAATATATATCTTATGGGTTTGGGTAAGAACTTGCTCTCTCGTTCCTTTTTACCTCATTATGCTTGAGTTTCCCATTTCTTCATCTCTTTCCTGTTACACCTATTGAAAAATTTCCCTATAGCTTTGGCTTAAAGTTAGGACTTTAAAGGTTTGAATTGTAATAGCTTGTTTAATGTTCTTTTATCCTTTGGTTGGACCAAGTCCTAGCAGTCTTGAGATTTTGTAGGGCACAAAGATATTTGTAGAGGAGACTATAACATTTTTCAGTGAACTGCAGAGGTTTTGTTAGATATTAAAATTTACCATATTTTCATTAAAATTTGTATATTTTAGCGAGATTTACTTGCAGGTGATGGAACATTTTACTCGAGTCGGATATGTTACCGCTTCTGCTGAAGAGCAGCAGATCTTTAGACAGCATCTGTCTCATTGGATGTCAACTCTCTTTATGTGTAATGAACCTGAAAAAGTATGTATATTAGCTTTAATGTTACTAGATCTCATTAGCTGATTAATCTATTTATATTTATTCCTACACAAATAAAAACCTTCGTCCTTTAATAGAACAAAATTTCATCTTGGCTGAAACTTGGCAGTTAAAATTGTTAACGAGATATCGAAGAAGACCTGCCTCCTCACCATCACACCTAGATGTCACTTTGACTTCTGCCATCTGCTAAATGTCCCTATCTTGCCTGCTTAACTGTTTTCAACTTTTTCTTCTTTCTCTTTGCAGAGTGATAGTGTGTTTTCATGGTGAAGGGACAGTGCATGGACATATTATCTTGCCTTGATGTTGGTAGACAGATTTGTCACTGTCAGGAGCAGGAACCATGTGAATCTCTTATTCTTCTTGCACCTCTTGCAAGGGGCATGACTGCTCACAGTCTTACCACTGCAACAAGTGTAAAGATTGGCCCTGTGATCGCCACACTCGAACATGCTTTGGAAATTCTCCTGTTACCTCACATACTGCTGATGACATTTTTTACCTAAGGAAAGCTTAGACATCCATAGGTCTTCCTGATTGACTTTCCATGTCTTTTTTTTGAGTGAGTTGGTAGCTAAGACTACTACATCCCCGGTGTCCTGAGTGCTGTCTCTGAAAAAGTTAGTGATCATGTGGATTCTTGGGCAAGAAACTAGGTGGCTCTGAAACTGAATGTGCCCCAGTGTTTGTTCCTCTGTCAGTGACCCAAGTTCTAGTCAAGCCAGTGTTCGTAAGATGCAAGGAGGTGTCCACCCTTATTCCAGTGACCACAGGACCAGCAAATCCAGTGTCCATAGGGCGCGAGAAGATTTCTGATCCTGGGTTAGTGACCTAAGTACTAGCAAATCTAGTGTCCTTAGGGTATAGGAAAGTTTTCCCTGTGTGTGTTGTCCCTCTGCCTGTTACTGTCACCCATGTACCTGTTGCCCAGATGCCGTTGGCTTCTGTAATTCCTGTGCCAGTAACCCAAGTCCCTCTGAGGCCTTATCAAAAGTCATTATCTGTGTTGCAAGTTCCAGTCATATTGCCTACCTTGTCCTCTGTGACAGTGACACTAGTGTTGCGATTCCTATCACAACACGTTGTCGATGGTTGCTCAGACCTCAAGTCTTCTGTTCGCAGAGCCCGGGAGGAAGGATGGTAAGAAGCAGCAAGGGTCATCCTCCTCCTCCTCCTCCTCCTTTTCTTTCTAGAAAAAAGAAGTCCAGGAAGCGCAATCGTAAGGAGTCTTGTACAACTCCCGATGATCTAGCCCCTCTTTGGGAGAGGGTTGCTGAGATGGCCCGGGTGATTGCCATGGCTATCCCTGTAGCCAGAGGAAAAGGAGGAGAATCATACTTGCTTTTTCTTTTTACCACCCTTACTTCCAGGCTCTGTGAACTAGGAATTGAGATCTGAGTGACCTTCACCTGACTCCTTGATATACTGTACTGCCAAGTAACCTTCAAGAAAAATGGCCCTTCAAAGCTGTCTTTTGCTAAATCTTTGGGTGTGGCCGTGCCTGTGGGATTGGTGGGAAGAAGGTTGTTACTGTACTATCTTCTCTAGACCCCAATAAGAACAACCTGGATCTTCTACTTCAACGGGACCTGGGTATGCTCAACCCTTTTGAGGCACCCAACATGGTGAATTCAGGAAGAGAGAGAGTGGAAAGAGGGGAACAGTGAAGTACAGTATTTTTTTCTCCTAGTGCCTCGAGTAGTGGGATACTTGCCATGTCATTAAGAAATATGTCAAGGTCACGGTTCAGAGCTTCAAATCGTAAGACAGTGTCCTTTGGAACCATTACTTTCTACCTTTTCTGGATTGCTTGCTCCATATCTTGCAGACCAACACTATTGACGTCATCTTCCATCATAAAAAAACCTGGCGTTGTTGGTGGATATGGAAGGGATGTTGGAGAAAGTAGTATACTCAAAGTTCTTGGTGTCTATAGTCTACTCTTCCTGGTGAAGGGTCAACTGGGGGCTGAAAATCTTTCAGCAACCTCTATCCCATGAACCAATTTGTTCTACAAACAAGGTTCAAAATAGAAATGGTATGAACTGTACTGGCTTCCATTATAGAATGAGACTTCATGCTTTCAGTGGATCTAAAGAATAAGTACTTCCAAGTACTCTACCCATCCGTCAGTCATCTCTTAAGTATAGTACCTCCGCTTCTTTCTCAATGAAGGGGTGCATCGTTTCAAGACTGAGTTTTGTACTGAGCACAGCCTCCCATGTGTTCACTAGTCTTCATGCTGGTAACGGCTTGGGCCCACTCTCATGAGTTACATCTGTTGATGTACAGTATCTCGATAATTGGTTAATGCTGGTATATGAGTGGCAGTTGTTACAGGAACGATTTTGCATGCTCTCTTTTTGTTACAGCCTGGTATTTGAGGAATTTTGAAAAGTCTAATATCATACCCTAGCAGAGTTTTAAGTATCTGGACATATTGATAGGTATGGTAGCAATAAGGGTAATCCCGTTAGACAATCGTATCAGCAAATTTAGAGGTAACACAGTTGCTACTATCCAAAATGGTACCTCTAGCTTAACATTGGCAGTCTTCTTGGCTACATTTCATTGTTGGAGAAACTCATTCCTGATAAGTATCCCTTTAGTGATTTTGAAGGATCATATGTACAGCTTTCATCCTGCCTGGTGACCAGGTAAATAAAACTTTACCAAGGTAGTCCCACTCAACTTCCCACCTTTAGGCTGGTAACTATCTAGAGATGTGTCAGAGGAGGAATTGGTCTTTAATCTTGGCTACCTGATTGCATCAGGTATGTGGTTAATAGAACAAAAGCATCTTCATAAAACGTCTGGGAGATGCAAACAGCATTTCTGGAACTGCAAGTATTAAAAGAATGTTTGAAAAGGCATTATATAGTGTTGATGAGTAGCACCACCATTGTAGAACCTTACGTCAACCAGCAAGGAGGCACTATTTCACTGCTTCTTTGCAAGTATATAATACAGATACAGTACACATCTGGGGGGTGAACCAACGCAATACAACTGCCAGCTAGATACATTCTAGGTAAGAAGAATATATAAGCATATATGCTCAATAGCCAGGGGCAGGCTGTAGGATCAGAGCATTCCGTGCGTCCTTGCATTGCGGAAAGACTGGTTACCTTGTGGTGCTCTCCGTGAATTGACCTGTTCGAATCTCCTGGTGATTTTTTCCTCTTCCAGGTTTTGGGATTGTGTTTTAAGAAGCTTTCCAACAGCCCATGGGATTATCTGGATGCCTACGCCTTTCCCGCTTTCAGCCTGATTTGTTTGCCTGTCATCTTTAGTGATAATCATTCCAGAGATTAGGATGACCCTGTTGGTTGCCATATGACCATAAGCTGAATGATATTCCAATCTGCTTGCACTTTTGGTCGAGGTCCTGAGAGAACTACCCTAAGGAACATACTTCTCTGTCAGCTACACCTTCAGAGGTACTGTACCAGCAATTTGCAGAGTCGCTTGTACTTCACGGTTAGAACTATCCAGTATCTCTGCCAAGGAAAAGCCTTTTTCTGGCTGGCTGTATAGGAGCTGTATGGGTATCTGCAGCTTTCTGTTAGGGGAAGTGAGCCATTTTCTGTGATTGACTTTGTAGAAGGGGCACTTCTCCGGTCGATGTATCTGTAATATAGATCGCATACTTCCTCGTTATCTGCATTACGAGAAGCACCTCCTGAATCTTATTGTTATAAGCTACCGCTCAATCTTGCATATGGTCTTCCGACTAAATGACATAGACCTTTCTTATCTGTGGGAGGTACCAGCTCAGACGAGCTTTTTAAGTCTGGTATCTGTCCCACATTGGCCATCTGAAAGAATCAGGGAGTCGGCCAAATGATGAAGGCAGGAGTTTGGAAGGACCAGAAATACTTCCCTTCCTTCTTTTCTAAGGAGTATTCTCACAAATCCTTTGACACTTTTGTTTATGGATTTGTAGTGGGGTGTTAAAGTAGCTGTATGGCTAGCCCAACTTCCACACATGACAGAAAGAATGTTGTCAATGGTAAAGTATTATGTCTAAGTCTAGATGGAAAAGTAAGTGGCGCTTATTTTTTCTTTATTTACCTGTACTTGAGGATGAGGCAGTTGTATTGTTAATGGCTGGATTTGACATTTAAGAGTGCCATTCTTATCAGACTAGATCTGCAAGTAGTAATTGGTCATTATACACCATGTACATGTATTTCATTCCAAACTGCATCTCCCCTTTCATTGGAGAAAGATTCCTTCTTTAACAAAGTACTAGGTACATAACCAAGTACATGTATTGACCAGGCCCTATCAGCCTACTCAACCCCATAATAGACTGATAGGAGGTTGCTGGAGTCATCTTCTTGGCTTTTCTATGCATACTTCAGGAAGGAAAAGGCCAACCCGTACGGTTCTTTTGTGGGCTTCCTTCCTCCAGTAAATTAATCTCCCTATTTTGAAAGAAAGAGTTTTATATTCATAGGAAGAGACAAGTTGTATAAGCTGAAGATCAAAATTTGATTTAACGTCAGTTTTTGTTGCAATAAAGACATTCCCCATTTTAAATTACTGTTTTGTAAAGCTAGGAAAAATAAGAATTACTTTTAAAGTTTGCTCTATTGATGTGTACTATAGCCTGACCTGCTTTAACGGAGCTTTGAAATACCAAACACATACTGTATTATCTTGCCTAGTCAATTAGAAATCAAGATATACTTGATAGGTCCTGTAATGGTGATATTTTAAAAAGAAAAATTGTGTAACAGTGAATAAGCACTGAACATGAATGTTAGGGTTTGAAAGGTTTGATCAGGTGATGTCTTTTCATATGACAAAAACTAAGATGTTCTCGTGACAAATCCTTATTACGTAATGTTTCCAGACTCGGTTGGAAGGTTTACATTTGCTGAGATTTCTTGGTGAATTTCATAGAGATGAAAAGCATTGTCATTTATAGGGTTTGTGTACATATTTTGTATGATTTTCATGAGCATTAAGTTAGCAGACAAGCTCAGTTACGTACCATTGAACATGTCCTACAGAGTTATATGCATATTAAGGTTCATGTACATATTTTGTATGATTTTCATGAGCATTAAGTTAGCAGACAAGCTCAGTTACGTACCATTGAACATGTCCTACAAAGTTATATGCATACAGGTCCTTAATTTACAAACTTAGTAGGTTCCAAGAAGTGGTTTGTAAGTCAAATTTTGTTATATTTTGTCCAGTATTAGGCCTAACCTGACTCCCATGCCTACGATTTTCATCTACAAAAGTCAACAAATAGTCCTTTTTCAATATTAATCTTACCCGATGATCATGTAGCTGTCAACTCCGTTGCCCGACAGAAATCTACGGACGGGATACGCCAGCGATCGCTATACAGGAGGGGGTGTACTCACCAGCGCCATCTGTGGTCAGGTACTCCAGTACTTCTTGTCAACACCACCTCAATTTTTCCTCTGTCGTGCCGCCGGCAAGACCTACATGGATACGCTGTTGATTTTGGAGTCTTTGTTCACGGTTTTGGTGAAGTATTTGCTCTAAAATTTAGCCTTCGCTGTACAGGAAGCTTTTCCCTTAGCTTAGATAGCTTTTGGAATTAATTTGATTTATTGGTTAACGATCTTTGCTTTACTTTGGAATTCCCCCTTGACTGTTCTCTAAATTCAAGATGTCCGACCACTCTCAAGCTCCTAAATTTAGGCGATGTAGTGTTAGGACTTGTAATAGGCGTCTTCCGAAGGCCTCTGTTGATCCTCACACCGTTTGTTCCGATTGTAGGGGAAAATCCTGTCAATTGGAAGATCGATGTGGGGAATGTGCTGGGCTTTCGGAATTCGAATTTAATGAATTCCTCAAATATACAACTAGGTTAGAGAGGGAGAGAGTTAGGAGGAGTTCTTCTCGCTCTTTGGTTTATTCCTCTCCCCATGTCCCTCAACCTTTTCCTTCCCCTGTGGTGGTGACCCCCGAACCTGCTACGAGTGCTCAGCCTGATATGACGGATATGTTGCGTGCCATTCAGGCTCTTGGTGATAAGGTGGAGTCGTTAGTTAGTGACCACAATCTTCTCTTGGCAGATGTCAAGGAACTTAAAGTGAAGAGTGCAGTGGGAAGTGTTAGTGCCAGTGCTGTGCCTAGTGTCAGTGTCAGTGTTGCGCATGAGGATACTTCTGTGCGTGCCAGTCGTCCTCCCAGTCCGGGACCTCTTGCAAGCTCCCAAGCCCAGGGGAGAAGCAACGTCGAAGGGCAAAAGGGTTCGGCAGGCCTTGATCGGCGCACAGTTGTATCCTCAATGGTTGCGGGCGTATCTGATAGAGATCGTCACTTCCACTCCCAGACGAATGAGCCCTTAAATTCCTCGTCTGCGGAAGAGGTTTCCAGGAGGAAACGGTGGACCCAGGTCTCACGACCTCTCAAACGTAAGGTCCCTTCCGAGCTAGTCCAACGGCCCAGGTGTAGCCACTGGGCCAGTTCGGACTCGCCGCAGTCATCTGATGATTGCACACCTCCTAAGAGAGGTAGAGTGGTGCCGCAACAGGCCTCTGCTCCTACTTCTGTGGACCCCAAGTGGTCTATGCTGCAGACTATGCAGTCTCAGCTTGCGGCTTTGATGCAGGAGTATCAGGCAGAGAAGGTTAACACCCCTCCTCCTGCGAGCGCTCTTCCACCTCTGCGCAGTCCTCCCTGCCAGACGCATGTTCTTGCGGCTCCTCCTGCTTCCATGCGTGAGCTGCCGCATCGGGAGTTGCCAGGTTCCAGCACTATGCGGCAACCTCCTCTACCCATGAGGCAGGAGCCTCATGCTATGCGGCAACCTCCTCAACCCTTGAGGCAGCAGCCTCATGCTATGCGGCAACCTCCTCAACCCTTGAGGCAGGAGCCTCATACTGTGCAGCAACCTCCTCAACCCTTGAGGCAGGAGCCTCATGCTATGAGGCATCCTCCTCAACACATGCAGCACGAGCCTCTTACCATGCAGCAGCCGCATTCTATGCAGCATGAGCCTCATCCCATGCAGCATGAGCCGCATACCATGCAGCATGAGCCTCATGCCTTCCAGCATTCGCTTCTGACCACTTCGCTTGCTCCTCAGACCACCGCAGAACCTCCCTCACTCCAGCCCTCTGCCTTTGTCATTGCCAGCCCTCAGTCTATTCAGCAGAGGCATGATGATGGATCCGCAAGTACGCATGCACCCGTTCTGCAGGATTCAGCCATTCAGCCTGCTGCTCTGCCTTTACCTCTCGCTACTCAACTCTCAGGCGATGAGGTTTCTGAGGATGAAGCTGCTCATCTGGATGATCCTACATCTGATGTGGAAGGACACAAGTCTTCGCCGCCTTCCTTAGACTTTCGCAAGGTCCTGGCTCTGTTCAGAGAGTTGTACCCTGAACACTTCGTGTCTGCAACCCCTCGTTCTCCTCCCTCCGAGTTTTCTCTAGGCATGCAGTCTACTACGCCTGCCTACACCAAGCTTGTCCTCGCCAGATCATCAAGGAGAGCTTTGAGGGTTTTAGGGGATTGGTTGCAGTCCAAGCAGCAACTGGGAAGGACCTCTTTTGTGTTTCCTCCTCCTAAGCTGGCTTCTAAGTCGGGCGTCTGGTATGCCACGGGAGAGGAACCTGGCTTGGGGGTTCCTGCCTCTGCCCAGGCCGACTTCTCAAGTTTGGTTGACTCTCCCCGCAGGTCGGCTATGAGACGCTCGAAGGTCTGCTGGTCCTTTTCTGATCTGGACCACTTGATGAAGGGAGTCTTTCGCGCCTTCGAAATTTTTAACTTCCTCGATTGGTGCCTGGGGGCCTTAAGCAGGAAGACTGCTCCTTCTGACAAAGACTCGGCCATGCTGATCATGTCCAGTATGGACAAAGCAATTCGCGATGGTTCTGGCGAACTTGCGTCTATTTTTGTCTCAGGAGTCCTCAAGAAAAGGGAACATCTATGCTCCTACTTATCGACTGGTATCACCCCTTGCCAGAGGTCAGAGTTGCTGTTTGCTCCTCTCTCCAAGTGCCTGTTTCCGGAGGAGTTAATCAAGGGGATGGCTGCGGCTCTTATCCAGAAAGATACGCATGACCTCATGGCTTCTTCAGCACGTAAGGCTAAAACCTTACCTTCCGTGCCGAGATCTTACCGCACTCCTGTGGCTGATACACCTGCTACCAGATTCATTTCGCCCTTTCGTGGCAGAGCCTCCAGTAGAGGAAGTACCCGTGCAGACAGTCACCGTGGCAAGTCCAAGAAAGGTGCCAAGTCCACGAAAAGCAAGCTTTGACTTCCTTCCTCTCCAGACAGCTGTAGGAGCCAGACTCAAGACCTTCTGACAAGCCTGGGAGAGCAGAGGTGCAGACGCTCAGTCTGTCAAGTGGCTAAGGGAGGGATACAGAATTCCGTTCTGCCGCAATCCCCCTCTGACCACATCTCCCATCAACCTCTCTCCCAACTACAAGGAGAAGGACAAGAGGCTAGCGTTACAACAAGAGGTGTCGCTCCTGCTACAGAAGGAGGCGGTGGTGATAGTTCGGGACCATCAATCCCCGGGCTTTTACAACCGTCTCTTCCTGGTGGCCAAGAAGACAGGAGGTTGGAGACCGGTGCTGGACGTCAGTGCGCTCAATGCTTATGTCACCAAGCAGACGTTCACAATGGAGACGACGAAGTCGGTCCTAGCAGCGGTCAGGCAGGAGGACTGGATGGTCTCGTTAGATCTGAAAGACGCCTACTTTCACGTTCCCATCCATCCAGACTCCCAACCTTTTCTGAGATTCGTCTTTGGAGAGGTTGTGTACCAGTTCCAAGCCCTGTGCTTTGGCCTGAGCACGGCACCTCTTGTGTTTACGCGACTGATGAGGAATATTGCGAAATTCCTTCACTTGGCAGACATCAGAGCCTCCCTTTATTTAGACGACTGGCTTTTAAGAGCTCCCACAAGTCGTCGCTGTCTGGAGAGTCTCAGATGGACTTTGGATTTGACCAAGGAACTGGGCCTCTTGGTCAATTTAGAGAAGTCCCAGCTCGTTCCTTCCCAGACCATCGTTTACCTGGGTATGGAGATTCAGAGTCGAGCTTTTCGGGCTTTTCCGTCGGCCCCAAGAATCAACCAAGCCCTGGAGTGCATCCTGAGCATGCAGAGGAGGAACCGATGCTCGGTGAGGCAGTGGATGAGTCTAACAGGGACTCTTTCATCGCTAGCCCTGTTCATCGAGTTAGGGAGACTCCACCTCCGCCCCCTTCAGTACCATCTGGCAGCTCACTGGAACAAGGATATGACGCTCGAGACGGTCTCAATTCCTGTTTCCAAAGAGATGAGGGCTACTCTAACGTGGTGGAAGAACAGCATTCTTCTCAAGGAGGGTCTCTCGTTAGCTGTTCAGACCCCCGACCATCATCTCTTCTCGGACGCATCAGACTCGGGCTGGGGCGCGACATTGGACGGACAGGAATGCTCGGGGACATGGAACCAGGAACAGGAAACGCTTCATATCAATTGCAAGGAGTTGTTGGCGGTTCATCTGGCCTTAATGAACTTCAAGTCCCTCCAGCTAAACAAGGTGGTGGAGGTGAACTCCGACAACACCACAGCCTTGGCGTACATCTCCAAGCAGGGAGGGACTCATTCGAGGAAGCTGTTCGAGATCGCAAGGGACCTCCTCATTTGGTCAAAAAGTCGAAAGCTCACGCTGGTAACGAGGTTCATTCAGGGCGATATGAATGTTACGGCAGATCGCCTCAGCCGGAAGGGTCAAGTCATCCCCACAGAGTGGACCCTTCACAAGAACGTTTGCAACAGACTTTGGGCCCTGTGGGGTCAGCCAACTATAGATCTGTTCGCTACCTCGATGACCAAGAGGCTCTCATTGTACTGTTCCCCGATTCCAGACCCGGCAGCAGTTCACGTGGATGCCTTTCTGCTGGATTGGTCCCACCTCGACCTGTATGCATTCCCGCCGTTCAAGATCATCAACAGGGTTCTTCAGAAGTTCGTCTCTCACAAAGGGACACGGCTGACGTTGGTTGCTCCCCTCTGGCCCGCAAGAGAATGGTTCACAGAGGTACTGCAATGGCTGGTCGACGTTCCCAGGACTCTCCCTCTAAGAGTGGACCTTCTGCGTCAACCTCACGTAAAGAAGGTACACCCAAGCCTCCACGCTCTTCGTCTGACTGCCTTCAGACTATCGAAAGACTCTCAAGAGCTAGAGGCTTTTCGAAGGAGGCAGCCAGAGCGATTGCCAGAGCAAGGAGGATATCCACTCGCAGAGTCTATCAATCTAAGTGGGAAGTCTTCCGAAGCTGGTGCAGGGCCAATGCAGTTTCCTCTACCAGTACCACTGTAACCCAAATTGCTGACTTCCTGTTACATCTAAGGAATGTTAGATCTCTATCAGCTCCTACGATCAAGGGGTACAGAAGTATGTTGGCAGCGGTTTTCTGCCACAGAGGCTTGGATCTTTCCACCAACAAAGATCTGCAGGACATCCTTAGGTCTTTTGAGACCTCTAAGGAACGTCGGTTGTCCACTCCAGGCTGGAATCTAGACGTGGTCCTAAGGTTCCTTATGTCATCAAGATTTGAACCTCTCCAGTCAGCCTCTTTCAAGGACCTCACTCTAAAAACTCTTTTCCTCGTTTGCCTTGCAACAGCCAAAAGAGTAAGTGAGATTCACGCCTTCAGCAGGAACATAGGTTTCACATCTGAAACGGCTACATGTTCCTTGCAGCTCGGTTTTTTGGCTAAAAACGAGCTTCCTTCACGTCCTTGGCCTAAATCGTTCGAAATTCCTAGCCTATCCAACATGGTGGGTAACGAGCGGGAGAGAGTACTTTGCCCTGTCAGAGCTCTTAGGTACTATCTTAAAAGGTCAAAACCCTTGCGAGGACAATCGGAGGCCTTATGGTGTGCTATTAAGAAACCTTCACTACCTATGTCTAAGAACGCAGTTTCTTACTACATAAGGCTTCTGATTAGAGAAGCTCATTCTCATATGAAGGAAGAAGACCTTGCTTTGCTGAAGGTAAGGACACATGAAGTGAGAGCTGTGGCTACTTCAGTGGCCTTCAAACAGAACCGTTCTCTGCAGAGTGTTATGGATGCAACCTATTGGAGGAGCAAGTCAGTGTTTGCATCATTCTATCTCAAAGATGTCCAGTCTCTTTACGAGAACTGCTACACCCTGGGACCATTCGTAGCAGCGAGTGCAGTAGTAGGTGAGGGCTCAGCCACTACATTCCCATAATCCCATAACCTTTTTAACCTTTCTCTTGAATACTTTTATTGTTGTTTTGGGTTGTACGGTCGGCTAAGAAGCCTTCCGCATCCTAGTTGATTTGGCGGGTGGTCAATTCTTTCTTGAGAAGCGCCTAGGTTAGAGGTTGTGATGAGGTCCTTTAGTATGGGTTGCAGCCCTTTATACTTCAGCACCTAAGAGTCGTTCAGCATCCTAAGAGGACCGCTGCGCTCAGTAAGGAAGACGTACTTATTAAAGGCAGAGTAATGGTTCAAGTCGACTTCCTTACCAGGTACTTATCTATTTTATTTGTTATTTTGAATAACTAATAAAAATGAAATACGGGATACTTAGCTTCTTGATTAACATGTATACTGGTTTTCACCCACCTCCCTGGGTGTGAATCAGCTACATGATCATCGGGTAAGATTAATATTGAAAAATGTTATTTTCATTAGTAAAATAAATTTTTGAATATACTTACCCGATGATCATGATTTAATTGACCCACCCTTCCTCCCCATAGAGAACCAGTGGACCGAGGAAAAAATTGAGGTGGTGTTGACAAGAAGTACTGGAGTACCTGACCACAGATGGCGCTGGTGAGTACACCCCCTCCTGTATAGCGATCGCTGGCGTATCCCGTCCGTAGATTTCTGTCGGGCAACGGAGTTGACAGCTACATGATCATCGGGTAAGTATATTCAAAAATTTATTTTACTAATGAAAATAACATGTTTTATATGAAATAAATATCAGGTTATACAAGTATTGATTTGCTTGCTGTATTAAATGATGTAATATTTTATTGCAGTAGTTCTTTATTTTATTACTGTATTCAAACTTTCGATGCAATATGCGAGATTTATGATTTTGGTTGTATTTGTTTATATCTGAATGTTTGTAAGTTGAGGACCTATTGCACTAGGACTCAAGTTGCTGCTGTAGAGAGGCAAACTCCTTCCAGCACTGTCTTGGATTCCTAGCTGATACTGTAATTTATTCACAGCTGAGTCAACTAAGAGAGCAGGCAGGGTTGAACAGTGTACCTTGGAAATGCAATTTCATTGCCACCAATTACAGCTTACAATATTACAATGTACTTGGGAATGATTTACATCTAGATACTGTACAGTATTGAATTTCTTTTGCTGATTATTTTAATAAACTTGAATTGACCTTTTTATCTTATATTGCAGGTATTTATACTCAATAAGACAGCTCAGATAATGGGTTTAGTTTTTGTTGTTGATTACCCATCCCGTTGGCCTACATTTATGACTGATCTCCTCTCGGTGTTACAAATGGGTCCTTCTGCCGTCAACTTATATCTCAGAATCCTGTTAGCCATAGACACAGAGGTATAGCATCTTTTGGTAAAATTTATTTTTAGATGAGTGTATATATTTATTCTTTATTCATGCCTTTCTTATGAAACTACTTATTTTGGTAAAATGTATTTTTTGATGAGTTTATATATTTATTCTTTATTCATGCTTTTCTTATGAAACAACTTATTTTTACCTAAGATACGTAAGTAAGAGAGTTGCCTAATTATAAAAAAACTATCCTTTTTTTTAATGCATAATACCAACATCTTGGTTTTAAGGTTATTTAAGGAAAGATAACCAAAAGATTCCCAATTTTATATAGGTTTTTTTCTTAGTACTTCCTGTTTTGACATTACGAATAAGCAATAAGCAATAATTCAATTCCATCATCATCATCATCTCCTCCTAAACCTATTAACGCAAAGGGCCTCGGTTAGATTTTGCCTGTCGTCTCTATCCTGAGGTTTTAATTTATTACTTCTCCAGTTATCATCTCCCACTTCACATTTCATAGTTTTCAGCCATGTAGGCCTGGGTCTTCCAACTCTTCTAGTGCCTTGAGCCCAGTTAAATGTTTGGTGAACTAATCTCTCTTTGGGAGTGCAAAGAACATGCCCAAATCATCTCCATCTACCCCTCACCATGATCTCATCCACATATGGCACTCATGTAATCTCACTTAGTTTTATTTCTATTCCTGTCCTGCCATTTAACTCCCATTATTCTTCTGAGGGCTTAGTTCTCAAATCAGTTGGAGATTGTTTCATTGTTATACCTCAATTCATGTCTATACAATATTACAGATCTCACTAAACTCTTATATAGCTTGATTTTTATATGTAATTTCTGGCGATTTTAGTTCTAAATTTTACCTAACCTAACCATTGTCTGATTGCTTTTTTCAATCTTTCACTGAAGTTCAATTCTAATGACCCTGTATTGGAGATCATAGTTACTAAATACTTAAATGATTCTACCTCATTAATCCTTTCTCCTTCCAATAACGTTTCATCTTCCATTGCATATTCCGTTCTCATCAGCTCTGTCTATCTCCTATGGACTCTCCATTTCCTATTTTTTTTAATGATAGTTTAGACTTCAAACCTACTGAATTAATTCATGGGCACATCAAGGTCTTCATCAGCTTCAGGTATATCAATCAAATTATTCCCTTTATATCTCCTATTCATGGCCTCAATAAAGTGTTCTATCCAATGTTGCCTTTCTTCCTCCTCTTTTGTTCTAATGGATCCATTTTTTTTTTGGTGGGTATATGCATTTTCTTCTTTGCCTCCATAGAGATTTCATTAACAATTCTGTGAGCAATTCCTGCACCATCACCACTCCTGAATTTATAAATTTGTTAGCTTTATCTGCTCTACCTTGTAATTTTCAGTACTTCCTCAAAAACTCTTGACAATCAATTTTTGTCTTTGTCTCCTTTTTATAGTATCCCACATATTTGTTATCTGTGGTTTTCTCCTTGTAACTGCATTTCCCTAAACTTTGCTACCAACTGACTGATATATGTTCGTAATGTCACACCATTCCTCATCAATTGTCTGCTCTTCATCTCTCAAAGTCTTTATGACTGCAAATCGATTCCTAAATTCAATTTCAAATGTTTCTCTGTGCTCATCTTCCAGAATTTATACAGAAAAAAATTACATAAAACAAATTCAGTTTTGTGAATGCTTCTACTTACTCAAGCATTGGTAAAGTTCTTTTTATTCCTACATTATTAGGCCATAAAAAATTTGAAGTGGTTTCTAGAATTTTTTATGCTAGTAAACACACACATGTTTTCAGGTCGTTGATCGAGAAGTAATCCATACACAGGCGGAAACTGATCGGAACACACTAATCAAAGACGCTATGAGGGAACAGTGTGTGGTGGATATGACAAATTCCTGGTATAATATTTTGGTAAGCTTTTCTTGTTTTATCATCAAAGAGAAAATTAAAGGGTAATTTATTTTTAATTGTGATATTGTAACTTAATTCAGGGCAGAACGATTAGCATTAAATTTCCTTTTTTTTAGTTGGCCGAGAGCATATGCATTTGTCAAATTTTGTTATGGGTTATTTCTTTCCTTTTCTAATATTGAACTCAATTTAGGAGGGTAAAGCTACTTCAATAAACAAAAAATTCTCAAATAATTTTCCCTTGGGTATTCCCTATGTTTATAGTAAGCCATTTGTTAGTACATGTTTAGTTTTGATTCAGTGTTCAGCTGGTCTTATTAGTGGACAACTTTCTTACTGTACTCTGTGATTATTATATTTTATTTCATCTGTACTGCAGTACAGTAATATGAAATGATTAAACTAGTAAAATCTTTTGTATACATTAGGTAAATGTTTGTCTTTTTAGGTGCCAATATGGCTGAATTTTCCATATTAATCTTACCCGGTGATCATGTAGCTGCAGCTCTGCTGCCCGACAGATAAAACCTACGGGCGGGATACGCCAGCGATCGCTATACAGGTGGGGGTGTACAACAACAGCGCCATCTGTCGAGTAGGTACTCCAGTACTTCTTGTCAACAAAGAACCAATTTTCTCTCTGTCGTGCCACCGGCAAGACCTACTTGATACGCTGTTGTTTCTGGAGTTGATTTTCACGCTATTTGGTGATGTATTCTCTCTAGTTATTAGCTTTCGCTGTACAGGAGTTATCATCAATACCTTATCAAGCTTTCATTGATTAGATTTTGGATTATTTGTTAACGACTTGGATAGATTTTGGATTTCCCCCTTTGACTAATTCAAGATGTCTGACCCTACTCAAGTCCCCAAGTACAGGCAGTGTAGCGCTAGGGACTGTTCTAGGCGTCTTCCGAAGGCCTCTATAGATCCTCACACCGTTTGTTCCAATTGTAGGGGTAAAGCCTGTCAATTGGAAGATCGATGTGAGGAATGCGCTGGGCTTTCGGAATTCGATTTTCAAGAATTCCTTAAGAATGCACGTAGGCTAGAGAAGGATAGGATCAGGAGGAGTTCGTCTCGCTCTTTTGATTTTTCCTCTCCCCATGCCCCACAACCTATTCCTTCCCCTGTAGTGGTTACACCCGACCCTTCTACTAGCTCTCAGCAACCCTCGATGGCGGACATGATGCGTGCCATTCAGGCTCTTGGTGACAGAGTTGAGTTATTAGCGAATGACCGCAATCAACTCTTGGCCGACGTCAAAGAGTTGAAGGAGAAAAGTGCAGTGGGAAGTGTAGTGAGTGCAAGTGCTGTGAAAAGTGTCAGTGTTACGCAGGAGGGTGCATCTGTTCGTGCCAGTCGTCCTCCCAGTCCGGGACCTCTTGCAAGCTCCCAAGCCCAGGGGAGAAGCAATGTCGAAGGACCAAAGGGTTCGACAGGCCTTGATCAGCGTACAGATGTACCCTCAGTGGTTGAGGACGTATCTTGCAGAGATCGTCCCACCCACAAACAGACGAGTGAGCCCATTCATTCCTCGTCTGCGGAAGAAGTTTCTCGTCGGAAACGCTGGACCAAGGTCTCACGACCTCTCAAGCGCAAGGTCCCTTCCGAGCGAGTCCAACGGCCCAGGTGTAGCCACTGGGTCAGCTCGGACTCGCGGCAGTCTTCCGAAGACTGCACACCTCCCAAGAGAGGTAGAGTGGTTCCGCAGCAGGCAATCACTCCGTCGGTTGCTGCACCAACCGCTGTAGACCCTAAGTGGTCTTTGCTGCAGTCTATGCAGACTCAGCTAGCTTCCTTCATGCAGGAGTATCGTGCTGAGAAGGTTAACGCTGCACCCGTTAACCTACAACCTGCCACGGTTGTGCGCTCAGCTGACACTGCGGCTGCCTGCTCCCACACTCCGGCTGTGAGAGCTCCACCACCGATGCGCAGTCGACCCTGCCAGACGCATGTTGACGTTAGCCGATGTGCGGCACCCTCCGTTGACATGCGTGAGCTACCGCATCAGCAGTGGGAAGGTGCAGTCAAGCTGCCGTGTTTTGACGCAATGCGGCAGTCTCCGCAACCCACGGCAGTCCCCACCACGCACCACCACTCCGCTTTTGTTGTTGCCAGCTCTCAGACTGACCAGCAGCGGCATGATGTTGGATCCAGTGCAGCTACGCATGCACCCGTGCTGCCGGATTCAGCCGTTCAGCTTTCTTCTCCTCCTTTGCCGCTTCCTCCTCAGCAATCGGATGAAGGAATCTCTGATGACGACGAAGCTGCGCATTTGGACGATCAACACTCAGACATAGATGAACCCAAGACTACGCCTCCCTCCTTAGACTTTAGGAAAGTCCTTGCCCTGTTTAAGGAGTTGTATCCGGACCAGTTTGTGTCTGCAGCTCCACGCTCACCTCCCTCTGAGTTCGCTTTAGGCATGCAGTCAGCAGCTCCTGCCTTTACGAAGCTCGTACTCGCTCGCTCATCCAAGAGAGCTTTAAGGGTACTGGGAGAGTGGTTGCAGGCCAAGAAGCAACTTGGGAAAACATCCTTCATCTTTCCCCCGACCAAGCTTGCTTCCAAATCTAGCGTCTGGTATGCCACGGGAGAAGTTCTCGGCTTGGGAGTTCCTGCCTCTGCCCAGGGCGACTTCTCAAGTCTGGTAGACTCTCCCCGCAGACTGGCTATGAGACGCTCCAAGATTTGCTGGACCTTTTCGGACATGGACCATCTTTTGAAGGGAGTTTTCCGTGCGTTTGAGATCTTCAACTTCCTGGACTGGTGTTTGGGAGCGTTGAGCAGAAAGACCTCCCCTTCGGATAAGGACTCTGCCATGCTCATCATGTCATGCATGGACAAAGCCATTCGGGATGGGTCTGGCGAGCTTGCGGCTTCTTTCGTGTCTGGAGTTCTTAAGAAGCGAGATCACCTTTGCTCCTTCTTGTCGGCGGGGATCACACCATGTCAGAAGTCAGAGCTGATGTTTGCTCCGCTATCCAAGTGTCTCTTTCCTGAAGAGCTGATCAAGGGGATTGCCGCCTCGTTGATCCAGAAAGACACCCATGACCTGGTGGCGTCATCCGCACGTAAAGTCACAGCTTTACCTTCCGTGCCTAGACCTAGGATGGACACACCAGCGTCTAGGTTCATTCCGCCCTTTCGTGGCAGAACCTCCAGCAGAGGAGGTACCCGTGCCGACAGTCAACGTGGCAAAAAGAAGGGTTCCAAGTCCTCAAAAGGCAGAGTCTGACTGCCATCTTCTCCAGACAGCAGTGGGAGCCAGGCTCAAGAACTACTGGCAGGCCTGGGAGAACAGGGGTGCAGACGCACAGTCTGTGAAGTTACTCAGAGAGGGGTACAGGATTCCATTCTTGCGCAAGCCCCCTCTAGCAACAACTCCCATCGACCTCTCTCCCAGGTACAGAGAGGAGGACAAGAGGCTAGCTTTACAGCAAGAGGTGTCTCTCTTGCTACAAAAGGGAGCGGTAGTCATAGTCCGGGACCATCAATCCCCGGGCTTCTACAACCGTCTCTTCTTAGTAGCGAAGAAGACAGGAGGGTGGAGACCGGTGCTGGACGTCAGTGCTCTAAATGTCTTTGTCACCAAGCAGACGTTCACCATGGAGACGACGAAGTCGGTGCTAGCATCGGTCAGGAAGGAAGACTGGATGGTCTCGTTAGACCTAAAGGACGCGTACTTTCACGTCCCCATCCACCCAGATTCCCAACCTTTCCTAAGGTTCGTCTTTGGGAAGGTGGTTTACCAGTTCCAAGCCCTGTGCTTTGGCCTAAGCACGGCACCTCTAGTGTTTACCAAACTGATGAGGAATATTGCCAAATTCCTGCATTTAGCAGACATCAGAGCCTCCCTCTATTTGGACGACTGGCTTTTAAGAGCTGCGTCAAGTCGTCGCTGTCTGGAGAATCTCAAATGGACTATGGATCTGACCAAGGAATTGGGTCTCCTGGTCAATATAGAAAAGTCCCAACTCGTCCCATCCCAAACTATAGTCTTTCTAGGTATGGAGATTCAGAGTCAAGCTTTTCGGGCTTTTCCGTCGGCCCCCAGAATCAGTCAAGCCCAAGAATGCATCCAGAGCATGCTGAAAAGGAACCGATGTTCAGTCAGACAGTGGATGAGTCTAATAGGGACGCTTTCATCGCTGGACCAGTTCATCGCGTTAGGGAGACTCCACCTCCGACCCCTTCAGTATCACCTAGCTGCTCACTGGAGAAAGGACATGACGCTAGAAGCGGTCTCAGTTCCTATATCCGAAGAGATGAAGTCTGCACTGACTTGGTGGAAGAACAACATTCTTCTCAAGGAAGGTCTACCATTGGCTGTTCAGACCCCCGACCACCTTCTCTTCTCGGACGCATCGGACACGGGCTGGGGTGCGACACTGGATGGTCGGGAATGCTCGGGCACGTGGAATCCGGATCAAAGAGCACTACACATCAACTGCAAGGAGCTACTGGCAGTTCATCTGGCCTTGAGAAGCTTCAAGTCCCTCCTTCTAGGCAAGGTGGTGGAGGTGAACTCCGACAACACTACAGCCTTGGCGTACATCTCCAAGCAAGGAGGGACTCATTCGATGACGTTGTTCGAGATCGCAAGGGACCTCCTCACCTGGTCAAGAGATCGAAAGATATCGCTTGTAACGAGGTTCATTCAAGGCGACATGAATGTCATGGCAGACCGCCTCAGCCGGAAGGGTCAGATCATCCCTACAGAATGGACCCTTCACAAGAATGTTTGCAACAGACTATGGACCCTGTGGGGTCAGCCCACCATAGATCTGTTCGCTACCTCGATGACCAAGAGGCTCCCAAATAATTGCTCACCGATTCCGGACCCAGCAGCAGTTCACGTAGATGCCTTTCTTCTGGATTGGTCCCATCTAGACCTTTATGCGTTCCCCCCGTTCAAGATTGTCAACAAGGTACTGCAGAAGTTCGCCTCTCACGAAGGGACAAGGTTGACGTTGGTTGCTCCCCTCTGGCCCGCGAGAGAATGGTTCACCGAGGTACTGCAATGGCTAGTAGACGTTCCCAGGACTCTTCCTCTAAGAGTGGACCTTCTGCGTCAGCCGCACGTAAAGAAGGTACACCCAAGCCTCCACGCTCTTCGTCTGACTGCCTTCAGACTATCGAAAGACTCTCAAGAGCTAGAGGCTTTTCGAAGGAGGCAGCCAGAGCGATTGCCAGAGCAAGGAGGACATCCACTCTCAAGGTCTACCAGTCAAAATGGGAAGTCTTCCGAAGCTGGTGCAAGGCGAATTCAGTATCCTCAACCAGTACCTCTGTAACGCAGATAGCTGACTTCCTTTTACACCTAAGGAAGGTAAGATCCCTATCAGCTCCTACGATCAAAGGTTACAGAAGCATGTTGGCAGCAGTCTTCCGCCACAGAGGCTTAGATCTTTCCAACAACAAAGATCTACAGGACCTCCTTAAGTCTTTTGAGACCTCAAAGGAGCGTCGGTTAGCCACACCAGGTTGGAACTTAGACGTGGTTTTAAGGTTCCTGATGTCAGCAAGGTTCGAACCGCTTCAATCAGCCTCTTTTAAAGATCTCACTTTGAAGACTCTTTTCCTCGTTTGCTTAGCAACAGCTAAAAGAGTCAGTGAGATACACGCCTTCAGCAGGAACATAGGATTTACATCTGAAACGGCTACATGTTCCTTACAGCTTGGTTTTTTAGCTAAAAACGAACTCCCTTCTCGTCCTTGGCCCAAATCGTTCGAGATTCCAAGTCTGTCCAGTTTGGTTGGAAACGAACAAGAGAGAGTACTATGCCCAGTAAGAGCTCTTAAGTACTATTTAAGACGTACGAAGCCATTATGAGGACAATCAGAAGCTTTATGGTGTTCTATTAAGAAACCTGCTTTACCGATGTCGAAGAACGCAGTTTCTTATTACATCAGACTTTTGATTAGAGAAGCCCATCCTCATCTGAATGAGGAAGACCATGCTTTGCTGAAGGTAAGGACACATGAAGTTAGAGCTGTCGCTACTTCAGTGGCCTTCAAACAAAACAGATCTCTGCAGAGTGTAATGGATGCAACCTATTGGAGAAGCAAGTCAGTGTTCGCATCATTTTACCTTAAAGATGTCCAGTCTCTTTACGAGAACTGCTACACCCTGGGACCATTCGTAGCAGCGAGTGCAGTAGTAGGTGAGGGCTCAACCACTACATTCCCATAATCCCATAACCTTTTTTAATCTTTCTCTTGAAATGCTTTTTATTGTTGTTTTTGGGTTGTACAGTCGGCTAAGAAGCCTTTCGCATCCTGGTTGATTTGGCGGGTGGTCAAATTCTTTCTTGAGAAGCGCCTAGATTAGAGGTTGTGATGAGGTCCTTTAGTATGGGTTGCAGCCCTTCATACTTCAGCACCTAGGAGTCGCTCAGCATCCTAAGAGGATCGCGAGGCTCAGTAAGGAAGACGTACTTAAAAAGGCAGAGTAATGGTTCAAGTCGACTTCCTTACCAGGTACTTATTAATTTTATGTCTGTTATTTTGAATAACTGCTAAAATGAAATACGGGATACTTAGCTTCTAATGTTAACATGTATGCTGGTCTCCACCCACCCCCCTGGGTGTGAATCAGCTACATGATCACCGGGTAAGATTAATATTGAAAAATGTTATTTTCCTTAGTAAAATAAATTTTTGAATATACTTACCCGGTGATCATGAATTAAAGGACCCTCCCTTCCTCCCCATAGAGACCCAGTGGACCGAGGAGAAAATTGGTTCTTTGTTGACAAGAAGTACTGGAGTACCTACTCGACAGATGGCGCTGTTGTTGTACACCCCCACCTGTATAGCGATCGCTGGCGTATCCCGCCCGTAGGTTTTTTCTGTCGGGCAGCAGAGCTGCAGCTACATGATCACCGGGTAAGTATATTCAAAAATTTATTTTACTAGGGAAAATAACATTTTTATTTTCTTGGCTAAGTCAAAGTTAATAAGTGATTTTGATTGCTTGTGGGTGAAGGATATTGGATCTCCAGTACCCAAATTTTAGTTGAAAGGCTGCCTAACAAAATCCAATTCTCTTTCAAATTTAAAGTTTTTTACTGAAAATTTACTTATGAGAAAGATAGTGAGTTAATTACTTTTTCACACTTCTTACAATCTTTTGCATTCAGATCTTCCTACGCTATACCACCCCTTATTAGTGCGAGATATGATGTTGCTTCTGATTCCTGTCTTTTCTTTTGCAATGCTTAATCCCATAGTTTTCTTGAAGTTTTATTCCTCATGTCATGTTAGTGAACTTTGGAATTTAAAAATTCAAACTGGGTACATTTGTAATTTGTTCCTACATGAACACAAACCTCTGTCTTTTAGATAAATATGACTTCAGTAAAGCTGGAACTTGACTTTTAAAATTTTAAACAAGGTGACAGATGTTACTGACGGGTGGCGGGAAGAAGCCCCACCCCTTTCCAGCATGCTGAGTAGCAATTTTGACCCCAGCTGCCGAGTAGTACAAATATATTCTTAATGCTAACAAAGCTTGGGTGTCCTTAATTGATAATTTTCCATTTTCAGAGTGATTGTATTTAACTAACCATGGAGAATTCATGTGTAGGCGTGCAGGTCTGCTCAAGGATCTCCTGCCTCAAGCATGAGGACCTTATGGCCTTCCTTAGGACTGTAGGGTATTCTGTCAACAGAGAGGCTGCTGCAAGCCTTGTATACCGCTAAGACTCCAAAGTCTTCTGCTGCTTTGCCTTTTTGCACTGCTACCCCAGCAAATGAAGCTACTTTTGGTTGAGACATAGCCTACTGAAGGTGTAGTTTATGGGTGTGCAATCTTTTCAAATTAATGACCACTGGTCAAGAATTGCACTTCGGAGTGTTAAAAAGATGACCTCAGCAAAAAACCAACTGGAAAATTACTTTTGTATTTCTAACTTATGAAAAACATTCTGTAGTTACAAAAAGGCTTCACAGGACATGTAAATATAATATACAAAGTTTTAAAAAATCCTCCTATGACTTTTGTGAAGCAAATTATCTCAAGAACTTAAGTTTTTTAACATTCCCATCATGAATGAAATACTCTTGATTCCTCACCAAGCTACCCATCTGTATTATATATGGATGTTTCCCAGCTCTTGGCTATGTTTTTGCCCCTGTTTGTCTTGTTTGTTTGTTTGTGGACAACTTCCTGGCCACAATTTTACTCATAGGGTAGTAAAACTTTTATGGATTAATTGTTATGTGGAGATGTGGAAGTGATTCAATTTTGAAAGTCTTGGGGTAAAAGGTCAAGGTCGACCGAAAAATATGCCTACGGTTTAAATTGATTCTGGGAAAGGCATGGTTTTAAGAAATAAGCTGGCGGTGTGGAGGTTTGCACTCTCAAGCCTTTCTTGTGTAATATTAGATATGGCTTTAATATGCACATAGAGATAACTGTGTACTTGAATTGATAGGAATATTCTCACCTTTTTTATGTAACCAAATGAAAACCTAATCTAGTGAGATGTCTGACCTTGGATTTATTGGACCAACTGGTCAGTATCAGGCTAAATGGCTGATGTGACATTTGTGGTGCTTTCAGTTAAGGCAGATACTTTTTTTAACCAGCCTCATTTTTGTAAAGCTATTCACATGCATACATGCTACCAATCACTGCCACCATCTTCCTTGTATCACCAGGTAGTTTGGGATATTCTTTGTTTAGTAAATGTTGTTCTTTTATTAATTCATTATTTCATTGCAGTTAAATTATGGTAGTTCCATTTTCATATCCTGTGGAATATTTTCCAGATTCACAGAGCATAGAAAAGCAAACAGTTCAGCTTTGTAGTTGGCCACAAGTGCTGCACTGTACAATATTTATTTTTGAAAGGTTGGGCCGCACTGAAAAGTCTTGAGGGCTCCAGGTTGCACAGGCCTGGTGTACTGTAGTTAATTGCGATCCTCGCCTTCCGTAGCCTCATTGCTTTTGGCTAGGAAATCCTCTACTAAGACTTTTGAGAAGGGGAGGAAATATCCTCACACCCCCTCTTTTTGCCAAGCCCAATTCCTTCAACATCCTCCGCTTACGCTGAGTCTCCTTTAGCCTCCCGTCTCCTGAAGGCAAAGAAGAGAGACCATCTTTCCTGTGCCTAGTCTTCTTCTCCTTCCCCTTCATGTAAGCCTAACAGGAGTGGTACTGTGTCTCCTAGGGTGACAATCTCCTCTGCTCTTAGTGCAGAGGATGAGTCAGACCTCAACGCTATGCCCAGAGAGACCATGCAAGATTTTCAAGCTCCCTCGTACGTGTACGTGTAAGATCCAATTGTAAGGATTCTCCATGAGCACAATCTTTAGAGGAGAGCCATACTCTTGGTAGGAGGTGGATTGGAGTCAACACTCCTGCACCCTTCAGGTCCGAGTGTCCTGGTATCCCAGGATTTTAAACCAGTCAGCTTGGCTCTAAGAATTTCCTCCCTCCTAAGGATAATTCCTCTATTAAAGATGAGAGGGTTGTATTTGTGTTGGAACAAATCACAGATTTTGAATTGCAACCCGGAACCTTTCAAGTAACACTTAATTGCCTCATCCATTAGACAATTCCTAGGTGAAGCTCAAAGTAGTTAATCAGTGTGCTGGCTGTGGGCAGTGCTTCCCTGCCACCTGCCAGTAACTACCGACACCTTGTTCAAAATATTGATAGTAGAATTGCAACTTTGCTACAATCTAAGTCCAATTAAAGGATTCATGTTTGTATGATTAAGAAAAATACAAATTATTTATAAAATTTGTGATTTTTAGCTGTTTCACATTCATATAGTTTATTTTTAATTTTGTAATGTACTGTATGTCATTTACTGCACCAGGCTGCTCTCATAGTTAGGGCCCATGGGTTTGTAGATTTTGTTGTTACAACTTTTAAGTGTTGTTAGGCTAATATTAGAATTAATGAAATGGTAATTAAAAGAGATTTGATCTTTGTTTAGGTGAAATATGAGAAATCAAATCCCGAATTGGTGTGTCAGTGCCATGAAGTCATTGGTGCCTACATAGCCTGGATTGACATCTCCCTTATTGCCAATGACAGGTAAGTACTGTCTTTTTATTTTCTCTGTAGCAGGAAAGTGATTATTTTATTTGTGCTCTCTCCCTGTATTCTAGAATATTCAAATACTTATGTGAAGTAACCGTTTGATTGTTACTATCTGGCATGTCATACTTTCTCACTTTGAGCCTATGTTATGAAGCAGTTATAGCAGTGTTGAAATGTCTTTAGTTCTTCTCTTCATCTTAATATTGCTTAGTGTATAAGTTTCAAGAATATCTTTAAACTCTAGGGTGCAAAATGACTGATGTTATTTGTTGTTTTTCCATTTTTGATGTTTTTCAATTAGATTTTTGGAATATCAAAACTCTTCTAGTGCCTTGTGGAGCCCAGCTGAATCTTTGGTGAACTAATCTCTCTTGGGGAGCGTGAAGACCTTGTTATTAATGTTTCTTATTTGTAACCCCGGAAGATGTGATAATGGCAATCACTAAATGTCGAGATTAATAGTAAATTGATTTTAAGAACTCCCGATTTCCCTGACCGCATTGAGAAATGTAAATTACTGTCTGCTGCCACCTTCACTGATGATTTACAGTAATGTCTCACAATACAAAATTAATTAGTTCCATTGTGGCTTTTTCCGTTTTGTTAGTCGTCTTTTACATGTAAATAGACAGTTTCGTTCCAGGCCCTACAAAAACAACATTAAATGATTATAAAGAGGATACACTCCTCTATAACAGTACTCAACGAATGACTGTACAATTATTTGGATCATTTAATAATAACTTGACCATTTGTTACCCATAAAAGATATGTATAATTAAAGCAAACAGTTAAAATACAGTAACGAAAATGTGGAATCGTACCTTTGGAGTGAGGTGATGTCCAAGAGCGAAGTCGTGGGGTGGTAGAGGAGGATGACAAATGGCGGAAAATGTTAACAAGTGGCAGAAACTTTAACATTAACTTTACAAAACAGATTAATAAATGACAGAAAACATAAATACTTAACCATGAAAAACATTAACAAATTGCAGGAAACGTTAACACTTAATTTTATGACAAACTTAAAATTAAATTTCTTTTTTTTTTTCCCTTTTCTATTTTCTTTTTCTTTTTTACATTATGTTTTGTATTTTCTAAATTTATTTACATATATTCTTCATCACTGCCACTTTCCTTTCGTTTTTTTCTTATTCTTTGCCTGCTACTACCGAAGGCCTCTATTTACAAAAATCGTTCAAAGAAGCTTGTTTCTGCCTGCTTAAAATTTTACGGAAATGACGCAGGCAAACATCATTTACATATTTAAGCGCACGACCTGTAGTAATAAAAACTTTTACAAAATAAGGGGAAGGGGAAGAGGAACAAGACAGAACAGCTTGCCCAAGTGTACCCTCAAGCGTATACTGTATATAATATATATATATATATATATATATATATATATATATATATATATATATATATATATATATATGTGTGTGTGTGTGTGTGTGTGTGTGTGTGTGTGTGTGTGTACATAGAAGTGAAAGCAGCTGAAAAATGTTTAGTTATGGTATTTTATGGTATTCCCTCTTTGAAAAGTGTGGATAACAGTGCTCATTGGGTAACAGCTCCAGACACAAAAAGTGAAGCAGGTAATTAATGGTTACCTGAGAACGTCCAGGTGCTCTTCCTGTGCTTAGTGTACTACCTCCCTACTTCTGTATGTTAAATGCATGAATACAATGATTGGGATATTTGCAGACTGCAAATGCAGGAGATAATATGAGAGATGGCTTTGCTGTAAAACAAAGTTAATATTTGTTTTTATCGTTTTAATCCTTTTGCATTTGACAGATTTGTTTGTAAGCTTGTAGACCATTTGAAGGAACCACTACTCAGAGAAGCCGCAGCAGACTGCATTCATGAAATAATCACCAAAGGAATGGACCCTGTCACTAAAACTCAACTGATAGAATCTTTTGTGACAGTTTTGGATCAAGCGGGAGTTTTGAAGCCAGTTGATGTAAGTTCTTTTATAGTTTGAGTTTTTATGTCTGGTTGGTTCTATGTTTAAACTTAATTCATCCGTATCCAAGTTAAGAATGGGCAGTTAGCTTAATTTTTCATAATATTAAGATAGGGTTTGTTCCAACACAAATACTTACCTCGAACTACTTTCTTAGGAGTTACCTGTAATCTCCTCTCTACCGACCAGAGTTTTGTGTAGTATACCCTACGCCCGTTTTCTATGGAGGGCTAACCCGGGAGTAAGAGAACGTGCCCCGAGGGTAGACCTGAGCTAGGTCGGCGTCAGCTGGGGTCCCGTTAGCCAGTATGTTCTCTGGTCGCGTCGTGATACCATCGTGCCGCTCTCGTCTCTTACGACCCTTTGTGTCCCGACTCGTATGTCCCGCGTGGTTACCGCGTGGTATCTCTGTGCTTATCCCTTGTGTTCTTGAGTGTTCACTGCCCTTCCTTGTGTTTCCCAAGTGTATTTCTTGTTGATTCCCTTCGTTCCTGTGCCTTGTGGTCGTGTGTGATGGAGCAGATCCGCCGTTGTCCTGGGCCTAGAGCCTGAAAGTCGTGTGGAGCGTTCCTTTCCAAGCCTAAGTAGACCCTCATTCCCTTTGCTCTTCCTGTAGGGGCAGAGTGTGCTCGCCATCGGATACGTGCATTGAGTGTGTTAGCTGGAGTGAGATTCAGTGGGTGCGTTACGGCACTAAGAAGAAGAAGTCGTCGAAATGTTCGCCCAGGAAATCTAGCATCTCTTCGCCGTTACCGTCACCCTGTGGACGGTCCGACGGGGCTTCTGTCTCGCCTCCCCCTACCCAGAGTAGGGGACGAGGTAAGTCCATTGCGGGGAAAGAGCCGAGGGCCCTTCCCCAGGAGTCTAATGTGTTTGAAGTGGGGGTTGCTGGGTCTTCTCAGGCTAGTGGGGAGCCTGGTAGTGCTATGTCTGGGGTTCTGGAGACTCTGTCCTTGTGCTTGGGGGGCACGTTTCCTCCGACGACCCCTTGTGGTATAGTAATGTTGTGCCTGTTTCTTGCCCGCTTCGTGAGCCTGTGTTTCAGGTTCTTCAGCGGCTGGTGACGCCCAGGGAAAGTTGGACTCCACGGTAAGTGAGTCCTTCGGGTGGAGGCTCCCTAAAACGCCAGGTAGGTCCCCAATGCGGATGGAAGAGGGCCTGGATACCTGGTTCCCTAGTGTAGTGCGCCCAACCTCTTTTCCAGCTCCTCTGACGGCGGTTCCAGAGTCCTTCCTACAACCCTCGTCCTCTGGTACGCAGCAGGTCGCGAAGCCCTCCGTAGCCCCCGCTCCTGCCCGTCGTTCGGGTGGTACAGTTTCGTCGGGCTCTTCAGGTGGTGGGGCTTCGTTCTCTTCAGAAGAGGAAGCGAGGAGGAAACATCGGCGACGGAGGGAGCGGTCCAGGAGCAGGCGTTCCCGCTCAAGATCCCGTTCGAGGTTCAGTAGGAAACGGTCCTGGTCTCCACGGAGGAAGTACAGGAGGGGTAGATCCCCCGATGGTGATTGGGTCTTCGTTCCCCTGACCGGCAGTCCAGGGATTTCTCGCCGCGAAGGCCATCCTCCAGACATGACCCTTGCAGGGAGAAATGCGAGAAGGCCACTTCAGGCAGGCGTAAGTCCGCGAAGCTTCCGGCTCACCCCGCCAATGGGGGGAACCGTACTTCCGTACGGGCAGCCTGGCCGAATCAGCACAGCTGGTTCGGCCCTCGGACTTAAAGGAACGGTTTCCTGCATCGGGTCAGCCCACAGGATCCGCGTCCTCGTCCCCCAGAGAGAATACACGAACGGTAGTCCTCGCCGGCACGGCGATGCCAGTTCTGACCCCCGAACCTGGTGCTGAGGTTCCCGCCGGGGCGGACCGGTACCACCGCAGGGGAGTGCCTGTTGTTACAGAGCCGAAGCGCCCGGTGGGAGTGCCCGGTGACCCGGCTCCTCGGGATCAGGGGGAAGGTACTGCTGACGGTAGAGAAGGTTCCCCGACCGAGGACTCGGCGTATCGGAAGGTAATAGGCTTGATTCGAAGGCATCATCGGATTGAGGAACCGGTCCCAACCGACGAAGACTACTGGAGGTCCAGCCTGACCCGTTTGATGCAGGCACCCGTCCAACAGAAAACCTCCCTGGCCCTGCCTGTGGCCTGAGATCTCGTCCTGGGACGGGCTCATGTTGATAGAGTTGTGGTAGGCAATGCCGAAGCTCCCAAAACACAGAGCTCCTCGAAGTTGTTCCAAGGACTCAAGACACAGAGTAGGTTCTATGTGCCAGAGGGACAACGACCGGGAGCCTGCAAAGTGGAGCCTGCCCTCGACGTTCTGGGACAGGGTGCCCCGGAGGACAGAGCCTCTTCAGTCCCGATTTGCTTTTCGCAGTCGGAGGCTGTGATGATGAAGGAGATGTCGAATGACTTGGTGCACGTCTCCTCTTGGTTGGACTGGTGGGCTTCCACGCTGGTAGGTGTTCAAGCCACATATGACTTAACGGACCCGGAGCAACAAAACCTCCTGAGGGAGCTTATCATCTCTGGGGGCAAGACCCTGAAGTTCCTTACTTATCAGTCCCTTGCCCTTTCAGCGAACTGGGTTCTTCGCAAAAGGGACACTATTCTGGCGAAGCTTTCCCGGAAGGTCCCAGACAGGGAGGCGAGGGCCATGAGGAGCCTTCCTGTGTGGAGTGACTCCTTGTCCCCCTTGAAACAGCTAGAGGAGATTATGGAGAAGGTGGCTAAACGAAAGGAAGTGAACGCTCCCAGGCCTCAACCGGTAAGGAGGCCCTCCTACAAGAGGTCAGCATCAGACGGGCCCTCTACTTCTCAGGCCCCTCCTAACCTGACGAGGAGAGAAGCCCCTTCTTCCTCGTGGGCTCCAGCAGCGTCTGCCTCGTTTAGAACAGGGTATTCTGCCTCCAGGAGAGGCCGTTCAGGCCGCTCCTCCAGGAGGAGGTTGAGTGGGAGGCCCCCTACGCCTGCCCAAGCCTCAGGTTGGGGGATGCCTCAGACGACATTGGCAAGCATGGAAGGCTCACGGAGCGGAACCCTGGACAGTATCCATACTGAAGGAGGGGTACAGGCTACCGTTCTTAACGGAACCCCCACCTTTGATTCCGGCCAGCCTGTCGGAGTGGCTGGCACCCAAGGACCCGTTGAAGAGGGCGGCCCTTCAAGAAGAGGTGTCCACGATGTTGGAGAAGGGCGCCACGGAGGAGGTCCTGCACCCAGGACCAGGTTTCTACAGCTGACTATTCCTGGTAGAAAAGGCGACGGGGGGTAGAGACCGGTGATAGACCTGTCAGCTCTCAACAAGTTTGTGCGCAAGACAGATTTCAAAATGGACACTCCGAAGTCGGTCTTGCTGTCCTTGAGAGAAAAAGACTACATGATGACCATAAACCTCAAGGACGCTTACTTCCAAATCCCGGTCCACCCCTCAAGCCTGAAGTTTCTCCGGGTGAAATGGGGTATCATGATCAACCCAGAAAAATCGAACCTATCTCCCTCCACCAGAATAACCTATTTGGGGATGACACTGGATTCCCGACTAGTGAAGGCTTTTCCGTCAGAGGAGCGGGTAAGCAATCTAATAAAGATCCTTCTCCCTTTCCTTTCGGGGCAACCCAGGAGGGCGAAGGACTGGCAAAGGCTAATAGGTCATCTGGTGTCATTGGAGAAACTGGACTCGCCCCAGAAATTAATTCCAGTTCTGCCAAACACAATACCCTCCCTGGAATGGTGGCATTGCCGGTCGAACACATGCAAGGGGATGCCCTTCGCGACCGAGCCTCCAGAGATGCTCCTATTCACAGACGCCTCCAACCAGGGATGGGGAGCCCATCTCCTCAACGAGACGGCGAGAGGAACCTGGATGGACGAGGAGAAAGGCCTACACATCAATGTCCTAGAGTTGAAGGCAGTCCAAAAAGCTTGCCTGTACTTCATCGATCTACTAAGGGGAAACACTGTGGCGTTGATGTGCGACAACGCCACAGTAGTAGCGTACATAAAGAAGCAAGGAGGCCTAAAATCAAGGGAGTTGTGCGATCTCGCCCTAGAGATCCTGGATTGGGCGGAGGCGAACCAGATAGTGTTATTGGCAAGGTTCATCCCCGGGAAGAAGAACATCCTAGCCGACGGTCTCATCAGGATGGGTCAGATAATAGGAACAGAGTGGTTCCTCCTCCCAGAAGTAGCCAGGCTCATCATTCAACGGTGGGGTTCCCCGGTGATGGACCTCTTTGCAACCAAGCTGAACGCACAACTCCCCGTGTATTGTTCTCCTGTCCCAGACCCAAAGGCAGCCTTGGAGGATGCCTTTCAGCACAAATGGGACAACCTAGACGTGTACGCTTTTCCCCCCTTCACGTTGATCAGGCAAGTGCTCAACAGAGTAAGGGCTGCCCGGAACTTAAGGATGACTTTGGTAGCGCCCTGGTGGCCGGAGAGAGTGTGGTTCGCAGACCTAAAAGACCTGGCAAGCCATCCTCCGTGGCCACTCCCCGACAGGCCAGATCTTCTACAACAGCCACACTTTCTCAGGTTCCACGACAACCCACAGTCTCTACGCCTTCACGCCTGGAGACTATCGAGCGCCTCCTGAGGAAGGAAGGATATTCGTCAGGAACGGCTTAGATGATGTCGCGATACCTGAGAAGGTCGTCGGCAGCGGTCTACCAAGCGAAATGGGCCTCTTTCACGAAGTGGTGCGCTTCGAAGAGCATCAAACCCCTCAAAGCCTCAGTCCCAGATATCGCAGACTTTCTAGTATATCTCAGAGACGAGATAGGGATGTCAATCCCAGCTATAAAAGGAGTACGAGCAGCCTTGGGTCAAGTCTTCCTTCTGAAGGGCATCGACCTGGGCTCCTCTAGACACATCTCTATGCTTATCAGGAGTTTTGAACAGTCCTGCTCCCCTCAAACTGTTAGGGGGCCTCAGTGGGACTTGTCTAGGGTTCTGAAGATGTTAAGTAGCCCCCCGTTCGAACCAATGAAGGATATTGTAGACAGGGATCTCACTCTCAAGACGATCTTTTTGTTGGCCTTGGCCTCTGCGAAAAGGGTAGGTGAGATCCATGGGCTGTCTTATGACGTCTCTCATTCGAAGGGGTGGAGAGAAATCTCCCTCAAGTTCGTCCCTTCGTTTGTGGCAAAAACCCAGAACCCAGCAGTCTGGGATCCTAAATTCGAGGGGTTCTCTCTGCCAGCTATTCCTAGGACTGGGAATCCAGAGGTTTTGAGGTTATGCCCAGTCCGTGCCATTAGGAAATACCTTGAGAGGACTGCACATTTCCGGCCGGGCATTAAGAGCTTTTTCGTCTCCACAGGTGTTACAAAGAAGCAGGTATCGAAGAATACCATATCCTTTTGGTTGAGGCAAGTTATTGCCAGGGCCTACAAGGAGGAGGGACTGGCCGTGCCAGGTACTCCTAAGCCCCATGACATCAGAGGACTGAGCACTTCTTTAGCCTTTGAGAAGAACATGGCAGTGGGTCAGATCCTTCGGGCAGGCACCTGGTCGAACCAGTCGATCTTTACTGCCCATTACCTCGAGGATTACTCAAGAAGGTCTTTAGACGGGTTCTCCATTGGGACAGTCATCTCCACGCTCCAAGTGATTTAACGGTGATGCCCCAGGCACAATCGTGGATAGCAAAACCAGGAGACACAGGTTCGTTCCTTTTCACCCTAATCCCCGTTTCCTATCCCTATCGGAGATAACCACACTTATTTAACCAATGAAGAACATGTCTCTGCAACTTTGTTACTGGACTCAACATCTGAAGATTTTTCAAAGGGTGAGTGCTTAGACACTATAACGTGAACTTTTTGTGTAGTTTACCCTACCGTTCGTTTCCCAGTTTTTTAGAACCTAGTTCATATCTAGGCTACTTGGCGTCTGCTTTGCGGGGTCTGAAGGTCAGGAAGCCACTCCCACCTCCTAAAGTGTAAGTCTCCTAAGAAAGTAGTTCGAGGTAAGTATTTGTGTTTGAACAAATCAAAAATTTTAAGTAATTTTTATTTTTCCTAACATACTTACCGAGAACTACTTTCGGGTAATGGCCCTCCCTACCTTCCCCGAGTGCCTTTCTGCCCTTGCAGGGACTTGTTGCAACATCCGAGGAACTTACTGGCTAACGGGCCCCAAGCTGACGCCGACCTAGCTCAGGTCTACCCTCGGGGCACGTTCTCTTACTCCCGGGTTAGCCCTCTATAGAAAACGGGCGTAGGGTATACTACACAAAACTCTGGTCGGTAGAGAGGAGATTACAGGTAACTCCTAAGAAAGTAGTTCTCGGTAAGTATGTTAGGAAAGATAAAAATTACTTAAAATTTTTTATTTTTGTCAAAAGGTATTCAGATCAGAAACTTATCCTTGGTAAATATTAATGTAGATACGGTTTACTGAAACTTTATACTAAAGCTTGCAAACAAAATGATCATTGAATCTCACTAAAACTAGCCAAGTGATTGCTTAGAAATACATACATACATATACCAAGGCACTTCCCCTAATTTTGGGGGGTAGCCGACATCAAACAAATGAAACAAAAAGGGTACCTCTTCTCACTACGTTCCTCCTAGCCTGCCCTCTTAATGAGAGAATGCCTTGATGAAGTCATTGAGCTTCAGCACGGCATTTCACTCCCGTGCTGAAACTTGGTGACGGGCAAGAGGGCTCTCGAACTTGGGGAAATTACTCCCCCAGTTCGAATCTAAATTTCTCTCTTTCTTATCTTTTTCTTCCTCTTTATATTGCTTCAACCTTCTCCTCATAGTATAAACTTTCTTTCATGATGCTGTCCCAACCTTATGAGTAAAATTTTCCATATGTATATGTGTTTTTTTTACATATATATGTATGTTTATTATCTTTTTTTTTTTTCTTTTTATGGCATGGATGTTTCTACGCCTGTTATTGCCAGTTGGGTGGATGTTTCTACATCCGGTATTGCTGCCTGCTTTGAGGAATGGGAAAGGGGTCATGGTTGGGAGGTGTTTGTGCTCAAAGCTATATGTGAGAGTATTGGATGATCTCAGCCATCCCGAAGATGGTTTGGACCTTTGTGGCGGAACTATTCTCAAGTGTTGGGTCTTCGGAATCCAGGGGGATCCAATGCTTGGGGTAGGACTCTCGACTTTTGGCCGAAAGCCCGTCATTACAGATATAGGGAGGATGATTCCATAGTTTCTTGGTCTCAGTCTTAACAGGCGGGTTCAGCTTACACCTGTGCCTCTATATCTGTTTTGATGCTATCCTTCGGGTAGGGTATGGAGTGGACCATCTGGGAAGTATACTTTCACTGTGCCGGTAGTGGAGAGTGTAAATTTCCTTCCCAACATGTGATGCCTTGATGTTCTCAAGCAGGTAAATCAAATTATTCAAAAAATCACTCTTCTCTTTTCTTTATTCTAATGGATTCTTGTGACAATGACCCCACCTCCCCTGGATATGCTGACTCGCCCCCAGCACTGTTGACGACCTCTGGCAATTCATTTAAAGAAAACTCCGTTGACGACGTAGGAACTAAAAAGGACTGTTCTTTAAACATTTGGAAAAAGGGTAATTTGGGCAACACAGGAAAACTGAATGTCCTGCACGTTACCCAAATCCCTTTAGAAGCTAATTATGATGTGCTACGTAAAATATTTGAGAGTTACGGATCAATAAAAGAAATTAGAATGAAACTTCAATATGATAATTGGGAATCTTGGTTATCATTTAATTGTCACGAGGAAGCATTTAATGTTGATATTAAAGTAGGTAATATGAGTGTTAAGGGTGCTCTGTGTGATGGGGCACCTAAAGATCTGGATGTCTACAGACCAGCAGAAAGCCAAAACCACCAATGTGGCTTCTTGCTCAATCTGTAGGAGGTCGGAAAATTATTTCAAGATCTGCAAATTTCTTCAGAGGAAGGTAGGTATGATCGCACCTGGAGATATATCTCGATTCGGGAAGAAAAGTTACTTGATAAAGGCCAAGTCATACACACAGTCTGTTATGCTGTCCAATTTGAAGACAGTAAATGATGATATAAAATTGGACATCAAACCCCATCTAAACTTTAGCTATGGAAGGGGAGTGGTTTTTAATAGGGATGTGTATGAATTTACTGAAGAGGAGATATTGGCTATGTGTCCTCTATCAGTGTGGAAAGTACATAAAGTACCTGGAACATCAATGATTGTTCTTACTTTCCAGGATGCGGATGTACCTTTCCAAATAGGCATAGAAAACGAAAGGATCAGAGTTCAACCTTTTAAGCAGAAGCCACTGCAATGTTATAATTGCTTTAAATTTGGACATCCTTCCAAAGTTTGCAATAATGAAAAAAATTGTAATACCTGCTCCAATATTTACCATGGGGATTGTACACTTGAGGCAAGGTGCTTAAACTGCAACTCTAATCATAAATCTAATGATAGAAGCTTCCAGTTTTATAAGTTAGAAGAGTCTGCCCTCAATAAATCAATTATTGAACATGTAAGCGTGGGGCATGCCAAGAGATTATTGAATAAATCTAATACTTATGCAAAGACATTAAAAACAGGAGAAAAAGTTCCTCGGGAATCATCTCACCCACCTACTACTGTAGGTAGTTCTCGAAAAAGGAATTCACCATCTATTGATAAAGTGCTGCATAAGACAAGAACATCTCCTCCTAAAGATTTATCATTGAGTATCAACAAAAAGACATTGCCCACCACTATCAAACCTTTGTCCCCCATTACAAAGGATAGTACTAACCTCTCCCAGGCCATATCCTAGCCTGATTTAATGGAGATTCCACCTGACACCAAGTTATCAGGTGTACCTGTAGTGGGTAAGGTACAAAAACCTGGTAACTTGCAACCTATTAATCGTAAAAGAGAGAGACCTCCATCTCTCTCACCCCCTTCCATAAGAAATACTAGAATTATGTCATCAAATAAATATGATGTTTTGTCTGTTGATGTTGGCGATCAACCAGAAGACAATTTAAATAAATCAGAAATTCAAGTTGAGGTCCACCATCCCCTCAACAAATATATAAAAAAGATACAAAGAAAAACACCAACGTAAAACCCAACATAACAAGACCATCTCTGAAGAAACCTACAGGTAATAATGTTAGATTAAAAACTGCTAATGGGAAGACCTCATCCAAGATGTCTTCCCGAAATAATCCATAGTTTTCTCCTCAATTTTGCAATGGAACTGTCAGGATTTAAGGGCGAAATTTGAAGAACTTAAGCTCCTAATTCACGAACATTCCCCCATAATTGTATGTCTACAGGAAAGTATGCTTGATGCTAACACTCCTAGTCCTCGAGAGTATTTTAGCTATAGAACACCATATAATCATCAAGCAGGGAGCCATGGTGGAAGTCTCATGTACGTTCGTCGAGATGTTCCCCAAATACCTATGTCTATATGTACAACACTGCAGGCAGTGGCTGTACAAATTGATATAGGAAGAAAATATACAATATGCTCTCTCTACTTGCCTCCAAATGTTAATATTTTATAGGATGATTTAGCAGAGGTCATTCATAAACTCCCTCAACCCTTTCTCTTACTGGGAGATATGAATGGTAGACATCCTTTATGGGGTGATATTTTAGCAAACACAAGGGGCAATATTATCTCATCAATTGTGGAGAATGAGGATGTGGGACTCCTTAATACAGGAGAGCCCACACACTTCCATGTTCAGACAGTTACCTTGTCATGCATTGACCTTTCAGTTGCAAGCTCTAACTGCCTTCTTGATTTTGATTGGAGGACATTAGATGATTGGCATACTAGTGATCATGCACCAATCATTATAAACACCAACAAGGGTCCGCCTTTGCAAAGATCGCCACGTTGGAATCTAGACAAGGCAGACTGGGTTAAATTTTCTGAGCTAAGTGAAATCGAAGGGAGAGCAGAACAGTTTGAAAGTATTGATGATGCCATAGACCTACTGAATGGAACTCTTCATACAGCAGGAGTCAATTCAATTCCCAAAACAACAGGGTTATTCAAACGACGACCAGTCCCGTGGTGGTCTTCAGAACTAACTGCACTCCACAGAGCCACAAGAAGATCTCTTAACACGATTGCGTAGACGCAGAACTGATGAGAATTTAATTATGTACAAAAAATGTAGAGCACAGTTCCGTTGTGCCATGAAAGAAGCAAGGCGCCAGTCATGGATGTCTTTTGTTTCCTCCATTAACAGTAGAACACCACCATCTTCTGTGTGGAGGAAAGTAAAAAAGATAGCTGGCAAATTCACCCCCAACCCACCACCAGTGTTGAAGGTGAATGGCCAGTATGTAACTGAAGCAAATGAAGTTAGCAATGCCTTGGCTAATCATTTTTCAAATGTATCCAGCAAGTGTGAAGGAGCCCCTGGTCACCAGTATAGGAGCACTGAAGAAAAGAAATTTTAAATTTTGCAACAAGAAGGGAAGAGTCATATAATTCTCCTTTCATTGAAAGAGAATTTGATTCCGCACTTGCTCATTGTAATGATACAGCCCCTGGACCCGATGGAATTCCATATGCAATGATTAAACATGTACATTTTAATACAAAGCTATTTGTTTTAAGCATTATTAATAGAATATGGCATGATCATAGTTAACCAAGTGTTTGGGAACTAGCCATTATTTTAGCCTTTTTAAAACCCGGTAAAGACACGTTTTTAGCAGCAAACTATCGTCCTATTGCATTGACATCTTGTTTATGTAAAATCATGGAGAAGATGGTCAATGCAAGGCTGATGTGGTACCTTGAAAAGAAAGGTATTTTATCATCGATTCAATGTGGATTCCGAAAATTGCACTCAACAACTGAGGTGTTGATACGACTTGAGTCTTCTATTTGTGAAGCCTTTGCTTCCAAACAGCACCATGTTACAGTATTTTTTGACCTTGAAAAGGCATATGATACCACATGGAGATATGGTATACTTAAAACCATTCATGAAATAGGATTGAAAGGAGAGCTGCCACTATTTATTCAGGCATTTCTTTCATGTAGAGTTTTTCAAGTGAGAGTTGGGGATACTCTATCAGAGAGTAAGTGCCAGGAAGGAGGAGTTCCTCAGGGTAGTGTGCTGAGTGTAACCCTTTTTGCACTAGCAATTAATGGGATATCCTCAGCCATTCCCCAGGATGTTCTCTCAACATTATTTGTGGATGATCTCTCAATATCATTTGCTGGCACTAGAATGGCAATGGTTGAGAGAAAAATCCAACTCGCTATTGATAAAATTATCCAGTGGGCTGACATGAATTGATTTAGATTCTTGACAAGTAAAACTACCATTGTCCCTTTTTGTCGTATCCGGGGAGTACATCCAGACCCGGATATATACATTAAAGGTCAACGGATACCATGTGCAAGAGAAGCTAAATTTTTAGGTTTGATATTTGATTCTAGGCTTACATGGGTTTCTCACTTAAAAGCGTTAAAAGCTAAATGTGTAGAAGCTCTGAATATCTTGAAAGTATTGTCCCATACATCATGGGGGGCAGACCGCAATACTATTTTAAAATTATACAAGGCCTTGATTTTTTCCAAAATTAGTTATGGTTGTGAAATATACTCTTCAGCCACTCCAAGCCGGTTAAAAATATTAGACTCGATACATCATGCAGGTATTAGATTGTCTACTGGAGCTTTTAAAACCTCGCCTATCCCAAGTCTCTTTGTTGATGCTGGAGGGTTACCTCTAGACCTTTACCGAATGTCTTCCATTATTCGGTATTGGTTTAGATTGCAAAGACTCCCTAACTCTCTAGCCTTTCAGACTGTAAGTCTTGTAAGACACGCATCATACTTTGAGTTGCACCCAAAATCTCCTTAACCTTATGGCTTTCGGGTGAAACGATTATTAAATAGTCTGGATATAATTAGAAATAAGGTACTTCCATTCAAGGTATCATCAACGCCTCCATGGAAGTTACCAGAGATATCTTTTTGTAAATATTATATTGGAGATAAGAAGAATATGTCAGACCTAGAAGCCAGGTGTCTTTTTAGTGAACATGTTAAAGAACATAGAGGATCAACTTTTATCTATACTGATGGCTCCAAATCTAATGCTGGCGTTGGATTTGGAGTACATAGTAATGGTTTTAATTGTAGAAGTGCACTTCCTCTGACCGCTTCCATATTTACTGCTGATCTGTATGGCATATTAACCGCTATTGAGAAAATAGCGTTGGAGAAGGAGGGTAATTTTACAATTTTTAGTGATGCAAGGAGTGTCTTTCAAGCTATGGAAGTTTTTAATTCTAATAACCCTCTAGTTTTAAAGATTTTAGAATGGCTTTTTATTATTGGACGGAGAGGTATAACAGTTCAATTTTGTTGGGTTCCAGCACATGTAGGTGTGTCTGGGAATGAGAAGGCAGATTCACTGGCTAAGAAGGCTGCATCTGAGTTGCTGCCAAGAAGGTATCCCATTCCCTGTAATGATTTCTTACCTGACATCAAGAAATTGGTTTGCAATAAATGGCAACAGCAATGGGATAGCCTAGATGGGAATAAAATGCGAGCGGTAACAAATGACATATCTCCTTGGAGGTATAATTCGATGCCCCGAAAATGGGAGAAGTCTCTTTGTCGTCTCCGTATTGGTCACACTCGGTTGCCACACGAGTTTCTGCTGAAGGGCTAACACCAACCGTATTGTGACGACTGTTTAGTACCTCTAACAGTAAGGCATTTGTTGACCGAATGCCCCAATTATAACAACTTAAGGAATAGATATTTGTTTGAGGCTCGAGGTGAGGGTGGCAGGTTCATCCTTGCCAAGATTCTTGGAAATGATGTGTCCTACCATGCAAGTGGCATTTTTAGATTTATTTCAGAAGCAGGTCTTCTGAAATATTTAACTTATATGACATTCAACTTTTATGATTTTAATTGAATACTCTTTTATTTTTTATTTTATTTTTGTATACATAAATTAAATGTTACCGGCGTCAATGACCTCAGATGTCAGGATGCCTGGAAACTTTAAATCAATCAATCAATCCTCCTAGCCTGACAAAGGACTCAACCGAGTTTGGCTGGTACTGCTAGGGTGGCACAGCCCACCCTCCCCCGTTATCCACCACAGTTGAAGCTTCATAACGCTGAATCCCCTCCTGCTGCTATCTCCGCGGTCATCTAAGGCATCGGAGGAAGCAGCAGGGTCAACTGGAACTGCGTCACAAATCCATCCACCCAAACCTTGGCCTTTCTCTTGTACTTCTCCCATCAACTCTTGCATTCATCAACCTCAACATAGCCAAGCCACCTCAACACATTCATATCCACTCTAGCTGCTAATTCATTTCTTACACCCGTTCTCACCCACACTACTTAGTTCCTAACCTTATCTACTCGAAATACACCAGCCATACTCCTTAGACACTTCATCTCAAACATATTCAATTTCTGTCTCTCCGTCACTTTCATTCCCCATAACTCTGATCCATACATCACAATTGGTACAATCACTTTCTCATACAGAACTCTTTGCATTCATGCCCAACCTTCTATTTTTTACTACTCCCCTAACTGCCCCCAACACTTTGCATCCTTCATTCACTCTATGACGTACATCTGCTTCCACTCCACCATTTGCTACAACAACAGACCCCAAGTACTTAAACTGATCCACCTCCTCAAGTAACTCTCCAATCAACATGACATTTAACCTCGCACCACCTTCCCTTCTCGTATATCTCATAACCTTACTCTTACCCATATTAACTCTCAACTTCCTTCTCTTACACACCCTTCCAAATTCTGTCACTAATCGGCCAAGCTTCTCTTCTTTGTCTGCGACCAGTACAGTATCATCCGCAAACAACAACTGATTTACCTCCCATTCATGGTCATTCTCGTCTACCAGTTTCAATCCTCATCCAAGCACTCGAGCATTCACCTCTCTCACCACTCGATCAACATACAAGTTAAACAACCACGGCGACGACATCACACGTCCCTGTCTCAGCCCCACTCTCACTGGAAACCAATCGCTCACTGCATTTCCTATCCTAACACATGCTTTACTACCTTTGTAGAAACTTTTCGCTGCTCGCAATAACCTTCCACCAACTCCATATAATCTCATCATATTCCACATTGCTTCCCTATCAACTCTATCATACACTTTCTCCAGATCCATAAACGCAACATACACCTCCTTACCTTTTGCTAAATATTTCTCGCATATCTGCCTAACTGTAAAAGTCTGATACATACAAACCCTACCTCTTCTAAAACCACCCTGTACTTCTAAGATTGCATTCTCTGTTTTATCCTTAATCCTATTAATCAGTACTCTACCATACACTTTTCCAACTACACTCAACAAAATAATACCCCTTGAATTACAGCACTCATGCACACCTCCCCTACCCTTATATAGTGGCACAATACACGCACAAACCCAATCTACTGGTACCATTGACCACACAAAACACATATTAAACAATCTCGCCAACCATTCAAGTACAGTCACACCCCCTTCCTTCAACATCTCAGCTCTCACACCATCCATACCAGATGCTTTTCCTACTCTCTTGGAAATAAAATTCTTAATTAAGATTTTGTTATTGAGTGTGCCACTCTTGAATTCCTTGTATCTTCATTAGATTTTTATCACCAAATTAAATCAGAATTTGGTTATAAATTTTGTTGAAGAATTGTTCTATAGAACTAGTATTACGATATGCTAATGGGAATTTAGTCACACAACCATACAGGTGCAAGGGGGAGATCAATATTAGACTTCCACTCTTATCTGGTCACAGAAAGCTGGAAACTAGCCACCTTACTTCTTGTTTAATGTGATCCAGCTGGTGTACATGTGATCCAGCTGAGAAATCAAGTGGTCAGGAAGGCATTTTGATATAAAGTACAGTACATGTAATGAGTTTGTAGTAAAAAATATTGCTTCCATAAAATTAGATTTACTTCACCACAAACACAACTCGGTACTTGTTATATTGCCCAAATAGCTATGTGGACTGGACGAAAAGTTACATTTAAATAGGTTAGATGCTTGCAATTATTGTGATATGAGTGAGAACTGAGGTGAGAAAAATAACAGTTGTTCCTATAAGTCTACAATCCCTTTGTCTTTCAACATAGGGAATATCTTTAGCGGAGCTGGTATGGCTGTTGAAATTGTTAAGGAGACAGTTAACTACAAATGGTGAGCTGAGGTGAGTACCCCTTGCTACCCGCCTGTTGTAGATTCTTCACTTTTGTCCTCGACCAGGAGTACGGACATACTGTCGTGATCTATTAAAAACCTTTGTTATTTTTTCTTTACTCTCCAAGTAGCAGGCATATGTTTTGAATGGAAAGAAGAGAGCTAAGCCTTCTCTGGTGTTAGATTGGGCAAAGCCTGTGAAGACCCCTAGGAAGTCTTCAACTTCATATGGCAAGAGCAATGATATCTCAGATCTATGTCAGTGAGTTTTTCAGGCTCTTGTTGTTTGTGGATTTCTCCCAATGATTGCTGCTCACCAACGAAGGTTGAAAACTCTTCTGTAGTTGAGCAGACTGCCGCTGACAGGTTTGCTCAAAGGAAGGCTTGGACTTCGTCTTGCAGATAGGACCTCTGTGTCTTTGTTGAAGGATTTGGTAGCCAAGGGTACCTCAGCCCCGGTGTCCCTAGTGCCAGTGTCTCTCTTGATGAGACCTTTAATGGCAAGTGTCAGTTACCACAATGGTGTTTCCCTCTTTGGTTCCCAAGCCGTAGAGGACTGTTTTTGGCTAGTGTGCCTGTGCCTATAAGTAAGAAGGCCCCAGCATGCTTTGGTGCCATTCCCAAAGTTGGGAGTAAATCAGCTCCAGGGCTTAATTATCAGTGTGTGTTGTCACAGTGCCTGGTGTCAACCCTTTGGTAGTGGTTACCAGGGCTTGTAGTTTCTGTGTCTGCTTTGCAAGCCACAGTGAATGTGCCTACTGCTTTTCCTGTGTGGTTTCTGCCCATGGGTGAGTTTTGATGTTGATAATTGCTCAGACCTTGACTCCACTGCTTGTAGAGACAGGCGAGGGTTGATAAGAGCTTCTGTGTTTTTCCTCACCTTTCATATTTTGATGCAGTACAGAGTGCCCAAACTCATTGGAAGGTTTGATTCTTCAGAGTATCTGGCATGCTCTCTACCCCTGGTAGGTATGAGTGTATTCGGGATTCGTCTACCTATAAGGTACCAGATTTTGGGCCAGAACCGACGGAGGCAGACAATCCTGAGTCTGAGTGTTCCTTTGTGAATGTTCTGACACTCATTTGTGAGTGCAACAGACTGAGTGAGGTAATCTTGACTCCTCTGCCAGGGGGAACTTTGGTCATTGATAACTGTTTTTGGTGCCCCTCAAAGATCAAGGCCATCCCTGGAGATGTATCATTGCCCCTTCAGGTTTACTCATTAGTGTGCACATTGACAATAGGAAATTCAAAGGCCACACCATTAATTGAACTTACTGCGCAGGCTCTGCAACATTTACAAAGCTTCCAGAAGGTTAAAATGACTACCAGATTTTTTGTTCAGACAAAGGAAGTGATATTACCCTTCTGGAAGCACTGTGAACATTGTGGAAGTTTTTTAAGGAAAGAACTGCCTGTAATTTGAGCCTTCTGGAACTGTTCTCCTTGGACAGACTCTAGTTGGAAGGCATGCCCCTCTTTGCCCCGGAGTCAGCAGCCATGAAATTTTCTGCCATAGCCCCCTCCAATCTGTTACTTGCTACCTTTTCTGGACTGTTGAGCCACCTCCCTCCCCATCTCACTTTTGTTCTTGTTTGATATTCCAGCTTCGGCAAAACCCTTGCTTTGCGTACAGAGGTGGAATGGATGTTGAAGGAGAACAAGCTGATAGCCATTCGAGATGAGTCTCTGGGCTCTTATAGTCAATTCTTCCTGTTGGTGAAGTCAACTGTGGGCTGGAGACTGGCTATTGACCTCTCTCCACTGAATAAGCTGGTGCCTCAAATGAATTTTTGGATGGACACTGTATGTCTTTTGCTGTGTTCCACCAGAGGAGATTTCATGCATTCAGTGGATCTCGGAAGAATCGCCACTTTTCCCTATACTGTATGGTGTACCAGTTCAAGACTAGCCATTTGGGAAGATTTGTAAAGGATATGTCTCTTGATATATCTCAAAGATTGGCTGATCCTGGTCTCCTCAATGGGGCAGTTACTACGGGATCAAACTTGGCTTCTCGTAATTTGTTAAGAATCTGGGTATTATGATAAACTGAGAGAAGTCAAATCTCGTACCCAAGCAAAGCTTGAAGTACGTGGTCAAACTGAGGATCACGGCAGCAGCAAGAGTCTTTTCGTCTGACAATCACATCAGCAAACTTAAGAAGGTAGTGCGACTGTTCTTGTCTAAGACAATGTTTCCAGCTGGATACTGCTGGAGTCTTTTCAGCCATCTTTCCTTGCTGGAGAGGCTTGTTCCGTACGGCCGACTTCATCAGCGGTCCCTTCTATGATGTTTGAAGGATTACTGTTCAGCCTACAGGCATCACCCAAACCTTCCTGTTCCATTGGAGGCTCAGGATTATCTTACCTAGTGACTGAGCAAAGAAACCCCTCCAGCGGAGTCCCGCTCAACTCCCCATGTACAGACATGTAGCTGTTCTCATATGCAGCACAAGAGGGATGGGGCTTGCATCTGGGTGACCTGGTCGTCAAGTAAGGGTAAGCAGAAAAGCAGTTGCCCATCTATGTCCTGGAAATGCAAGCAACATTTCTTATTGCAAGCATTCCTAGAATGTTTGAGGAAATACTAGCTGTGTTAGAGTGGATAACACCACCATAGTAATCTACAGCCACAAGCAAAGGGACACAGTTTTTCAGCCCCTTTGTAATGTAACAAAGTAGATGGACATCTAGGTGGCATTTCATGCCATAGGGTTATCAGCCTGGTACATTCTGGGCAAGAGAAATATACTGGCAAACACTCATTTGCCAGGGTCACTTGTAGGGTAGGAATGGCCCTTGAATTTTTACATAGCAGAAAGGTTTGTTAATCTGTAGGGTTGTCCTGAGATTGTCATGTTCACCGGGCAGCTGAACAGGAAACTCCCCATGTTTAGTTTCTTCAATCCAGACCCATGGGCTTTGTTTGAAGACTACTTTCAACACCCGTGGGATCACTTGGATGCCTTTGCCTTTCCTGTGTTCAGCCTGATCTGCCCGCTGATTAACTGAGTGTTGATTATGCCTGGCCTCAGCATGATCTTGTTGGCTCCCAAATGACCACGTATTAAGTGGTATCCCAGTTTGTTAGCACTTCTAGTTGAGGTTCAAGAAAGCTACCCCAATGGTCCACAATTCTCAATCAGCCTCATATTCAGAGTTTCCACTAATTTGGAAAGTCGCTGTAAGGCTATTCAGTAGATATCTGGATACTTGCGACGATCCTTTGCAGCTGTTTACCATGGAAACTGAGCCATCTGCAATTTGTGTCGTAAAAGAGATACTTTTCCAGTTGTTGCATCTCTTGCTCAAAATGCTGATTTTCTCTTCTTCCTTTGCCTCAGATTGCTGATTTCCTCATCTTCCTTTGCCGAGAAAAGCCTCAGTTGGGGCTGTCAAAAGTTACCACTCAGCCTCGAGTATGGCCTTTCTACTAAAGGATATAGACTTCTCCTCTTTGTGGAAGTTGTCTGTATTCATGAGGAGCTATGTGCAGTCTTGCCCACCTTGGAACCTAAGGCCTCTTGAGTGGGATGTGACCTTGTTTCTCAAGGCTCATAAACATACCCCATTTGAGCCTTTGAGAAAGTGGTTAGACAGAGATCTGACCCTCAAGACTGTCTTTTTGCTGGCCTTATCATTGGTAAAAATATTCGGTGAGTTGCACAGTCTCTCTTTAGTCAACCATGCTGAGAAGTAGAAGGAGGTATTATGTTTTATGCTGGAGTTCGTGGCAAAACCCATAGACGTTTTCCATCCCCTCTTCGCGTGAAGCATTGGGTGGCAATCAGGAGGAGATTCTTTTGTGTCCTGTGAGAGCTCTGTAATGCTATTTGCAAAGGACCTAACACCTCAGGCTTGAGTGTCAGCGCCTCTTGCATAGCACTGGCAGAACTAAGAAAAAGGTGTCGAGGAACACAATTTCTTTCTAGTTTCATAGACTATCCTTAGGGAGTATGCCTCAACAACTGAGAGGGTCGAGGTACCAGCCAGGGTCAGAGCTGACAAAGTCAGGTGTTTAGGTCCCACCCTAGCTTTCAAGAGGAATCTCGCAGTCTGCCAGGTGTTAAAGGTTGGGTTTTGGAACCGCCACACAATCTGCACGGTCTTTTACCTACAGGGTTATATGTCAAGTCCTTCGAGACTTCAGTTTATGGTCCTTTGGTGGCCATTCAAGTAGTCATGTAGCCAGTCCAGTTCCCTCACTGGACAGAAAGCATCTTGTCTCTGTTATGTTTAGATGTAAGGTTAGAATGAAAAGTAGAATCAGTTGTTGAACCGTTACTCACTGGATCTGACTTGATGCTGGTAAGCTACACTTCTGAGCTCTATTCTTTAGAATCTAGAGTAGTATCTCCTGCATCCTCTCTTAATGAGAGGGAAGATAGTGGAATACCATCCGACCCATTCATCATTGTACGTCAGGTATATCATTTTGGACTGCTATTCCCTTTGTGGGAAGGGATTCCTCCCATGATCATGTACCAATCTTCTTAGTACATTATAGGCCAGTCCCTATGAGCCTCTTCACTCCTATGAGGGACAGATGTGGATTGCTAGTTATATCCTTTGCTTCCATACAGGACCAAGAAAATATACATTCCAGGAAAAAAAAAATGACCAACCAGTTTCTATTCTAGAGGGACTTCAGACACACTAATTAGCAAGTCTCCCTATTTTAAAGGATTAAAGGTTTTTATGTCACATAGGAAAAATAACAAATTTTAAGATAAATTTGTATCTTTATTAGTCTAAGAAATGAATTAACAGCTAGAGTGGATTACATGAATGTGTTGAGCTGGTTGAGACATTTAGAAAGAATGGAAAATGGCTATCTGCTGAAGAATGTGATGAACGCAAGAATTGATGGGAGAAGTACTAAAGGAAGGGTAAGATTTTTATAGGTAGTAGGTTGGCCAGGGCACCAGCCACCCATTGAGATACTACTGCTAGAGAGTTATGTGGTCCTTTGACCGGCCTGACAGTACTACATTGGATCCTTCTCTCTGGTTACAGTTAATTTTCTCTTTGCCTACACATACACCGAATAGTCTGGCCTATTCTTTACATATTCTCCTCTGTCCTCATACACCTGACAACACCGAGATTACCAAACAATTTTTTTTTCTCTCAAGGGGTTAACTACTGCACTGTAATCGGCCAGTGGCTACTTTCCTCTTGGTAAGGGTTGAAGGGACTCTTTAGCTATGGTAAGCAGCTCTTCTAGGAGAACGACGCTCTGAAATCAAACCATTGTTCTCCAGTCTTGGGTAGTGCCATAACCTCTGTACCATGATCTTCCACTGCCGTGGGTTAGAGTTATCTTGCTTGAGGGTACACTCGGGCACACTGTTCTCTCTTGTTTTTCCTCCTCTGGTTTTGTTAAAGTTTTCATGGTTTATATAGGAAATAGTTATTTTAGTATTGTTGCTATTCTTAAATGAATTAATTTTTTCCTTGTTTCCTTTCCTAACTAGGCTATTTTCCTTATTGGAGCCCCTGGGCTTATAGCATCCTGCTTTTCCAACTAGGGTTGCAGCTTAGCAAATAATAATGATGATAATAATAATAATGATAATGATAATAATGGATGGATGAAATGATGAAAAATGGGTGTTAGGTTTGAGAGAGGGAAAAGAGCATGCTAGAAATAGGAATGAATGGCGAGCGATTGTGATGCAGTTTCGATAGGCCCTGCTTCATCCTCCAGTTACCTTGGTGACCGATGAGGTAGCATCAGTAGGGGATTTGGTATATGAAGTTTCATTGTGGTGGATACTGGGGTGGGTAGGCTGTGGCACCCTAACAGTTCCAACCTAACTTAAATGAATCCCTCATGAGGCCGGGAGGAACGGAGAGAAGAAAAAACCCTTAATGTATGTATGTTTTCCTTTTTTTCTTTTGGCTACCCCCCAAAATTGGGGAAAGTGCCATGGTAGGTCGTCATTGGCGCCCACTCGTGTCCGAGTATTGGGTTCTGTCGTTAGCCATCAACCTCCTATCAGAAGAAGGTGGAGGAAACGACAGAATGCCAGTAGCTGGGTATATTGTTTTGGGTGGTTGTGGCTTTGCAACAGCCACGCACACATACTTGGCCCACATCGTTTTCACTGCGGGTCAAGACAATGAGACAGGCGGCTTCTCCGATGTTGGTTGCATCGGGCTGCCGGGTTCTTGTTATGTCAAGGCCCGCCTTGTTGCCTGCCCGATAGGCATTGCCCTCTTCCGCCGGCGCTGGGAAGCTCCGCCGTTGGGGTCTTGTTTGGTTTGGTTTGGTTTGATTTTGGAGTTTTCCTTCTCCTAGCCTTTGCCTATCTGAAATAAAGGAGAAGGCCTATAGGGGTCCAGTCTTAGTCTGGTCTCTCAGAACTGACTTTAGCGGTATGGTTGAGCCTGCCAGGATGGATAAACTACCCCACCGCCATTGCCCAGTCCATCATTGAGACACTCGAGCCCCTCTACTGCAGCAAAGTGCTGGACCATCAGAGGGGGCCATGGTAGGTAGATAGATAGATACAAATCTGAGTCCTTTAAAGTTGAACTTCCCACTTCCACCACCTCTGTCAGTCTTGAGCCGAAGGTCAAAAGGGAATAGTCTCCAATAGGCGTCTCACCTGCTCGTACCACCTGTCATTAACTACCTCATTAACAATTTCAATGGCCACTCCATCTCAGCTGAAGATGTTACCTATTTTAAAGGACTGGTTTGTATAACTAGGAAAAATATATATTACTTTTAAAATTGGTTATATCTTGTAACTCCTTAATTTTTTAGGTATACAGTTTAAGATGCCTATTTCAAAGAGTATTAATATTTTGCTTCTTGTCTGAAGAGATACAGTCCAATATGATTACCAATATTTAGCTTCTACCCTGAAGAGAAGGTGCTCTGAGACCCAGGAATGCTTTCTTCATACCGTGTAACCTTTAGATAATTTTTAATTAATAATATTTATCTATTTCAGGATGATGATTCAGATTTTCTTGTCAAACTTGCAAGATTGATCAATGGTATTGGCGTTCAACTTATTTTATCTTGGCAAAAGTAAGTACATTTACTGTGATAATGTAATTTTCTTGCAATGTTTGTTACACGGTTAGAGGGGTTGGGGGAATGTCTTCATTGCCTACTATTTTTGTCTAAAAGAAACTACCAATGTTAACTTCTCCATGAAAAGACATCACAATAGGCAAACAATTTAACAGTGAAAACTTAAGCATTTTATGATCACTTAAAAGGCTGTGTAGTGTAGTACAATCACGTTCATACTTTAATTGTCGTTCACAAATTAAAAGAATTATTTTTATTTATTTATAAACTCTTGGAGAAGTTTTTACCAGTGAAGATATTTTTAACATTTTATATTAGATATATTCTTGATACATGTACTGATTTGCTATGATAAACTCTTTTTGAATTATTAGAGCAAATCAGTACATGTATCAAGAATATATATACAGTAATATAAAATGTAAAAAAAATCTTCACTGGCAAAATATTTGGCATTTTTGCTATTATGCCATGGAATAAAACAAAACACTCTGAAATGTGAACAATAAAATCAGGACTGCCAAACACGCAATCTTCCTAAACGATAACAATGCAAAAAATTTGCCTCCCTGACTCCGAAAGATTGGCATGCCTGAGAACCTGTGAAGCACTGCTGCAACTTGTCAGTTGAGATACGGTGACATTCAGTAATCAGCTTAATTATCGCATAGCTAACATTATTATTATTATTATTACTACTATCCAAGCTACAACCCTAGTTGGAAAAGCAAGATGCTATAAGCCCAGGGGCTCCAACAGGGAAAAATAGCCCAGTGAGGAAAGGAAATAAGGAAATAAATAAATGAAGAGAACAAATTAACAATGAATCATTCTAAAATAAGTACATACATACATATACCGAGGCACTTCCCCCAATTTTGGGGGGTAGCCGACACCAACAATGAAACAAAACAAAAAGGGAACCTCTACTCTCTACGTTCCTTCAGCCTAACCAGGGACTCAACCGAGTTCAGCTGGTACTGCTAGGGTGCCACAGCCCAATCTCCCACATTATCCACCACAGATAAAGCTTCATAATGCTGAATCCCCTACTGCTGCTACCTCCGCAGTCATCTAAGGCACTGGAGGAAGCAGCAGGGCCTACTGGAACTGCGTCACAATCGCTCGCCATTCATTCCTATTTCTAGCACGCTCTCTTGCCTCTCTCACATCTATCCTCCTATCACCCAGAGCTTTCTTCACACCATCCATCCACCCAAACCTTGGCCTTCCTCTTGTACTTCTCCCATCAACTCTTGCATTCATCACCTTCTTTAGCAGACAACCATTTTCCATTCTCTCAACATGGCCAAACCACCTCAACACATTCATATCCACTCTAGCCGTTAACTCATTTCTTACACCCGTTCTCTCCCTCACCACTTCATTCCTAACCCTATCTACTCGAGATACACCAGCCATACTCCTTATACACTTCATCTCAAACACATTCAATTTCTGTCTCTCCGTCACTTTCATTCCCCACAACTCCGATCCATACATCACAGTTGGTACAATCACTTTCTCATATAGAACTCTCTTTACATTCATGCCCAACCCTCTATTTTTTACTACTCCCTTAACTGCCCCCAACACTTTGCAACCTTCATTCACTCTCTGACGTACATCTGCTTCCACTCCATCATTTGCTGCAACAACAGACCCCAAGTACTTAAACTGATCCACCACCTCAAGTAACTCTCCATTCAACTTGACATTCAACCTTGCACCACCTTCCCTTCTCGTACATCTCATAACCTTACTCTTACCCACATTAACTCTCAACTTCCTTCTCTCACACACCCTTCCAAATTCTGTCACTAGTCGGTCAAGCTTCTCTTCTGTGTCTGCTACCAGTACAGTATCATCCGCAAACAACAACTGATTTACCTCCCATTCATGATCATTCTCGCCTACCAGTTTTAATCCTCGTCCAAGCACTCGAGCATTCACCTCTCTCACCACTCCATCAACATACAAGTTAAACAACCACGGCGACATCACACATCCCTGTCTCAGCCCCACTCTCACCGGAAACCAATCACTCACTTCATTTCCTATTCTAACACATGCTTTACTACCTTTGTAGAAACTTTTCACTGCTTGCAACAACCTTCCACCAACTCCATATAACCTCATCACATTCCAAATTGCTTCCCTATCAACTCTATCATATGCTTTCTCCAAATCCATAAACGCAACATACACCTCCTTACCTTTTGCTAAGTATTTCTCGCATATCTGCCTAACTGTAAAAATCTGATTCATACAACCCCTACCTCTTCTAAAACCACCCTGTACTTCCAAGATTGCATTCTCTGTTTTATCTTTAATCCTATTAATCAATACTCTACCATACACTTTTCCAACTACACTCAACAAACTAATACCTCTTGAATTACAACACTCATGCACATCTCCCTTACCCTTATATAGTGGTACAATACATGCACAAACCCAATCTACTGGTACCATTGACAACACAAAACACATATTAAACAATCTCACCAACCATTCAAGTACAGTCACACCCCCTTCCTTCAACATCTCAGCTTTCACACCATCCATACCAGATGCTTTTCCTACTCTCGTTTCATCTAGTGCTCTCCTCACTTCCTCTATTGTAATCTCTCTCTCTCATTCTCATCTCCCATCACTGGCACCTCAACACCTGGAACAGCAATTATATCTGCCTCCCTATTATCCTCAACATTCAGCAAACTTTCAAAATATTCCGCCCACCTTTTCCTTGCCTCCTCTCCTTTTAACAACCTTCCATTTCCATCTTTCACTGTCTCTTCAATTCTTGCGCCTGCCTTCCTTACTCTCGTCACTTCTTTCCAAAACTTCTTCTTATTCTCTTCATATGACTGACCCAATCCCTGACCCCACCTCAGGTCAGCTGCCCTCTTTGCCTCACGTACCTTGCGCTTTACTTCCACATTTTTCTCTCTATATTTTTCATACTTCTCTGTACTATTACTCTGCAGCCATTCTTCAAAAGCCCTCTTTTTCTCTTCCACTTTTACCTTCACTCCTTCATTCCACCATTCACTGTCCTTCCTCATGCTGCCTCCAACAACCTTCTTGCCACATACATCACTTGCAATCCCAACAAAATTTTCTTTTACTAACTTCCACTCCTCCTCTAAATTACCAGTTGTTCCGACACGAATACTTTACCTCGAATTACCTCTTCGGAGGGTCCTTGGACCTCTCTCAATCTCGACCAAGATTTCCCGTGCTACCCCCCCCTATCTCGCTCCCGATAGTTCCTACCCCCGTCGCCAGGATAATTCCTGCGGCCCGGATTAGGGCAGGTCACTGCTTTTCCCGGGACAGGATCTCATTAAGTCCTTGGTCGTGAGATGCGAATCATCTCACTCTTTCGGTTAAACTCTCGATCCTTTGGCGCGTTGTGATCCCACGTGTTCCCAGTGTACGGACTTGTGTTTTTTCGCAGTGTACCTCCCAAGTGTTCCTGTGCGTTCACTTTTCAACCGTGTCCTTACCCGGTGTTTAATTCATTCCCTTAGTGCTTGTGTCGTGCGTTGTGGGCGTTATGGAACTGTATTCCTTGATTTTCTTCAAGGAATTGATAGCTGAAAGGAAAACTTTTTACAAGAAATCGTTCTTCCTCCCCTTATCCTCGGTGTTGCCGTGTAGGGGCAGCTTATGTTCCTCTTCAACCACGTGTCAGGACTACTGGTCCTGGAACGTAGTGCAGTGAGTGCACTTCGGCACTAAAAGGAAGAATACATCCAAGAGGCTCGTAGGAAGACGAGCCTCTCTTCGCCAACTTAATTCCCGATGCCTCGTCGAATAGAGATTCTTATACAGCCATCTTCCCCTACCCAGAGTAGGGGACGAGGTAAGTCAGTTGCGGGGAAGTGCCCATTGCTCTTCCCCAAGAATTTGAGTGGGTGCGGTATAGCACCAAGAGGAAGTGGGCGACGAAGGGTTTGCCTAAGAAGACTAGCGCCGGGTGTCCCGCCGGGCTGAGCTTCCCTACCACCCTCTCCTACCCAGAGTAGGAGACGAGGTTGGTTTATTGTGTAGAAGATAACTCTTAAGAAGTAGTTCGAGGTAAGTACTACTTTCGGGAGTGTGTGGGGAGACGGAGTCCTGGTGCAAGCAGGCCACGTCTCCTCTGATGACCCCATGTGGGGGAAAATGTCTCTAATTCTTCTCCAGTCTCTTAGCGTATTTTTCAGTCTCTTCTGCAGCCGAGGGCTTCGCCGAGAAAGAGCCCCCCAGGTCTGTCTTGCAGCGTCCCCCGGACCGACAACCCAGGGTTTTTTCTCACCACGAAGGCCATCCTCCAGACGCAGATATAACCCTCGCAGGGAGAAATGCGAGAAGGCCTCTTCAGGCAGGCGTAAGACCGCGAAGCCTCCGGTTCACCCCGCCAACGGGTGTAACCGAGCTTCTTTACGGGCAGCCTGGCCGAATCAGCACAGCTGGTACGGCCCTCGGACTTAAAAGGAACGGTTCCCTCCGTCGGGTCAGCCCACGAGGATCCGCGTCCGCGTCCCCCAGCCCGCCCGCAGGTGTAAGCGGGCTTATTTACGGGCAGTCTGGCCGAATCAGCACAGCTGGCTCGGCCCTTGGACGTAAAAGGAACGGTTCCCTCCGTCGGGTCAGCCCACGGGGATCCGCGTCCGCGTCCCCCAGCCCGCCCGCAGGTGTAAGCGGGCTTATTTACGGGCAGCCTGGCCGAATCAGCACAGCTGGCTCGGCCCTCGGACTTAAAAGGAACGGTTCCCTCCGTTGGGTCAGCCCACGGGGATCCGCGTCCGCGTCCCCCAGCCCGCCCGCAGGTGTAAGCGGGCTTATTTACGGGCAGCCTGGCCGAATCAGCGCAGCTGGTTCGGCCCTCGGACTTAAAAGGAACGGTTCCCTCCGTTGGGGCAGCCCACGAGGATCCGCGTCCGCGTCCCCCGGAGAGAATACACGAACAGTAGTCCTCGACGGTACGGCGTTGCCGGTTCTGACCCCGAACCGGGTGCGGAGCTCCCCGCTGGGGAAACCGGTACCACCGCAAGGGAGTGCCTGGGATTCCAGAACCGAAGCGACCGGGGAGTGCCCTATTGGAATCGATTAAAAAAAAAAAAAAAAAAAAAGACGGAAACCCATTCATGATTGCCAGGTGTGTCCTTTACACGAATGTGTCTACTCTTCATGTTCTTTCAGGTATTACACTTGAAAGGATATCGATCGTCATGAGCAATAAATCTCTTAGGTATTGACATCATTAGACATCTAGAATAATTCTTAACGAGAAGCCAAGACTTCAGGGACCCTGATAGTCGTGAAGCTAAATACAGTGATACCTCGGTACTCGACCATAATCCGTTCGAGATCCGTGTTCGACCTCCGATTTGTTCGAGTACCGAATTTTTTTTCCCCATAAGAAATAATGGTATATATTCTATTCCGTTCCCAAGCACTCGAACAGGCCCAAAATATTAATAAAACGTGTACCTAAACAACAATAATTATCTAAATGTGTATGAAATTGGTCAGAAAATCCTATAAAACAATTTTAAACCATTTACTGTACTAAAATAAAACAATTTTAAACCATTTTCTGTACTGTAGTGAACATACCTTTGAGCAGCGGTTCGATGGCATACAGGGATGGATGTGGAGAGGATGGAAGGGGGAGGTTACTGCTTGGAAGGAGAGTCCCCTTCCATGATGTGGCGGGGTAGTTCTCCTTCAGGAGTTGTTTCTCTCTCCAATGAAAGGGTGGGCAGATCTATTTCAGGGGTTTCTTCTCTTCTTTGTCTCTTCTTTGGAGGAGAAACAGGCTTTGATGTAGCAGCTTTCTTTTCTTTTGTGAAAAACTGGTCTATTGTTAATTGTTTCTTCCTCCTCTGCAGTATTCTTCGAAAATGATGAATACCTGTTCTATTACGAATACCTGTTCTATTACGAAACTTTTCAAACCAACCCCTGCTCGCTTTAAATGTAAATGAATCACTTTCACTGGTACTCGGACTTTTCTTCACTAATTCTTCATAGATATGCAACGCTTTTTCACAAATGAACGCTTCACTAACACTTTCCCCGGCCAACTGTTTTTCTTTAATAAATATTAAAAGCAACTTTTCCATCTCCTCAATCACTTGTGGCCTTTGCTTAGTTACCGCCGTAACTCCCGTTGCAACATTCGCCTTCTTAATCATTTCTTTATGCTTTAAAAACGTAGAAATGGTCGACTTCGCCATTCCGTATTCTACCGCTAAATCGGACACTCGTACACCATTCTCATATTTCGCTATAATTTCCTTCTTCAACTCGATCGTTGTTCGCACTGTTTTCCTCTTCTCCTTCCCCTTAACACTCATTACTTTCTTGGGACTCATTATGAAAGCTAAAAAAGCAATTAAAAGCACTGAAAATCACTAAATCACAACGAATGCTGATCGCGCGTTGTCTGAGTGACGCTCTCGAGAGAACTGATGCTTCCCGAACAAGCGAGAGTGGCCGAGATGGCGCGATCATCACAAAGCCCATGCGGTCGTCACGTGTTCGGCTGGTCGAGTACCGAATTTTTGGTCGAGCACCGCAGCAAAAATTTCTCGAAAATTTTGGTCGAACTCCGAATTGTTCGAGTATAGAGTCGTTCGACTACCGAGGTATCACTGTAGTCTGCAATAAGTTATTATTGTTATTATTATTATTGTTGTTGTTGTTATTATTATTACTTGCTAAACTACAACCCTAGTAGGAAAAGCAGGATGCTATAAGTCCCGGGGCCGTAACAAGGAAAATAGCCCAGCGAGGAAAGGAAACAAGGAAAAATAAAATATAAGAACAGTAACAACATTAAAATAAATCTTTCATAAATAAATTATAAAACTATAAGTCCAGCAAGGCCTTCAACCCTTAGGTTAGTGACTTTTCAGTCTCTCACACTAACAGCTAACTGGGTGTTCTGGAAGCGAAACACTGTTCTGGCGTAAGTGTCTTTGTAGGCACCAGACAGGGGGACGCGACCCATCGCAGCTTTCCCTTGGGGGGAGAATCTCTGTTTCCTCGGAAGGAACGAGAAACCATAGTGGAGAAGGTCTTGAAATAGAAGGAGGCTAACGTCCCCAGACCTACGACTCCTAGGAGACCACCCTAGAAGAGATCTGTCTCGGATAGTGCCGCCACACCCCAAGCATCTACCAGCACTATGAGGAGAGAAGCCCTCGTCCTCCTGGTCTGCAACGCCTCAGCCCCTCCACAGGGGAGCTCCAGCGCCTTCTAGCTCCTTCAGGTCGGGTTACCCCGCCTCTAGGGATGGCAGGTTAGGCCGCCCCTCTAGAAGAAGGGAAGAGTGGGAGGCTCCCTATCCCCACCCAACCTTCGGGTTGGAGGATGACTCAGGCGTCATTGGCAAGCATGGAGGGCTCAAGGAGCGGAACCTTGGACAGTGTCCTTACTAAAGAAGGGCTACGGACTTCCATTCCTAACGGAACCACCCACGCCTTTTCCGGCCAACCGGATAGATGGCTAGATCCTAAAGACCCGTTAAAGAGGACCGCCCTTCAAGAGGAGGTGTTATCCATGCTAGAGAAGGGTACCATGGAAGAAGTTCTTCTCCCAGGACCAGGTGCCTACAGTCGACTATTCCTGGCAGAAAAAGCGACCGGGGGGGGAGGCCGGTTATAGATCTGTCAGCTCTCAACAGGTTCGTCAAGATGACGGACTTCTAAATGGACACGCAGAATTCGGTCCTGCTGTCCTTGAGGGAGAAAGATTGTAGAATACCATCGACCCCAAGGACGCATACTTCCAGATTCCGGTCCACACCTCGGGTCGGAGGTTCCTCCGGGTGAAATAGGGTTCCCAGTTCCTGCAATTCAGGACCCCTTTTTCTTTGGTCTGTCAACAACGCCCAAAGTGTTCGTGAGAGTCCCCACGGCTGTCGCAGGGGGGCCCACGAACGAGGCATTCGCCTTAGCAGATACCTGGACGGCTGGTAGCTTCTTCCCGCCTCAAAGGTCCTCTTGGAGGAACAAGGGAGAAGTCTCCTCCAGTTTGGCAAGGATCTGGGGAACTGAATCAACCCGAAGTAGCAAAATCTATCCCCTTCCACCGGAATGAACTACTGGGGAATAACATTAGACCTTTTTTCGGGGAGAATTTTTCCCTTCGGAGAATAAGATATGACACCTCAGGCTCATTAGTCAGCCGTTCCTACTGTTCACAGACGCCTCCAACCAGAGATGGGGAGCCCTTCCCCTCGACGAAGCGGCACGAGAGACCTGGTTGGAAGGGGAGAGACAACTCCACACAATGTCCTGGAGTTGGAAGTAGTCCAGAAGGCATGCCTACACTTCGCAAGTCTGCTAAAGGGGAACTCCGTGGCGTGGATGAGCGACAACACCACGGTAATGGCATACATAAACAAGCAGGGTACTTGTAATCGAAGGAGTTGGGCGATCTCACCATAGAGAATCTAGACTGAGTGATAGGGAATCAAGGGGTGATGTTAGCAAGGTTCTTTCCCAGAAAGTAAATCGCCCTGGCCGACGGCCTCAGCAGAATGGGCCACATAGTAGGGACAAAATGGTCCCTTCCCCCAGGAATAGCCAAGCTCATCATTCAACGATGGGGCTCCCCGGTGGTTGACCGCTTTGCAACAACCTCAACGCCCAACTCCCAGTCTATTGCCCCCCTGTACCAGACCCCGAAAGATTCCTTAGAAGACTCTTTTCAGAACAAGTGGGACAATCTGGATGTGTATGTTTTCCCCCTTTTCACGCTGATAAGACATGGGCTCAGCAGAATAAAGGTGGCTCGAAGCCTACAGATGACTTTGGTAGCGCCCTGGTGGCTAGACAGAGAGAGTAGTTCGCGGACCTAAAGACCTATCGAGTCAACCGCCGTGGCCTCTGTCCGTCAGGTCAGATCTACTGAGTCAACCGCACTTCCTCAGGTTCCACGACAACCCTCTCTCTCTTCGCCTTCACGCCTGGAGACTATCGAGCGACTCCTGAAGAAGGAGGGGTACTCCTCCTCCACAGCCAAGAGGATGTCCCTATACCTAAGAAAATCCTCTACCGTAGTCTACCAGGCGAAGTGGGCCGCCTTTACGAAATGGTGCGCGACATAGCTGATTTTCTAGTGTACCTTAGGGATAAAATAGGAATGCCAATCCCGGCTATTAAAGGAGTACGAGCAGCCTTAGGCCAAGTCTTTCTCCTGAAAGGCATCGACCTGGGGACCTCAAGACACATAGGGATGCTGATTAGAAGTTTCGAACAATCCTGCCCTCCCCAAGCCAGGAGAGTGCCTAGATGGGACCTGGCCAAGGTCCTGAAAATGTTGTGTCGTCCAACCTTTGAACCACTCAGAGATATCGGGGACAAAGGTCTCACCCTCAAGACAGTCTTCTTGCTAGCCTTAGCTTCGGCTAAGAGGGTAGGTGAGATCCACGGTCTCTCCTACGACGTGGCACACTCCAATGGGTGGAAGGAGGTATCTTTCAAGTTCGTACCCTCCTTTGTAGCAAAGACTCAGAACCCAGCAGTCTGGGACCCGAGGTTTGGAGGTTTCTCTTTTCCAGCCATCCCCAAGACAGGCAATACGGACGACCTGAAGTTATGCCCGGTCAGGACGATCAGGAAATACCTGGAAAGGACGGCCCATCTCCGTCCGGGTGCCAAGAACCTCTTCGTCTCTTCAGGCGTTAATAAGAAGCAAGTGTCCAAGAACACTATTTCATTCTGGCTGAGACAAGTCATCACTAGGGCTTATGAAGAAGACAAGGTGGCAGTACCAGGCACTCCCCGTCCCCATGACATCAGAGGCCTGAGCACTTCCTTGGCCTTTGAGAGAAATATGGCAGTGGGCCAGATCCTGCAGGCCGGCACTTGGTCACACCAGTCGACCTTCACGGCCCACTAACTCGAAGACTACTCAAGAAAGTCTTTGGATGGATTCTCCATTGGGACAGTCATCGCCGCCCTCCAAGCTGTGTAGTGGCAGGCTGGAAGACGTCCCCAACAAGTGAATAGTCTCATCCCTACTTCGTCAGGAGAAGACTCAGTAGAGAAAATGTCAAGAGGTAACCCTAAAATTATAAGCGTAAGTTTTCCCTGCTACCCCCTATCCGCTCTCTGTACCCCCGCATTACGTAGCCCTCCAGGCACCATGTGCCTAACCAAGTGGCAGAATGGCTCTCCCGCCTCCTAAAGTGTAAGTCTCCGAAGAGGTAATTCGAGGTAAAGTATTCGTGTCGGAACAAATGAAAAATTTTAAGTAATTTTTATTTTTCCTAACATACTTACCGAGAATTACCTCTGAGTAATGGCCCTCCCTTCCGTCCCCGAGTGCCATTCTTCTATTGCCGAGTCGGGCTAAACGGAGGACTTAATGAGATCCTGTCCCGGGAAAAGCAGTGACCTGCCCTAATCCGGGCCGCAGGAATTATCCTGGCGGCGGGGGTAGGAACTATCGGGAGCGAGATAGGGGGGGTAGCACGGGAAATCTTGGTCGAGATTGAGAGAGGTCCAAGGACCCTCCGAAGAGGTAATTCTCGTTAAGTATGTTAGGAAAAATAAAAATTACTTAAAATTTTTCATTTTCTCTTACTCTCACCTCGTCATATGCCATTTTCAACCTTTCCTGATATTTACTTTTTACCCCCGGTTTTATTAGCTCTTCAACCCTCACTACCTCCCTTTTACATCCACCTACTCTATTCCCCCACTCTTTTGCTACAACTAATTTTCCTTCCACCAAAAAATGATCAGACATACCGTTAGCCATACCCCTAAACACGTGCACGTCTTTCAATCTTCCAAACATTCTTTTAGTTATCAACACATAATCCATTAATGCCCTTTCTACTACTCTTCCATTTGCCACTCTTACCCATGTATACTTATTTTTATCTTTCTTTTTAAAGAAGCTAGCACTTGTTACCATCTCTTGTTCAACACACATATCTACCAGTCTCTCACCACTCTCATTTTCACTTGGTACGCCATACTTCCCAATGACACCTTCTATCTCTCCAGCGCCCACTCTAGCATTTAAGTCACCCATGACCACTACATAATTCCTTCTACCCAGTCCTTCTACACACCTAGTTAATTCATTCCAGAACTCATTCCGCTCTTCTTCACTTTTCTCACTACCTGGCCCATACGCACTGACAAACGCCCAACATTCCCTACCCAACCTAACCCTTACCCACATTAACCTAGATGATATCTCCTTCCATTCCATTACTTTACCTGTCATCCATTCACTCACCAATAACGCCACACCCTCTCTCACTCTTCCCATTTCAATCCCAGACACTCTACCAGACATTTCACCAAACATCACTTCACCCTTTCCTTTCATCTTTGTCTCACACAAGGCCAATACATCCATCCTTCTACTTCTAAACATACTTCCAATCTCACATCTTTTACTCTCTATCGTACTACATTCACGCACATTCAAACATCCCAAAACTAGAGTGCGGGGAGCAGTTACTCTCCCCCCAGCTCCATCTCTTTGTCGATGTCTCGTAGGAATTTTATACAGGAGAGGGGGTTCCCAGCCCCCTCGTCCCGTCCCTTTAAGTCGCCTCTTACGACACGCAGGGATAACGTTGGCGCTATTCTAATTTTTATATGCCCCCGCGGCCACGGGGGACATGTCATATATAAACTATTAACAACAACCAAAAACAAATATGTCATAAATAAACTATAAAAAAAAAATTACGATAGAGCACCATGGGCAACATCAAATAAATTCAAGAGCTGAAAGACAGAAAACTTCAGTAGCTATAGTCTTCCCATCAAAATTAGCTTTAAATCAAGTGTAAGTCGGACAGCAGTATTCAGGCGGATCAAATGTTTCAACGAAAACCCCAGGAATTGGCCTAAAAAAGGACAACCCTGATGCATTACAGTACTCTAGAGCAGGATAACCAGATCATTGCTAAAGTGAATTACTGTATCTTGTTTTTATTTCTTTTATCCTTTATGATTCATATATAACAATATATTTTCATCAATAATTACCATATACAAGTCAAATAGGCTCGTGCCTAAAATAAAATTTACAGATCAATAGACCTAGTATTGAGATTTGATTCTTAATGAGTGCTTAAGAACTGAAACCATATATAATTAATAAAGCATTTTTATAATTATAGTTTTTCCCATTTAACTTTTTTTCCAATAAAAATGTACTTGAGTCTGAAATTAAAAGTAAACCACTACAGTAATTTGAACGATTGCATGTTCCTTTAAATCAGCCACTTCACAGGAACTTGCTGCTCGAGCCATAGTTGCCAGATGTTGCTTGTAGGGTGACAATTTGTCCGAAAATAAAAGTACATAGTATCATCACTAATGAACTGACTGGTCATGTCATATTCATATATATTCTCATCTGTGACCTTCAGATGTGCCCATATATTACTCATTTAGATGCATTTGCTTCCACTCTCCACAATTTCTTTTGTTTTCTGCAATTTTCTGATCTTCAGTAAAGCTGTAAGATATGCTATACTGTAATTTGTATAACTTTATATTATTATTATTATTATTTGGTATTATTTGCTAAGCTACAACTCTAGTTGGAAAAGCAGGATGCTATAAGCCCGGGGCCCCAAGAGGGAAAATAGCCCAGTGAGGAAAGGAATACTAAAATGTTTAAAGAACAGTGACAACATTAAGATAAATATTTCCTATATAAACTATAAAAACTAAGAAAACAAGAGGAAGAAAAATTAGATAGAATAGTGTGCCTGAATGTACCCACAAGCAAGAGAACTCTAACCCAAGACAGTGGAAGACCATGGTACAGAGGCTAGGGCACTACCCAAGAGTAGAGAACAATGGTTTGATTTTGGAGTGTCCTTCTAGAAGAGCTGCTTACCATAGCTAAAGAGTATCTTCTACCCTTACCTAGGAGAAAGTAGTTACTGAACAATTACAGTTCAGTAGTTAATCCTTTGGGTGAAGAAGAATTGTTTGGTAAACTGCGTAATTGATTCTTTGTAGACATGCAATTTTTTTACTGGATTATACTCTTATTTTTCCTATATTTGTATAATTCAAGAGCCTCTTGGCTCTGCTGTTTCAAATTGGATATGTGGTACAAATTGATAAGAGAACAAGCAAAATCTTTGAATATGGCTTCCTCACTTGTCAATCCTTCTTAGTTGGTAAGGTAGTTTATATTCTTGTAAATTATCTAACATGCCGATGCTTTTGAAAATCAGAAGACATTGTTTGAGTGTAAAGCATAAAAAGAGCTTTAGCAGTATTTGTTAGATTTCTGTACATATTAATATACTTTTAATATAGATAGAATTACTTTGTCATTGTTGCTGCTATTATATATGTTTCTTTATTTGAAATCCATCTGTCTTCCACAGGTTAGATAAAGCTGATAATGAGAAGAGAGACATGATACGTGCTGCTATTGAAAATAAAGTGACTTTACTACTTACTTTCTTAGCAAGTGATTATGATGATATATCAGCAGCTGTTTTTGATTTTGCTCGGGACTATATTCAGGTATGAATCTTCTTTAACTTTTTCAGATAATATCTTAGTTGAAATGTTAATCTCATTTTGAATGCGCTCATTAAATTTTTTAAATGGTGGACTGAAGTAAATCCAGGTATCAATTGTTTTAACAAAAATTTTTTTATAGAAATTTATTCAATTTTCTTTTCCAGCTGATTAAACAAACGGGAACCATTACTAGCGTTGAGCAAGGACTGTTAGAAAATATGCTGTTTGTTGTTATCACAAAAACTAAATACGACGAGTCCTATAATTTTGAACAAGCTGGAGAAGAAGAAGCAATGTTTGATGAGTATCGAAAGAAGTTGAAGGTCGTCTTCGACAACTTGGCTGCATTAGTACCAGAGCTTGTTTTGAAAGTAAGCGTCTTATTTTTTGCTTCCTTGCTATACTTATTTATAAGTGGCACCTTTAGTCAGGCCTATGATAATATTCCAACTTGTTTATTTAATGGCTAATGATGACTAATGGGTGCTGTCAACATCTGGGTCATTTCTGGTCCCTGCTCGCCCATTACAATGTTGTAGATTTCTTTCTTCCTCCTTGCTGTCCAACCTCTTAAATTTTACACGTAGGTACTGAAAGGGGTCTCACCAGCGGTAGCCTGCATCAAATAACCCAAATTTATAAATCCATCCAATCCTCTAAATTTGATGGCATATATCATAGACCCCAACCATTGGCAACATTAGATTCTTAAGATTCTGCAGAATATATAACTTTGGTTTTGACAAATAGGGAACTGAGATACAGACTGTATCTGGTTGTGGATCATGGCATTTTACACCATATATAAAGAACTAAGATCATTTGAAGGGAAGAGGGTTGACTTGATAAGAAATATTTGGTAAAGTTCAAGGCTTTTAAAGAACCTATGTTCTATACTCAAAATCATTAAGTTCTGTGACTTGTGAAAGAAATTGAATCCACCTATTAAACTTATTGTTGTTTTGAATAGCAGTGTTCAGCATATTGAATTTGGTTATTTTTTCTTGCAGGTCAGCAAGGACTATGTAGTAACAACTCTAAACAGATGGCAAGCGTCATCTTATGAAGATGTTGAAGCTGCAGTTTCTTTGTTTTATAGCCTTGGTGAAGCACTTCCTGCCTCCCATGGGAACCATTTTTCGTTACCTACCACTCCTAATGACATAAGTGAGCAGCAAGGCAGTATATGCAAGGTATGGCTTATTTAGAATACTTCTAACAGATTTTACCTTGGATTTTACATAATACCTAACAATAGTAAATTTAGTTAGTAAACACATCATTTATTATTTTTATTACAAGCTAGGCTATAACCCTTGTTGGAAAAGCAAGATGCTATAAGTCCAAGGTCTCCAACAGGGAAAAATAGCTCAGTGAGGAAGTTGTAAACAAGGAAACAAATAAACTACAAGAGAAGTATATTCCTGGCCTAGATAAATTCTAGATGCTCCTGTTGGCTGGACAACTGCAGTGTGCCTGTACCAATGTGGACCTATAACTTTTGCTTTCATGTGGTTCTATTTAGTTCTGAAATCATAATGAATAAATGAGTATCCATTATGTGCCCTATGTTGTAATGAAGTACCTTGGACTATTGCTTAAATTCCATCAATGCTCTGCCATCCTGATTGAGATGTAATTACAAAAATGAAATAGGCAGACTATTATTTGTTATTGAATATTGATAACATTACAGTATGTAAGTAATAGTAATAATTATAGTAATAAATCCAGGTCACAGATGATAAGCCAAAAGGGTCATAAACCTGCTTAACAGGTCTTTAAAGAAAAGAAATGGCAGTTTGTGAAAAATTTTAATGTTAAGGAAATAGTGTATCACACTCGAATAGCATTATTTATATTGACATTTGATAAGTGCAGGTAGGGTTTTGACTACAGTATATTAACAATACCCTAAAGTGTTAATTACTGTGAAAATTAATTTTATCTTCCATTTCACACAGTTGAAAACCTCTGCAATGCAAGAGATGATGGGCTTACTTGTTACCTCTGGCGTGTCTAGCCACAGCCATCCAGCAGTTTCCCTTCAGTTTTTCGAGTGCGTGGCTAGATATGAAAAGTTTTTTACGTGCGAACCAGAATACATTCCAACTATTTTAGCTGCATTTCTTGACTCTCGTGGCATGAGGAATAAAAATCCAAGGGTAGGTGGTACAACAATATTTATACCAAGTTTATTAATTAATTTACATATTGTTTTATGCTTTGATTATATTTCGATTCAGGTAAGATGTTATGATATTCTGTAAGGAATTTTATGCATTGTCACTAGTTCCGGTAAAATTCAGTAATAATTGTTTATACTTGACATACAAACCCTCGTCTTTTAATTTTGGAGATTGATTCAGCGTGAGATGGAGACAAATTATAAATGTTAACGAGCGGTTAACCAATTGGAATACAGTACCCCACTTTTGATTTGGCTACTGACGATTATGCATGTACTGTCTCCTTACCAAACTTTTTCATTTAATTGTTCTATTGCAGGAACTAAATGCATTATTGGATTAATTATGACGGAAGTTAAGTAAGATTTTCGTACAGTACATGTCTGGGGAAGGGTGGACAGTGCAACCGATTATGAGTAAACCGACTGTAGATTCACTCTCCTTCTGTGCATCTTGACCCTTATTCAGTGGCACAGCATTTCCCAGCTCGCTACTTTTCCTTCCAAGGTAAAGTTGCCCTCCGCCTTTAACGAACTGCTCTTCTGGCTGTCGGGTAAATTTGGCGTCGGCAACCGAAGACAACCGAAGAATCTCCAAAGCCTTGACCCGTGGTGTGTTTTTCTGACTTCATTCGATGGAGGTGGTCGCAGAACTCTACCGGCTGCGATTGTCGTTTCAAGCAAATATACTTCTCTTCCCAGTGGGACTATCCTTCTTCACTTCTCATCGTACACACAGCTCTCAAGCACTATGGCTTCTACGATCGATGCGAGTCTTCTCATCTCGGTGACACATATCGTCATCCTTCGGTCTCTTCAAGTTGCGCTTCTCACGACATGCAATTGAGAGAATTATCACACACTTCCTTCTTGGAACCTAACCAAGCACTCTCCATCAAGAGGAGGGGTAAGCACAAGTGTCAGCCTAGGTGCTCAATACCTCACTTGCCACTTGGAACTTGTTGTTTCACACAAGTACAGTGATTTCAGTTTCCCAATGCATTCTTCTTCTTCTGTTGAGCTTCGATTCTCAATAGGCCTCAAATGTTGGGCATTTTTACAAAGGGCCCGTGCATGAGGTTGACAATCTTCTTCATTGACTCTCCAGTTCTCATCAGCATTCTCGAATGTGTTTTCTTTGCTTCACGAACACCGCTATTACTACTTATACTATTAGTGGGCTATGTGTGCCTTGGGGACGAGATCGCCTCTTCTGCTCCCTACCTCTCCCCTTTGGTCACTTTTTGGTGTATAATTATCTTACAAGTCAACATCATTGATAAGATCTTTGTTACTCGTGCATGCGCTCTCTCCTATACGCCACCTCCAGGTAGGTAGAACATGGTTCTGCACAGTGGTTGTCACAACAGAAGTCTTCCGACCTCGCCTCTGCTGAGCAAAAACACCACGGTAGTAGCTTACGTAGAACAAACAGTCTGGTACCTTTTTTGCAGCAAATTTGTCTTCTAACATGGGTATGGTAAAATAGGCAGAAGACAACTCAGGGAACCTATCAGCTCGATTCATTCTGGACAGTAGGAATGTGCTCACAGTCATCTGACCAGAGCTACTTGAATAGTGGCTTCTGTGCAGTCTTTGAATTACCTAGTTGCCAACAAAGTCCCGACTTTGAGAGGTTACCCGACAGTGGATCTCTCCACAACGTCCCTGAACAATGGGCTCCCGCTCTATCTACTGTTCACCACTCCCAGATCCCCAGGCTCTTCAGCGTTTTAGCCATTCCCTACATGCTGCTTGATGACCAGGGTGCTTGACCAGGCAAAATCATCTGCAACCTAGCGATGACCCCCTTAGCCCTGTTTGGCATCTGCAGGATGGTTCCCGTACCTTCTTCAGTTGCTGACAGAAGTCCTGAGAAACCCCCTCTACGACACAATCTACTTGGACAGCCACATGGGAACATCTTCCACGGAGCCGTAGGTCCCCTACATCTTCACACCTGGACACTTTTCAACATCATCTTACACGGAGAAGCTTTCACTGTAAGTTGCGAAAGAATGTTCCAGAAACCTCCGGAATTCTCCAGTTGCTGGCTTACAGGTTAGTGGACTTCCTTCAGTGGTTGGTGTTATGGATGGGGTATCTTCCCCCTTGCTGCCACTTCCAGCATTGCAGAGATTGCTTGGATACCTTCCAGGGTAAAAACACCACACGGTCTCGGCGGTTAAAGACTACTGCTCGGCCTTGAGCCTCTCCTTTAGGCTAAAAGGAATTGACTTTTTCCTCTGTGTTGGCAGTCTCTCTCTTCATATGGAGTTTTGAGCCTACCTGCATCAGCCAGAAGTTAGACCTCCTTCATGGAGCATGGTTCACGTCCTTCAGTCCCTGAAGGGTGCCCCCTACGACCCAGGATGCCAAGCAGCAGATTTTCACCCGACCTTGAAGATAGGTTTCCTGCTCGTATTCCCCTCGATCAAGAGAGTAAGCGAATTCAAAGGTCCACCTACGAAGTTTTTCATTCACGGCAATGAGGAAGGTAATACTCGATTCCATTCCGGCAGCATCTGTTCCCAGATTCGAACCCTTCTGATTGGCACCCCTTCGTTGCGTGACCTATGATCCAGATCAGCAGCTACTATGCCAGGGAGGAACTTGAGGTGCTACCTCAAGAGAACTACCGGAGCTTACCCCCGAGTGTCCGCTCTCTCTTGGTCACCCCGGGGAAGGTCAAGTACTGTATCACCTAGAACACATTCTCAACTTGAATTCGCAGGGTCATAGACCGAGTATTGAATCCGGATCTTTCTTAATAGACGAGACCCAGAGCTCATAACGTTAGGGGCAGAAGTAAATCGCTAGCGTTTAAGAACTACTCTGTAATGCAGGCCTTGCAAAAGGGCGTGTGGAAGAGTCAAATAACCTTCACTGCCCACTTCCTGCAAGGCACCATGACCCATAGGTACATGAAAACATTCTCCATTGGCCCTGTGGTGGCTACAAAATAAATTGTATAAATGCCTCAAGCTTCTTGACGGCTTGATGGACAAGTAACAGATGGTGGAGGGCAGAGTTCAACCATAGTTAAGTCTGGAATGAATGATAAAGAATGACTGGGCCTTTCTTTCGTTGGTCTACCCCCTTTTGGGGGAACAGCTCCTATGCTAATCTGCAAAGCTGGCATCTGCTGTCTGCAGATAAAACCATTTCCCTTGTGTAACCTGGTTTGAAGTTATATAATAAAGTCCCTATACCTCCTAGGAAGATGGGATTGGGTAATGTCTATGGTTGATTCAAAGATTCCTTCGTTTCTGAGAATTCTTACCTAGACCAGTCACACTGCTAGTATCACACAACCACACATATTTCTTAGGCTGCTAACCGTGCTTTGCACAAATTTAGTGAGGTGTCAGGGTTTCTCCCTGTTACGTGCAGAGCACTTACAGGAAAACCCTTGGTCAAATACCAGCCAGTTGGTTTGAACTTTCACCCTCTTAATGCTTGAGTCATCCCCATAAATAGTGAAAGGGTTTGCATTTAGTGTAGGAACAAATGGCAAATTTGGAAGTAATTTGTATTTTTCCTATCAATACCAACCTTGAGCTATTTATACAAATTAGCCTGCCATCACATGTTCCCCGATAAGTCCCACCTGCAATAAAAAGGGATGAGACAACACAGGTTTGTGTGAGTGGGGTACCCAGCTGCCCCCTCCCCTACACCCCTCTAACTATTGGCGTAGTAGTTACACCTCGCTAAAAGTCTTATAACTAGTCTTTCAGCTTCGCCAAAAGTATAGTCCCTATAAATAGCGCAAGGTTTGTATTATTAGGAAAAATACAAATTACTTCCAAATTTATTATCTTTCAGGAGAAAGGTCAAAAGTCAATTATTCTCGGTGGGAAAGGGGCCAGACTCCTCGCCTCTTCTCTACACCAGCTGGTTAACGACTTGTTAACAATTTCTAGTGACAATCTCCATATTGCATTGAATCAATCTCCCTAATTAAAGGTTCCAGTTTTGTATAGCTAGGAAAAATATTGACTAAAAAAATTTAATTTTTATAAAATTTTGTGGTATGTTTATGCATGATTTATGCCTTTTCTTTCTGCAGCCATGCTTTTTATGAAAATTTATCATTCCCCAAAGGCAGATGTGCTCTTACAGATTTAAAACCAATCAAACTGAAGGGCCATTTACTGTGAGTAAAGTGACTCAAAATATGTGATACATCCTATAGAAGGAGGCCTCTTGTCTTGCTTGCTTCTTGAAATTTTCCCAGTCTGGTCATTGGAATGCTATGTCACTGGTTCTCTTCTGATTATTTTCATGTTTCTTCATTATCACTGCTATTGCGATATTAACTGTCATTGATGAATTTATATTTATAAATTTTCAACCAATAATACTCCCACATGCTGTTTCTCTTTTTGATGTGTTTAGGAATAGTTTGTTACTTTTCCCACCCAGACTACTTTTCCTAATTGAACAGTAGGATTTGTAGCATTATGCTTTTCCAATTTGGGTTTCAGCATAGTTAGTGAAAATAATAATAATTGATATAGTTGTTATTACCTTCCATTGCCATTATGATCTTACCTTGTGCTGCTACAGCAAATGCTTAGATAGGCAAAGACAAAGCTTTCAATTCTAGGAAGTTGATTTTCTGCTTCCCTTCAGCCATTGAACATGATCCCATTGCCAGTTGACTTGAGATGTTCCTCCTTGACCATACATTGATGCATCAGTGTAACTGATAATTTCAAGGGCCTGATGAATCAGAGTTATGCTTATCAGAAATCCCTCTTGAGGCTACAACAAAGAAAGATTACCATAAACTTTGCTGTGCTACGCTGCCATCCTATAAACATTTTCTATATGCTGGATTCTCTAAACAGAATCAGCATATTACTCTATCAACAGAGCACATGAGACAAATACAGTATTTACTACAACACCCTTGCTTCTAAAGCTTTCTAACTCATTTCATTTCGAGAACTGAGCTGAAACTATCTTTCCCCTTCTCTATCTTATGTTTTGCTTCTAATAGAGTAATTGACTGTAAGTGCAGTATTTTACTATTTTACTTTTTGTACGGTACTTTTTAAATGTTCTATCTAACCTGAATGGGCAACAGGAAGTTGTGATTATTTTGAAAAAAAAAAAAAAAAAATCTTGAAAAAATGTTACAGAAAGTGAATAATCGATAACGCAACTAAGAGCTTCATAATGCTTCATAATGAGTGTGTCTTTCACTCCATATCTGTTAACTGGTTAGAAAAAATAGAGATACTAATATTAAGAATATTTATTATGTACTTGATTTAGTTTTTGCATTGCTGTGTTGCAGTTATATTAAACTTGACTTATTGGCTTAGACCTGCCAGTACAATGGTAGATGTTGGTACAGCAATGACCCTGGATGGCTACTAACTGAATAAGGCTTTTGGTGATGCTAATACTGTGTTCAGGGTGATAATTCACTGTATTCAAGTGTTGACGTCACTGCAGCCTTAATTTACTTGACCTGGGGAATGGGATGCTTCAGGAGTCCACCGTCCATCCACTCCTGTGTGAAGATATAAGCTTAGATATTGAGGGAGAACAAGGTGATAAGGATATTAAATCACTGTCATTAAGATGCCAAAACATAAAGGTATATGTACCCTTAATGCTCTTAATAATTCATCTATAATATACTAATGATTAGTAGGCTGGAAAGTCCATGAAAGAATGTTGCAAAGATTTAATAATTTGATAAATGAATAGAGGAAAGAAAGAAGTTAAGAACAGCTACATATACTAAACTAGAAAAGGACTACTCAGGTGGATAATAAAGCATGAGTGAAAAATAAATTTTTAAATATTTAACTTAGCCGGTGAATATATAGCTGCAACTCTGTTGCTCGACAGACTAAAAACTGTACAAAAAAACTCGCCAGCGATCGCTATACAGGTTGCGGGTGTGCCCATCAGCGCCAGCTGTCGGCCAGATACCAAGCTCCATGTAAACAAAGACTCAATTTTCTCTCTGTCGACGTGTCGACAAGACGTACTTTACTCGCTGTTGAAACCTGGAGTTTTTCCCATCATCTTTGGTGAAGTACTTTATTCTGGTTTGAGCTTTCGCAGTGCAGGTGTTTTTTCTTCATCTTAAATCTTGAACTCGTTTTGGATAGATTTAATTTTTGGTGACAAAGAGAGCATGGACTTTCTTTGACTCTTAAATGGCCGACCCTTCCCTTAGACGGAAGTGTGTTTAGGCTTGTAGTAATTATCTTATCACGTTATAAATTAATTATAGATTTTCCTCTATATATTATATCTCTCCGCCTTTATTAGGCCTCTTCGATTAACTTTCCATTTATAATAAACATAAAAAATAAATTTTAATGTTTTGTTTATATGCGACCTTTCCTGAGAGTAGGCGGTCCTATCTTGGAAACCAAAGTTAAACAACGTTGAGCCCTTTGCAATCGTAAATAGCTTTTAAAGAGCTAATGATTTAAAACCTTTTAAATGAATATTTTTAATAAATATTTTATGAAAGAATTTCTTTGAATAGTCTTCGTACTATTTTCAAAGATGAACTAACGTTTAGTTTATTTATACTACGCAGTTTGCGCTCTATCGTTACGATAGAGAGAGAGAGTATCACGGTTTCACTTTGCAGAAAGAGTAAATCGATTCTGACGTTTTGTTCATTCTTCTTTCAAAGCTTAAATGTTTTAAATTCTATTTTAAAGGAACTTTTTAATTGAAAAACCTTTCAGTTTTTTCCTTTGGTCAAATAACATGTTTTTTTTTGACGAAATGTAATTGGGCTCTTCTCATAGGTGCGAAATCAAGAGAGAAAGAGAGAGAGAGATAGAGACGGAGGGAGAGAGAGGAGAGAAAACGTTCCGTTCAAGCGGGTAACGTTGTTCTCGAGTTGCTCTCGTCCCTAGTCTCGGTACGGGGAGAAAGGATAAAACGTTTTTAGTTTTTTTATTCTCGTCCCCAGGCTATGTGCGGTTAGAGATTGAAAACGTAGTTTTGAATGAACTAGTGTTTAGTCTCTTCCCCAGCCACTGAATTTTTTATCTTAAAATATGTTTTCTGTTTTTTGCTGGTATTAATGAGCTTGCATTATACGACTGATTTCGCAATTACTACCTTTTGATGAGGGTAGAATTGCGTGCTTCAGGTAGAAATCAGTAAAAGTTTCGATTTCAGTGAAATAAGTGCAAAACAGAAAATCGAAGTGATAAAGTGATATTGCGCTAAGTGTTACAGTGTTGCGTCCGAGGGTTCGTCTGTTCGTGCCTGTCGTTCACCTAGTCCGGGACCTCTTGCAAGCTCCCAAAACCAGGGGAGAAGTAATGTCGAACGACTTATGGGTTCGAGAGGCCTTGATCAACGAACAGACGTTTCCCTCTATGGTATCGGGTGTATCTTACCAAGATCTCCCCTACCATAAGGCGAGAGAGACGTTTTTTCTCCTCGTCATCCGAAGGCTTTTCGCATAAGAAACCTGTAATTTGGTTTCGAAGCCCTTAAGCGAAAGTCAGTCCTTTCAGGACAGGTCCAGTGTCCTGCTTGCAGCCATTAGGACAGCTCTGACCCTATGCAGTCTCGGAAAACTGCTCGCCGCCTAACAAAAGCGTAACACAGACTCCGAGTCTTTTTTGTTGGCAAAGTGTTGCGGTCACAGACGTTACCCTCGTCTCTTACCACAACCATTTCCGTTGATCCTTAATGGGTTGTACGGCAAGACATGCAGAATATGCTTGCCTCCCTTATGGAAGACTATTCTGCCGATTAGTCCGTTGAGTCTAGCCGTTTATCTCATCGATATCCTGGCTTTCAGCCAACCTAACGTTCCTATGTGCTTCCTGTTGACGTTGGCGTAGCTAAGTCACGTCAGTCAGGTTGTTTAGAACCACACTCGATGCGGTCTCGTGTGGATTTTCAGCCACATTTGGACGTTAGGCCACTTGCTGATGCTCCTGTTGACATTCAGGACGTTCGCTAACAATCGGAGTTGACTTGTTTTGACGCTGTGCGTCAACCTCCGCATTCTATAGTTGTTTTGACTGCTCAGTCTAGGCAGTCAAAGCAGTCTCGAGTGGACGCTGTGCGTCCTCACGCACCTGTTGTTGTTGACAGTTCACAGACTGTCAAGCAGTTACATGACGTTGCGTCCTGCTCTGCTACTAATGCACCAGTGCGTGTGGACTCTGCTTGTAAAGCATTGCCACCACGGTAAGTCTCTCCCTTGCTTGAGACTCAGCTTTTATCGGACAAGGTTCCTGTAGATGAGGAAGTTGCTGTTCCCCCTCCTACTGATATTCCCTTGAGGACTCTGTCACATGGAGAGGAGCCTAAAGCTGCTTAGCCCTCTATGGACTTATTTAAATCATGATGATTTTTTTAAGGATCTTTGTCCGGATCTTTTTGTAACTGCTGCTCCTCGTTCGCCTAGACGTCAGAGCTTACACTAGGCCTAGCTACTTCGAAGCCGTTGTTTATAAGCTAGTGCTCTCTCGCTCTCCTAGAGAGCTTTACGTTGGCTAGGCGACTGGTTTATCACCAGGAGGAGTTTGGGGGATACAGCCTTTGCTTTCCCTTCTTTTAAACTGGCTTATAGAGCGAGAGTCTGATATGACACGAGAGAAGTTCTCGGCTTGGGAGTTCATGCCTCTGCCCAGATAGACTTCTCAAATCTCGTAGACTCTCCCTGGCGCCTAGCCAGGAGACGCTCCAAGTTTTTTACAGGTCAACTTCACAGCTGTTTTTGAGCCTTTGAAGTTTTGCTGTACAATTATGTCATGCATAAACAAGGCTTTCAGGGATGGAAAGCGGTACCGCCTCAGTCGCTAACCCCGTCTGTTGCCGCACCTGCTCCCGTAGACCCTAAATGGGCTTTGCTGCAAGACATGCAGTCCAAGCTTGCGTCCTTGATAGAGGACTTTAATGCGGAGAAGGTTGCTGCCGAACCTTCTGGCCAACAACCTTCCAACCGGTCGGTTGTGCGTCCTGTTGACGCTGAGGTAACCTTCTCGCGTCTACCAGTTGAGGTGGTTCCTCCACCGATGCGACCCAGTGTGGGTTGCCAGCCGCACGTTGACGTTAAGCGACGCTCGGAGGTGGTTGTTGACGTTCAGGACGTTCAACAACCAGCAGAGGTGACTTGTTGTGACGCGGTGCGTCAACCTCAGCAACCTGGTATGGTGTTGACTGCACAACCCAGACGGTCTAGAGACAGTCTCGGGTGGACGCTGTGCTTCCTCGCGCACCCATGGTTGTTGACAGTTCACAGACTGTGCAGCAGTTCCATGACGTTGCGTCCGGCTCCGTCACGCATGCACCAGTGCGACCGGACTCAGCGAGCCAGACGTTGCCCACTCCGTTGCCGTTTCCTCATCAGTTTTCGGATGAGGAACTATCTGATGAGGACGTTGCTGAACAACAAGACGATCAGCCCCCAGAATAGATCAAGCCCTGCTATCCATCCAGAAGATGCTGAAGAAGGAACGCTGCTCAGTCAGGCTGTGGATGAGTCTGGTGGGGACGCTGTCATCCCTGGAACAGTTTGTATCACTAGGAAGACTACACCTCCGTCCTCTTCAATACCATCTGGCTTTTCACTGGAAAAAGGACAAGACGCTAGAAGCGGTCTCGATCCCGATTTCCGGAAAGATAAAGTCTTGTCTGACTTGGTGGAAGGACAATATCAACCTAAGAGAGGGTCTTCCCCTGGCTGTTCAGACTCCCCACCACGTTCTCTTCTCGGACGCATCGGACTTGGGCTGGGGCGCGACACTGGACGGTCGGGAATGCTCAGGTCTGTGGAACTTGAGTCAGAGGAGCATGCATATCAACTGCAAGGAGCTGTTGGCAGTTCATCTGGCCTTGAAAGGCTTCGAGTATCTCCTTCGAGGCAAAGTGGTGGAAGTAAACTCGGACAACACCACGGCCTTGGCGTACATCTCCAAACAAGGAGGTACCCACTCACTGACGTTGTACGAGATCGCAAGGGACCTGCTCATCTGGTCAAAAGGTCAAGACATCTCCCTAGTAACGAGGTTCATCCAAGGCAACTTGAATGTCATAGCAGATTGTCTCAGTCGGAAAGGGCAAGTAATTCCAACAGAATGGACCCTCCACAAGGATGTGTGCAAGAGACTTTGGGCCACTTGGGGCCAACCAACCATAGATCTCTTTGCAACCTCGCTGACCAAGAGGCTTCCAATCTATTGCTCCCCAGTCCCGGACCCAGCAGCAATACATATATGTAGATGCCTTCCTCCTAGATTGGTCACATCTGGATCTCTACGCATTCCCACCGTTCAAGATTGTCAACAAGGTACTGCAGAAGTTCGCCTCTCACGAAGGGACAAGGTTGACGTTAGTTGCTCCCCTCTGGCCCGCGAGAGAATGGTTCACCGAGGTACTTCGATGGCTATTAGACGTTCCCAGAAGTCTTCCTCTAAGGGTGGACCTTCTACGTCAGCCTCACGTAAAGAAGGTACACCAAAGCCTCCTCGCTCTTCGTCTGACTGCCTTCAGACTATCGAAAGACTCTCGAGAGCTAGAGGCTTTTCGAAGGAGGCAGCCAGTGCGATTGCTAGAGCAAGGAGAGCGTCCACCATTAGAGTCTACCAGTCGAAGTGGGAATTCTTCCGAGACTGGTGCAAGTCAGTTTCTGTATCCTCGACCAGTACCTCTGTAGCTCAAATAGCTGATTTTCTCTTATACCTGAGAAAAGGACGATCCCTTTCAGCTCCCACTATCAAGGGCTACAGAAGCAAGTTGGCATCAGTCTTCCGGCATAGAGGCTTAGATCTTTCCAACAGTAAAGATCTTCAAGACCTCCTTAAGTCTTTTGAGACCACCAAGGAGCGTCGTTTGGCTACCCCTGGATGGAATTTAGACGTGGTACTAAGATTCCTCATGTCAGACAGGTTTGAGCCGTTACAATCAGCCTCCCTGAAAGATCTCACTCTAAAGACTCTTTTCCTGGTATGCTTAGCCTGGGCTAAAAGAGTCAGTGAGATTCATGCCTTCAGCAAGAACATCGGATTTTCGTCAGAAAAAGCCACCTGTTCGCTGCAACTTGGTTTTCTAGCCAAAAATGACCTGCCTTCTCGGCCTTGGCCTAAATCTTTCGATATTCCCAGCTTATCGGAGATCGTAGGCAATGAACTAGAAAGAGTCTTATGCCCTGTTAGAGCTCTTAAGTTCTATTTAAAGCGTACCAAACCTTTACGAAGCCAATCTGAAGCTTTATGGTGTTCAGTTAAGAAACCATCTTTGCCTATGTCAAAGAATGCTTTATCATACTTTATCAGATTGTTAATACGAGAAGCTCATTCACATCTGAGTGAGGAAGACCAAGCTTTGCTTAAGGTGAAGACGCACGAAGTTAGAGATGTAGCAACTTCCGTGGCCTTTAAGCAAAATAGATCTCTGCGAAGTATAATGGACGCAACCTATTGGAGAAGCAAGTCAGTGTTCGCGTCTTTTTATCTAAAGGATGTCCAGTCTCTTTACGAGAACTGCTACACACTGAGACCATTCGTAGCAGCGAGTGCAGTAGTGGGTGAGGGCTCAACCACTACAATTCCCTAATTCCATATCCTTTTAATCTGTCTCTTGAAATGTTTTTAATGTTGTTTTTATGGGTTGTCCGGAAGGCTAAGAAGCCTTTCGCATCCTGGTTGATTTGGCGGGTGGTCAAAGTCATTTCTTGAGAGTGCCCAGATTAGGGGTTTGATGAGGTCCTGTTGTATGGGTTGCAGCCCTTGATACTTCAGCTCCTAGGGGTCTATCAGCATCCTAAGAGGATCGCGAGGCTCCGTAAGGAAGACGTACTTATAAGGCAGAGTAATCGTACAAGTCGACTTCCTTACCAGGTACCTATTTATTTTGTTTTTGTTATTTTGATAACTTCTAAAATTAAATAAAAACTCTTAGCTCATAAAATGTAAACATATTTTACTGGTCTCTACCCACCATCCTGGGTGTGAATCAGCTATATATTCACCGGCTAAGTTAAATATTTAAAAATGATATTTTAATTATAAAATAAATTTTTGAATATACTTACCCGGTGAATATATAAATTAAATGACCCTCCCTTCCTCCCCAATAGAGACGCAGTGGGACGAGGAGAAAATTGAGTCTTTGTTTACATGGAGCTTGGTGTCTGGCCGACAGATGGCGCTAATGGCCACACCCGCAACCTGTATAGCGATCGCTGGCGAGTTTTTTTGTACAGTTTTTTGTCTGTCGAGCAACAGAGTTGCAGCTATATATTCACCGGGTAAGTATATTCAAAAATTTATTTTATAATTAAAATATCATTTTACATTGCATGTTTAATGTGGGAACCAGTTTTGATGCGAATACTGGTACACAGACGATTCATGGATGGCTGCGGTTACCATAGCCAGTTGCCTGTATATCTATCATGTCTAATATCAGACTGTGGAGGCTTCCGCTCAAACCTGATAAAAACACAGACTAAGGAAATGGTGTAACTTTCCCCTCCAGATAAAGGGAATATTTTAGCTGTGATCTGGGTAACCTTTCAAATTATTCGACTAACAAGTAGTATTAAAAACATCTTTAAGTTTTATGTACTTTCCAGGTTCGCAGTAGAACAAGTTACTTATTTTCTCGCATTGTCCGCTGCCTTAAAAATCATATAATCAAGTTTACAGAAGATATTCTTAGCCAGCTAACGGAACTTCTTGCTTTAGCTCCACCTGATAATGGCCAAAGTAAGTACTAGAACTCATGTCTTATGGTCATTTTTTATTTTATTTTTGTTATTTCTCTATTGTAGTTTTCTAATTTTGGCTCAGCTAGATAGAAATTATGATTGTACCTTGCACTAAGATCAGATATGTGTAATATTCAAACAAAATTATTTAAAGTAGTGTCATTTTTCTATTGTCATTTTTATGTATATGGATGGATGGACATTGTTTTTATCTCCATACAAAATAATCAACAAATCAGACTAATTTATCAGAACAATTATTATGACTTTATTTTGTTAGGCTGTCTTTGTAGAAGTGTTGTACTTTACACAAGAATCTCTTGAAATGAATAAGTAAAATTACAGTTTGTTTTAGTATGTAAATTTTATGCAGTTCCTTATAACACAGGGATGTCATTTTTGTGCATGTGTATGCTATAGTAATGGAATAGTATGATATAGGAGGCTCTGGGGTTGCCAGTATGGTAAAAAAAAAAAAAAAAAAAAAAAAAAAAAAAAAAAAAAAAAAAATTGACTGGGTGTTTTGGATTCAGGGCTAGCTAAATTATGCAGGTAAGTATTATTATTTGTTTTATTATGAAAATTCTGTATTAAAGTTTTTTCATAAAAACCATCAATCTTTTACAATAATGAATTACCCCTTTCCAGCCCCTCATATATTGTTGCCTTGCAGCTAGGCTATACAAACAGTAAAAGTGGTTAGCTCTTACTTGCACCAGGGAATGTTATCATATATTTTTATTTTTCATTCTCCTAAAGAGGAAGTTGAGTACAGTATGGGGACATTTGAAATCATGGATGCGGAATAATAGTAATGGAGGGATTTGTGTGAAAAACTATTTTTTTTTTTTTTTTTGATAAAAGTTCACTATTTTATAGACGTATGTGAAATACTTGATCAGACATATCATATAGCTCTTCACAGGATGGTGAAGTCTTTATTTTAGGGTAAGTTTAAATTAATCTTTTTTATTCCAGTGCACTGTGTGATATGTAGGAATAAAGTATTTTTATCATTGCTTTATTTTTATTGCAGTTACACCGCTGTTGACAAATGACGATCAGCTATATTTGTTTGAAGCTGCTGCGATGTTAATAGTTTTTGGAACTTCCGATGTGGCAAACAAAGAAATGTTAATGAGAAATTTGTTGTCACCAGTTTTTGCAAAAGTTACTTGTCTCATGGAAAAACTGCAGCAAGAGCAAAATCCAGTCAGACAGGTTAGTCAATACTGTGCATTTAGATTTCTAAGTTGAAAACTTTCCCTTGGAGTAAAGGTGAGAAAGGCAAAGGAATTCTGGCCATTACTTGTTACAGTATATACCTTCATATTCTTTATTATTTTCTGGAGTGGATACTCTTATTTTCTGGAGTGGATACTCTTTTCTCAACAGAGTAATTTTGAAAGTAATCTTTAATCATGATTGTAGTTCTATGATAAAAGGAGAACTCATGGTTGGTAAGGTGCTATTTTTATTTTATTACAATTAGTTTAACTTTAATAATAATTCTGTTTTCATTCTTAATTCTTTTTTTTTTTCAGATGAGTTATGCCAAAGGTATTTGTCATGCCATGTCTGTCACTGCACGCACCTCCAAGGCCTTCTCCAACCAGAACTCTATGAGTGCATGTGGATGTGTACAGTTGTATCTTGATGCTCTGCAGCTTTTTATTAACTGCCTTAATGTATGTATACTGTATTAGTAGTTGTTTCAGTCAGAGTTGAAATACAAGGATATCAGGAAGATATTTTGTATCTCTTGTAGTTATTAATGCTTTTAAGTTAACTGTAGAGTATCCATCATCACTTGATATCAATGACAGAGAAGAATACTATGAAATACCTGAGGATCATAAATCAAATCATTACAGCTTTCCTCTTTTTTTAGGTTAAACATTTTTTGTGGGAAAGGGTTTGGCTAAACATTTTTTGTGGGAAATGGTTTGGCTAAATATTTAAATTAATTCTTTTTATTGCTACAGGTTGGTATTGAACGAGAACTCATAGGTTCTGGTGTAAGACAGCTTATGCATAGGCTTGTGGTTTGTCTAGATGGAGGAAATTTACTTCCTCTGTTGCCACCTGCATCTCAATCTCTCTTGCATACACCATCACCTGTGGTGCTGACTGAATATCTGCCACTTATCAATCAAATCATAACTAAATTCCAGGTAAGAAAATTACCATTTATTTTGCTTGTGAATCAGGTTATGAACAAATGTTGTCAGACATCAGCTTAATAAAATTTTGTTCACATTAGTTTCAGTAGGATGATGGCATTTTCTAGGCTACCATTCGAGATGGGACGCATTTTGCTGATAATTGCAGTAACACTCAGTTTCTTATCAAATTACCCTATTTACTGTTTCTAGAGTATATAATAGTTGGCCAAACATCATTTCGGCCTTATCATATTTGATTCTATGCCAATTTTTTTACTGTATAATAATGTTTTCCAAACCTCATTATATCCAGCCGTACATGACTTGTACTCCTGCCTTGGGTTGGCATTGTTGTTGACTAATATTGAAAACAATAGCAATCCCATTGTATTTTTGCATGTGCCATGTTTCTGTGTGGGCATTCATTTCGTCATTTACGTAATGTATTTTCATGTTCCTTTACTGTTTCTGTATTACTTATGGGTTTTAAAAAGGATAGTTCTCATGTTTCCAAGCTTCATGTTAAAATGGAATATCAGTTATACATGATTAAAAGTTGAAAGTGTATGATAAGACGTGCCATAAGAATGCCTCGGTCCATGGTATCGACCATATTTGCTCAAATGTCATTAAAAAATAAAATTTATGTTGTCAAAAACTGCTGTCATTGAAGTGAAGAGGGACCAGATTTTTTATGGCATAGAAAGACTCCAGTTGTTGTCAAAGAATCCCCACATACCATCACTAGCTCTCCTTACCTTTCTCCTCTTTCAATAATGCTGGGGTCACACTTGGGCGATGCAGTGAGCTGTGCATTTTAGCTAAATTTTGAGCATATCGCCACATATCCCCATCCATCCCGGTTGTGTTTCGTACCAAATCCCACAGACCAAGATGAGCATCATCACATGTGCAATACATCCCGGGTTGCCACACTGTGTGCGATGATGGTCAGGCACCTGCGGTACAACGCATGCAAGGACATAATGCATCGCATTACGCGTGTTCTGTTCCGCTGGTATTGCTCACATTATCGCTTCTCAAAATTGTATATGCGTTATACCTCCCAATGGGAGATGTGGCAACATGCATCACTGAGCATGCGTTCAGCGCCGGTATACAAAAAGAGTGTGTGTGTGTGTGATTCATTGATTTTCCGCTCAATATCCTTTATTTTTCAATATTAATCTTACCCGATGATCATGTAGCTGTCAACTCCGTTGCCCGACAGAAATCTACGGTTGGGATACGCCAGCGATCGCTTATACAGGTGGGGGTGTACTCACCAGTGCCATCTGTGGTCAGGTACTCCAGTACTTCTTGTCAACAAGACCTCAATTTTTCCTCAGTCGTGCCACCGGCAAGACCTACATAGATACGCTGTTGATTTTGGAGTCTTTTGTTCACGATTTGGTGAAGTATTTGCTCTGAAATTTAGCCTTCGCTGTACAGGAAGCTTTAGCCTTAGCTTAGCAAGCTTTTGGTATTAATTTGATTCATTGGTTAAAGATCTTTGCTTTACTTTGGAATTCCCCCTTTGACTACTTCTAGAATTCAAGATGTCTGACACTTCCCAAGTTCCTAAATATAGGCGATGTAGTGTTAGTGCTTGTAATAGGCGTCTTCCGAAGGCCTCTGTTGATCCTCACACCGTATGTTCCAATTGTAGGGGAAAATCCTGTCAATTGGAAGATCGATGTGGGGAATGTACTGGGCTTTCGGAATTCGATTTTAATGAATTCCTCAGATATACTCGTAGGTTAGAGAAGGAGAGAGATAGGAGGAGTTCTTCTCGCTCTTTGGTTATTTCCTCTCCCCATGCCCCTCAACCTTTTCCTTCCCCTGTGGTGGTGACCCCCGAACCTGCTACGAGTGCTCAGCCTGCAATGGCTGATATGTTGCGTGCCATTCAGGCTCTCGGTGATAAGGTGGAGTCGTTGGTTAGTGACCGCAATCAGCTCTTGGCGGATGTCAGAGAGCTGAAAGCGAAGAGTGCAGTTGGAAGTGTTAGTGCTAGTGCTGTGCATAGTGTCAGTGTTGCGCATGAGGATACATCTGTGCGTGCCAGTCGTCCTCCCAGTCCGGGACCTCTTGCAAGCTCCCAAGCCCAGGGGAGAAGCAATGTCGAAGGACCAAAGGGTTCGGCGGGCCTTGATCGGCGCACAGATGTATCCTCAGTGGTTGCGGACGTATCTGCTAAGGATCGTCCCTTCCACTCCCAGACGAATGAGCCCTTACATTCCTCGTCTGTGGAAGAGGTTTCCAGGAGGAAACGGTGGACTAAGGTCTCACGACCGCTTAAGCGTAAAGTCCCTTCAGAGCTAGTCCAACGGCCCAGGTGTAGCCACTGGGTCAGTTCGGACTCGCCGCAGTCATCAGATGACTGCACACCTCCCAAGAGAGGTAGAGTGGTTCCTCAACACGCCTCTGCTCCAACCACAGTAGACCCTAAGTGGTCCATGCTGCAGACTATGCAGTCTCAGCTTGCGGCTTTTATGCAGGATTATCAGGCAGAGAAGGTTAACATCCCCCCTCCTGTGAGAGCTCCTCCACAGTGGCTCAGTCCTCAGCCCATGCAGCATGCTCTGCAGACCTTACAGCATGAGCCGCATTCCATGCAGCATGAGCCTTATACCATGCAGCATGAGCCTCATCCCATGCAGCATGAGCCTCATACCATGCAGCATGAGCCGCATGCCATGCAGCATGAGCCGCATACCATGCAGCATGAGCCGCATCCCATGCAGCATGAGCCGCATGCCATGCAGCTTGAGCCGCATGCCTCACAGCATGCTCTGCATACCACACCGCATGCTCCTCAGCCCACCGCAGACCCTCCCTCACACCGGCCCTCTGCTTTTGTTGTTGCCAGCTCACAGTCTGTCCAGCAGAGGCATGATGATGGATCCGCAGGTATGCATGCACCCGTTCTGCAGGATTCAGCCGTTCAGCTTGCTGCTCTGCCTTTGCCTCTTACAACTCAACTGTCGGGTGAGGAGGCTTCTGAGGATGAAGCTGCTCATCTTGATGATCCTCATTCTGATGTTGAAGGACACAAGTCTTCGCCACCCTCCTTAGACTTCCGCAAAGTCCTTGCTTTGTTCAGAGAGTTGTACCCTGAACACTTTGTGTCTGCAACCCCTCGTTCTCCTCCCTCCGAGTTTGCTCTGGGCATGCAGCCTACTGCGCCTGCCTTTACCAAGCTTGTTCTTGCCAGATCTTCAAGGAGAGCTTTGAGGGTTATGGGGGATTGGTTGCAGTCCAAGAAGCAACTGGGAAGGACCTCTTTTGTGTTTCCTCCTCCCAAGCTGGCTTCTAAGTCGGGCGTCTGGAATGCCACGGGAGAGGAACCTGGCTTGGGGGTTCCTGCCTCTGCCCAGGCCGACTTCTCAAGTCTGGTTGACTCTCCCCGCAGGTTGGCTATGAGACGTTCGAAGATCTGCTGGTCCCCTACAGATCTTGATCACTTGTTAAGGGGAGTCTTTCGTGCCTTCGAGATATTCAACTTCCTCGATTGGTGCCTGGGAGCCTTAAGCAGGAAGACTGCCCCTTCTGACAAGGACTCAGCCATGCTGATCATGTCCAGCATGGACAAGGCAATACGGGATGGGTCTGGCGAGCTTGCGGCTTCTTATGTATCAGGGGTCCTCAAGAAAAGGGAACATCTGTGCTCCTTCTTATCTGCTGGTATCACCCCTTGCCAGAGGTCAGAGTTACTTTTTGCTCCTCTGTCCAAGTGTCTGTTTCCGGAGGAATTAATTAAGGGGATGACTGCCTCTCTTCTCCAGAAGGATACGCATGACCTCATGGCTTCTTCTGCACGTAAGGCTAAGACCTTACCTTCCGTGTCTAAACCTTACCGCCCTCTAGCAGTTGATACTCCTGCTTCCAGGTTCATCCCACCCTTTCGTGGCAGAACCTCCAGCAGAGGAGGTACCCGTGCAGACAGTAACCGTGGCAAGCCCAAGAAGGGTTCCAAGTCCACAAGAGGCAAGTTTTGACTTTCCTCCTCTCCAGACAGCTGTAGGAGCCAGACTCAAGACCTTCTGGCAAGCTTGGGAGAGCAGAGGTGCAGACGCTCAGTCTGTGAAGTGGCTGAGGGAGGGATACAGAATTCCGTTCTGCCTCAATCCCCCTCTAGCTACATCTCCCATCAACCTCTCTCCCAACTACAAGGAGAAGGACAAGAGGCTAGCGTTGCAACAAGAGGTGTCGCTCTTGCTACACAAGGAGGCAGTGGTCATAGTCCGGGACCATTAATCCCCGGGCTTTTACAACCGTCTCTTCCTGGTAGCCAAGAAGACAGGAGGTTGGAGGCCGGTGCTGGACGTCAGTGCGCTCAATGCTTATGTCACCAAGCAGACGTTCACTATGGAGACGACGAAGTCGGTCCTAGCAGCGGTCAGGCAGGAGGACTGGATGGTCTCGTTAGACCTGAAAGACGCATACTTTCACGTCCCCATCCATCCAGACTCCCAACCTTTCCTGAGATTCGTCTATGGAAAGGTTGTGTACCAGTTCCAAGCCCTGTGTTTTGGCCTAAGCACGGCACCTCTTGTGTTTACGCGACTGATGAGGAATATTGCGAAATTCCTTCACTTGGCAGACATCAGAGCCTCCCTCTATTTAGACGACTGGCTTTTAAGAGCTCCCACAAGTCGTCGCTGTCTGGAGAATCTCAGATGGACTATGGATCTGACCAAGGAACTGGGCCTCCTGGTCAATTTAGAGAAGTCCCAGCTCGTCCCATCCCAGACCATTGTTTACCTGGGTATGGAGATTCAGAGTCGAGCTTTTCGGGCTTTTCCGTCGGCCCCAAGAATCAACCAAGCCCTAGAGTGCATCCCGAGCATGCTGAGAAGGAGCCGATGCTCAGTAAGGCAGTGGATGAGTCTAACAGGGACACTTTCATCGCTGGCCCTGTTCATCGAGTTAGGGAGACTCCACCTCCGCCCCCTTCAGTATCATCTGGCTGCTCACTGGATCAAGGACATGACGCTAGAGACGGTCTCAATTCCTGTTTCCGAAGAGATGAGGTCTACTCTAACGTGGTGGAAGAACAGCATTCTTCTCAAGGAAGGTCTTTCGTTAGCTGTTCAGACCCCCGACCACCATCTCTTCTCGGACGCATCAGACTCGGGCTGGGGTGCGACATTGGACGGACAGGAATGCTCGGGAACATGGAATCAGGAACAAAGAACACTCCACATCAATTGCAAGGAGTTGTTGGCGGTTCATCTGGCCTTAATGAACTTCAAGTCCCTCCAGCTAAACAAGGTGGTGGAGGTGAACTCCGACAACACCACAGCCTTGGCTTACATCTCCAAGCAGGGGGGGACTCATTCGAGGAAGTTGTTCGAGATCGCAAGGGACCTCCTCATTTGGTCAAAAGATCGAAGGCTCACGCTGGTAACGAGGTTCATTCAGGGCGATATAAATGTCATGGCAGATCGCCTCAGCCGGAAGGGTCAGGTCATCCCCACAGAGTGGACCCTTCACAAGAATGTTTGCAGCAGACTTTGGTCCCTGTGGGGTCAGCCAACCATAGATCTGTTCGCTACCTCAATGACCAAGAGGCTCCCATTGTATTGTTCGCCGATTCCAGACCCAGCAGCAGTTCACGTGGATGCTTTTCTGCTGGATTGGTCCCATCTCGACCTGTATGCATTCCCGCCGTTCAAGATTGTCAACAGGGTACTTCAGAAATTCGCCTCTCACTAAGGGACACGGCTGACGTTGGTTGCTCCCCTCTGGCCCGCGAGAGAATGGTTCACAGAGGTACTGCAATGGCTGGTCGACGTTCCCAGGACTCTTCCTCTAAGAGTGGACCTTCTACGTCAACCTCACGTAAAGAAGGTACACCCAAGCCTCCACGCTCTTCGTCTGACTGCCTTCAGACTATCGAAAGACTCTCAAGAGCTAGAGGCTTTTCGAAGGAGGCAGCCAGAGCGATTGCTAGAGCTAGGAGGACATCCACTCTCAGAGTCTATCAATCTAAATGGGAAGTCTTTAGAAACTGGTGCAAGGCCAATGCAGTTTCCTCAACCAATACCACTGTAACCCAGATTGCTGACTTCCTGTTACATCTAAGGAACGTTAGATCCCTATCAGCTCCTACGATCAAGGGTTATAGAAGTATGTTGGCAGCGGTTTTCCGCCACAGAGGCTTGGATCTTTCCTCCAACAAAGATCTGCAGGACATCCTTAGGTCTTTTGAGACCTCTAAGGAACGTCGGTTGTCCACTCCAGGCTGGAATCTAGACGTGGTCCTAAGGTTCCTGATGTCATCTAGATTTGAACCGCTCCAATCAGCCTCTTTCAAGGACCTCACATTAAAAACTCTTTTCCTAGTATGCCTAGCAACAGCTAAGAGAGTAAGTGAGATCCACGCCTTCAGCAGGAACATAGGTTTCACATCGGAAACGGCTACATGTTCCTTGCAGCTCGGTTTTTTGGCTAAAAACGAGCTTCCTTCACGTCCTTGGCCTAAATCGTTCGAGATCCCTAGCCTATCTAACTTGGTGGGTAACGAGCTGGAGAGAGTACTTTGCCCAGTCAGAGCTCTTAGGTACTATCTGAAAAGGTCAAAACCTTTACGAGGACAATCAGAAGCCTTATGGTGTGCTGTTAAGAAGCCTTCGCTACCAATGTCTAAGAACGCAGTTTCTTACTACATCAGGCTTCTGATTAGAGAAGCTCATTCTCATATGAAGGAAGAAGACCTTGCTTTACTGAAGGTAAGGACACATGAAGTGAGAGCTATGGCTACTTCAGTGGCCTTCAAACAGAACCGTTCTCTGCAGAGTGTTATGGATGCAACCTATTGGAGAAGCAAGTCAGTGTTCGCATCATTCTATCTCAAAGATGTCCAGTCTCTTTACGAGAACTGCTACACCCTGGGACCATTCGTAGCAGCGAGTGCAGTAGTAGGTGAGGGCTCAGCCACTACATTCCCATAATCCCATAACCTTTTTTAACCTTTCTCTTGATTGCTTTTATTGTTGTTTTTGGGTTGTACGGTCGGCTAAGAAGCCTTCCGCATCCTGGTTGATTTGGCGGGTGGTCAATTCTTTCTTGAGAAGCGCCTAGGTTAGAGGTTATGATGAGGTCCTTTAGTATGGGTTGCAGCCCTTTATACTTTAGCCACCTAAGAGTCGTTCAGCATCCTAAGAGGACCGCTACGCTCAGTAAGGAAGACGTACTTATTAAAGGCAGAGTAATGGTTCAAGTCGACTTCCTTACCAGGTACTTATTTATTTTTTATTGTTATTTTGAATAACTAATAAAAATGAAATACGGGATACTTAGCTTCTTTGTTAACATGTATACTGGTCTCCACCCACCACCCTGGGTGTGAATCAGCTACATGATCATCGGGTAAGATTAATATTGAAAAATGTTATTTTTATTACTAAAATAAATTTTTGAATATACTTACCCGATGATCATGATTTAAATGACCCGCCCTTCCTCCCCATAGAGAACCAGTGGACCGAGGAGAAAATTGAGGTCTTGTTGACAAGAAGTACTGGAGTACCTGACCACAGATGGCGCTGGTGAGTACACCCCCACCTGTATAAGCGATCGCTGGCGTATCCCGACCGTAGATTTCTGTCGGGCAACGGAGTTGACAGCTACATGATCATCGGGTAAGTATATTCAAAAATTTATTTTAGTAATAAAAATAACATTGCATGGGCCATGGACCCGCTGGTATAGTCACACCACAGGCATACGAGGTGTAAGGAACCTGAACTCCGGCTACCTACAAAGTCTGATTTTAAGACTTGTGATTAGTTTCCCAGCTAATTGGAACAGGAACTTCTCCCCTAAGGATAAGTCTATGTAAAGGACAATGGTTTGTATTTGTGCCAGAACGAATGACAAATTTTGGAGGTAATTTGTATTTTTCCTAACTACATAAACTTGACTCCTTTACTCATACTTTCCTGCCATCACCAACGCCATAGAAATCCCAGCTGCAATCAAAGTGCCTACTCTGAGATCAAGCAGGGTGCCGGAGTTTTCCATATTATCGGCCAACTGCTTACACCTCTTTATAAAATTTTAACAGGTTTGCTGTTATCATTGTCAAATGTAAAGGACTCGGGTTTGTATAGCCAGGAGAATAAGAATTGCCTCCAAATTCATCATTTTGGTCGAAGCTCTTCATTCTTAGATTAAAAAACCACTTGTGTTATTGTCATTTAAATAATATTTTTTCCAAATTTAAGCTAATTCATTGGAGATTTTTTAATTATTTGTTAGATCTATAGAACTCTAGGATGTACAGAATAGGCAACAAGTAATAGTAAATCCTATTTAAACATTTGCAGTAGCTGGCTAAATTGTTTAGGATTTTTTCATGTGCGTAATACATTGTCTGTGAATTTGTTTTACCCCAGATATGCTACTTTACTCTTCCAAAAACTCTTAATATGTTTTTATTTTATTAAATTTTTTAAGTTTGCACTTTAGGAAATATTTTACTGTGTATGCATGTGAAATATATTGGTTGTTGTTTTTACTGCTAGACTAATTGTAAAATTTATTTTTTTTTACTATTTTCAGAATGAAATAAGCGTTTTCCTCCATAATATATTTGTCCCTCTGGTATCAGCTATTTTTGCGGCTTTATCTGAGGCAATAGAAGAAAATGATGAAGAGGAAAAAAGAACACGAAGATTGTTACAAAGGAATTACTACCTTTTTTTGACTACAATAATTTCCAACAACTTGATAGATGTTATTGCTTCGTTGGAATCCAATATCTTGCATCGAGTAAGTACTGTACCATAACAGTGTATTATATTATTTGTTGTATATTACCTTTGGTATTACGCATTAGATAAAATTTTTCAGATTTCTTTAAATCAAGTGATTATATCATTAACTTAATAGAAATGGCTATCACAATCCAAAATAATATATACATTTTTTACCTGTTTTACCCTTTATTTGGTAAGAAGGTACATAACAAAAGAGAAAATAAAGCAGTACACCTTAATTGGTGTCCTATGGACATCCTTTTCAGCCCCATTTGCATTTAACTTTTTATTCTTCTCCAATACCGGTACATCTGTTGCAGTTTTCTTTCTTCAATCTCTCTGGCTAATCTCTCAACTTTTGCTTCGTATTGCAATTTTGAAGCTTTAACCCTTTTGCACATGGTTGCTGAATAGCTCTCAGGCCCTAGTGCTGGGCCCTAGTGCCCAAATTTATAAATTGTATTTGTAACTGATATAAATTGTATTGCAAGATTCACTTGTGTGCAGCCGAGCAGCCGAGCAGCCCAAGGTACACTTTTATGTAGTATCCCTCGATAAGGTTTTCTCCAAAAATTGCTGAAAGTTCCTGGTTGATGTCAAGTTGAGAAGTCATATAGGCAACAAATAACTAGTTAATTTATTAATTGTCTTCAGTTATGTTGGATTTGAAATGGTTGCTACTAGATCTGAAATAATATGGGAACATGATTTGAATTAAATTGAACCTCAGCATTATTCATACCCATTAAAGACCTGCTTATTTTTCAGCCAATACATAACCAGTGGTTAATTTTTTAGATTATATTTAGTATTTCACAGATTGGTTTCCATTTTCTCATAACTTGTCATACCGTGGTAGCCTTCTATGAACTTGATCTGATACTTTATGCATGTCATTTACATGATTGGTTTTTATCTCATTCAGTTACAATATGTTTTATTTTTTCAGGTGCTAATTTCTATAGTCCAAGGTGCAATAGAATTCCCTGATCCTGTGGCTCAAAAGAATTGCTTTGTAATCTTACGGCGTCTTACAGAAGCATGGTGTGATAAGAATGATCATCCTCCTGGTTTTATTGAGTTCCTCTATACACAGGTATGGTAAAATTCTTGTTAATACTTGTAAAGTTTGTCTGTTAATAGATGAAAGAGACTGAATAAATTAAATATTCCAAAAGTCTTCCTTCAAATGACATGTCATCAATGTGCGAAATTTTATCTTATTTTGTCTTGGATATTTACAACAAATGTATTTGTATTTCAAGCTCATATTGTTCAAAAAAAAAAAAAAAAAAATACGATTAGTAATAAAATTTAACATAAAGACATTAGTAGCAATTGTATGTAATGTAAATTCCCAAAGTTAGAAAGGCACATATTTGGAATTATTTGATTTTATAAACCTTACCAAAATATAGGAAGGATTAGGAATGGTAATTATAGAGTTCAGCACTAGAATTTGCATAATTCCCATATATTTAGTACATTTTTCTTTTGCTGGGATCAGGACTTGACAATAGTGTAGTTATCCAAATATTGGTAATTTACTTTTTCTTTTGTATATTTAGGTAGAAATTAGACACTCATTAGAGCATTATTCATTAAATATATAAAAAACAGCAGTAAATAAATTTTTTCATTATGCAGGCTACATCAGAAACAGTATTCATAAATGAATTTATAAAAAGTATATCTATGGAAATCTTAATAATAATTCTTGAAAATGTTTATGGTATATTTTACATAATTTAACTGTCTGATGTGAAGAAAATTAAAAACATAGCCTCCTTGAAAGAGAAAATGAAGGGTTACTGCATAGCGAGAATCTTTCAAACTTTAATTTTCTACTTGTATACCCAAAGAGGATTTAACCCCTAGTGAGTATAGTTCTATCCCTTTTTTTGACGGATTGAAATGGTTAAAATATTTTAAAATAATTACACAATCCTCTTCCTTCCAAACATTAGTCCATTAGTATTGCTATATGCTTTCACTTCCCCTAGTCATCATCTCCTCGTCAGGATGCCTGAAAACTTTAAATCAATCAATCATCATCTCCTCATATTCTTATTGACGCAAAGGGCCTCGGTCTCTATTTTGAGCTTTTTGATTCAATACTTCTCCATTCATAATCTACTTCCTGCTTCATAGTCATCAGCCTTGTAGGCCTGGGTCTTCCAACTCTTATAGTGCCTTATGGAGCCCAGCTGAACGTTTGGTAAACTACTTTCTCTTGAGGAGTGCGAAGAGCATGCCCAAACCATCTCCATCTACCACTCATCATGATCTCATCCACATGTGGCACTCGTAATCTCTCTCATGTTTTCATTTCTAATCCTGTTATGCTATTTAACTCCAAATATTTTTCTGAGGGCTTTGTTCTCAAATCTACTAAATCTATTGGAGATTGTTTCATTGTCATACCATGACTCATGTACATATAGTAACACTGGTCCCACTAAACTGATATAAAGTTTGATTTTTCTATGTAATTTTAGGTGATTTAATTTCCAAATTTTACTTAGCCTAGCCATAGTCTGATATGGTTTTTTCAATCTTTCATTAAACTCTAATTCTAATGACCCTGTATTTAAAGACATAGTTCCTAGATACTTAAATGATTCAACCTCATTAATCCTTTCTTCTTCCAATGATATTTCATCTTCCAATGCATACTCCATTCTCATCATCACTGTCTTTCTTCTATTTATCTTGAGCCCAACCTCGTGTGATATATCATGCATTCTGGTGAGCAAGCATTGCAAATCCTGGGTGTTCTGCGAATAAAGATAGCATCATCAGCATACTGTAGGTCTGCTGATTTTCTATTACTAATCTAGTCCACCATCTCCAACTGTTCAACATATTACAAAATCTATGAGGAGGATAAACAACATAGGTGACAACACATTCCCTTGGAGTACTCATCTGTTCACTGGAAATTCATTTGATATGACTCCATTAACAATAACTTTGCACTTGCTATTCTCATTAACAGACTTAATCAAATTCCCATATTTAAGTGGAATTCCATAATAACACAGAACTCTCCACAAAGTTGGCTGGTGCACACTATCAAAGGCTTTTTCATAGTCCACGAATGCCATCAAAAGTGAACTTCTATATTGTTTCAACACAGAGTACTTACCTCAAACTACTTTCTTAGGAGCATCTGGGATCTCCTCCCATCCAACCAGAATTTTGTGCAGTTTACTCTATTCCCGTTCTCTATGCGGGGTAATCTCTTGCGGAGTGATACGCGCCCAGAGATAACCCGGGGTCAGAGAGCATGCTTTCTCAGGTCTCGCTCCTCTGTAAGTATGCTTTCTCAGGTCTCACTCCTCTGTAAGTTTCTGGTCATGTCGGCGTTAACACACCGACACTCTCTCTCTAACCCAGTGCGACCCTTTGTGTCCCACGCGGTTCCCACGTGGTCCCTTGTGTGCTTCCCTTCCTTTCCCTCTGTGTTCCTGTGTCTTGCAGTATATTAGTAGTGCGTTATGGAGCAGCCCCGTTGTTGCCCTGGGCCTATGGCTGGCAAATCGTGTTGCGCTTTTCTCTCAAAACCCTTAGTTGACCTGCACTCCTTGTGTTCGTCATGTAGGGGCAGTGTGTGTTCCCCTACAGCCACATGTCCGGAGTGAGAGTCCTGGAATGAAGTGCAGTGGGTGCGTTATGGCACGAAAAAGAAGAAAGACTCTCGACGGTCCCCGAGGAAGTCCAACGTCTCTTCGCCTCTCGCTTTGCCCAGCGTCCCGTTGGATAGAGCTCGAGATAAGTTTGTTGCAGGGAAGCGGCCGGTGGTCCTTCCCCAGGAGTCTGAATTACCAGACAGTGGTGTGTCTTCTGTCCAGGAAAGGGGGGGGCCTGAGGGAGGGATGGGTGTGTTTTCGGGGGTCGGGGCCCTGGACTAAGAGGGCCCCGTATCTTCGGAAGATCCTATGGGGGGAAAGACGGCAGCAGTTTCTTCTCCCGCCTCTTGGACAGGCTGTTCAGGTGCGTCAGCAGCCGAGGGTGACGCCGAGAAGGACGACTCGCCGCCATCAGACGCCCTCGTCTGGGCGCCTCCCAAGACACCCTTCAGATCACCCCACAGAATGGAAGAGGAGTTTGAGGCCTGGTTCCCCAACGAGGAGCTCCCCCGCTCCCCTCCAACACCGTCAGCGTCATTCCCAGCGGTTTTTATGGAGCCTGCGTCATCGGCCGGGCCCCATGCAGAACTGACAACGACACGTCGACTTTCGGACCCTCCGAGACCCTACAGATCCTCGGCTTCCTCGTTTGAGGCCTACTCTTACTCGTCGGATGAAGGAGCCCCGAGAGACCATATAAGGCGATGGGATAGGTCTCACAGGAGACGATCACGTTCGCTCTCGTCTTCAAGACCCCGCTACGTGGATAGACGTTCAAGATCCCCCAGGAGGAAGTTCAGGAGAAGTCTTTCGCCGGAGGAAGAATGGGTGCGGGTTTCCATCCCACGTAGCCAACTCCTGGGGACGGCAGCCGTCGCGGGTACCTCGGGATGGCTCCCTAGACCCCGATCACCAGTAGTAGTCATCGACGGGAGCAGATTTGACCGACGGAGGAGCTCGTCTTATCAGACGTCGAGGGACAGGCATAGGTCCGCGAAAGGTCCGACTCCACCTGCCCAGCGGGGAGAGTCGCCCCTTCGGTCTGGCAGCCGCGTCCCTCCTTCAAGATCTCCAAGGAGACGTCCAGAACGAGAGAGGTTCGTTTCCTCGACAGGCAAGCCCGCGGACCCCTGGTCCTCCAGAAGAAGGGAGAAATCAAGGACGGAGACCTCTGTCCCAGCAGTGATGCCCGTCCTACGGCCTGTAGCGAGGGAATTGGACCACTCCAAGAGGATGCCGCCACCTGGTACTGCTCCCCCCGTCGGAGGTCCGCCGTCACGAGAACTAGGACCCCCCCGCGGACAAGAGAGAGGATGGGGAAGAAGGCTCTCCAGCGGAGGTTTCCGCTTACCGTAGTCATAGGCCTCTTCTGACGACACCATAGGCTGGATGAACCGGAGCCCTCGTCTGACGAGTTCTGGCTCTCGAGCCTCAACAGGATGGTGGATGCCCCCGTTCAACAGAAGCCCTCACTAGCGCTCCTGGTGGCTAGAGACGTGAAGCTGGGGTTGGCACATGTGAGCAAGGTAGTGGCTAACCATGCGGAGGCCCCCAAGAGCCAGAGCGCCTCTAGGCTTCTCCAGGGCCTAAAGACTCAGTTGCGGTTCTACTTCCTGGAAGGCCACCACGGGGGACCCTGCGCAGTAGAACCAGAATTCGCCAGCGGAGACTGCCATGATGGAGGAGCTGTCCAGGTACCTGGTGCATACGTTATTCTGGCTGAATTGGTGGGCCGCCATGCTGGTAGCGTTCCAATCTTCGTACGACCTAACTGTTCCGGAAAATCATGCCCTGCTGAAAGAGCTGATTAGCTCGGGAGGTAAGGCCCTGAAGTTCCTGTCCTATCAGTCAATTACGCAAATCGCTAACTGGATCCTGAGAAAATGGGACACTGTACTCAGCAAACTGGTAAGGCGGCTCCCCGACAGAGAGGCCAGGTCCCTGAGGAGTCTTCCACTGTGGGGCAAGACTGTCTTTCCCCTCAAGGAAATAGAAGTAGTGATGTAGAGGGTGAGAAAGTTAAAGGATGTGGGGGAACCGAGACCTCCTCCAGCAAGAAGACCCAACCGTAGGAGACCACCTTCGGACGTCCCTCTTCCTCCTCACGCCTCACCTAACCAGCCCAGGAGAGACGCTCCTACTACGTCCTGGCAGCAGCCTTCTCAGCCCTTCCGTAGGGGATCTGCAACCATGCAGTCAACATTTAGGCCCTCCTACTCCTGCCGAAGCCTCAGGTGGGGGGTTGCCTCAAAAATTCTTGGCAAGCATGGAAGGACCACGGGTCGGATCCGTGGACCATGACGGTCCTGAAGGAAGGATACAGGTTGCCCTTCCGGGCGGAACCCCAACCTCTGATACCAGAGCTACAGGTGGAATGGTTGGCACCGAAAGACCCCCTGAGAAGGAGAGCCCTGCAAGAAGAAATCTCTGCTATGCTAGTGAAAGAGGCAATGGAGCCAGTCAACAACCCAGGCCCAGGGTTCTACAGCTGACTCTTCCTGGTGGAGAAAGCGACAGGGGGATGGAGACCAGTCATAGACCTCTCAGCCCTCAACAAGTTTGTGTGCAAAACCGACTTCAAGATGGACACTCCGAAGTCGGTCCGAGCGGCCTTGAGGGAAGGAGACTTTAATGATGTCGATAGACCTCAAGGACGCATACTTCCAGATCCCTGTCCACCCCTCCAGCTGGAAGTATCTAAGAGTGAAATGGGGTACCCAAACGTTGCAGTTCAAGACCCTCTGCTTCGGTCTATCCACAGCCCCTCAGGTCTTCACGAGGATCTTTGCGACAGTCTCAGCCTGGGCACACGAACAGGGCATCCGCCTGATTCGGTACCTGGACGACTGGTTGTTGCTTTCAGACTCAAGGGAAGTACTGAGGGGGTAAGGCGCAAAGCTCCTGCAGTTCTGCAACGTCCTGGGTATCGCCATCAACCTGGAAAAATCCCAATTGATACCCGCCACCAGGATGACCTACCTCGGGATGGTCCTGGACTCCAGGTTGGTGAAAGCATTCCCTTTCGCGGAGAGACTAGACATCCTGGACCAGATCCTACGGCCTTTTCTGTCGGGTCAGGCCAGGAGGGCCAAGGACTGGCAGAGACTGATAGGTCACCTCGTGTCATTGGAGAAGCTAGTCCCTCAGGGGAGACTCAAGCTCAGAGGAGTTCAGTGGAACCTGAAAGAAGCCTGGAACCAGAGAGACTCCCCTCACAAAGTAGTTCCAGTGACCACGGAAACGAAGGAGGACCTCGAGTGGTGGATCGACACTTCGAACACCCTCAAGGGGATGCCCTTCGCGGCCGACCCTCCAGAAATGCTCCTCTTCATGGACGCCTCTAAGGAGGGTTGGGGTGCTCACCTCCTCGACAGTACAGCGAGAGGAAGGTGGGGACCCGAGGAGAAAAACCTGCACATCAATGTACTGGAAATGATGGCCGTACAGAGGGCGTGTCTGGAGTTCGTCCAGAAGCTCCGGTGAAACACCGTGGCGTTGATGTGCGACAACGCCATCGTAGTAGCATACATAAAAAAGCAAGGAGGACTAAAATCAAAGGAGTTGTGTGGCCTCACGTTGGAATTTCTGGAATGGGCTGAAAGGGAGCAGATCAAGATCTCGGCCAGGTTCATTCCAGGGAAAAGGAACATCCTAGCCGACGGCCTCAGCAGAGAGGGTCAGGTGGTGGGGTCCGAGTGGTCCCTCCACCCAGAAGTGGCCAAGACTCTGATCCAGAAGTGGGGTTCGCCGGTAATAGACCTCTTCGCCACGAGACTAAACGCACAGCTCCCCGTGTTTTGTTCTCCTGTGCCAGACCCGGGAGCAGCGTTCGAAGATGCCTTCCAGCATCCCTGGGACAACCTCGACGTGTACGCCTTCTCTCCCTTCGGAATGCTCAGACAGGTTCTCAACAGGGTGAGGAGAGCGAGCAACCTGTGGATGACTTTGGTAGTGCCCTGGTGGCCGGAGAGAGAGTGGTTCGCAGACCTAAAGGAACTGGCACGCCTTCCACCTTGGCCCCTTCCGGACAGGTCAGACCTGCTCCGGCAACCACACTTTCAAAGGTTCCACGAGAACCCTCGGTTCCTCTGCCTTCACGCGTGGAGGTTATCGAGCGTCTCCTGAGGAAGGAAGGGTATTCGGCGAAGATGGCAACGAGGATGTCGGGTTACCCGAGACGATCTTCAGCCGCTGTGTACCAGGCAAAATGGGCTACCTTCACGAAGTGGTGCGCCGCTAAGAATATCAAGCCGTTGAGAGCCTCGGTCCCGGAGATAGCGGACTTCTTAGTCTACTGTATCTCTGGGACGAGGGAAGCATGTCCATCCCAGCCATTAAAGGAGTTAGAGCAGCCCTAGGTCAAGTCTTCCTCCTGAAGGGCATCGACCTAGGTTCCTCCAGACACACCTCGATACTCATCAAGAGCTTTGAGCAATCATGCCCTCCACAAGCGGTTAGTGCCCCAGTGGGACATGGCTAGGGTCCTGAAGATGCTGTCAGAGCCTCCCTTCAAACCCCTAAAGGACATCCTAGACAAAGAGCTCACCCTCAAGGCAGTTTTCCTGTTGGCACTAGCTTCGGCAAAACGAGTAGGGGTTACTTCATGGACTTTCATACGAGGTATCACACTCGAAGGGCTGCGTGAAGCTACCTTCAAGTTCGTTCCATCCTTCGTGGCCAAGACCCAGAACCCAGCAGTCTGGGACCACAAGTTTGAAGGATTCTCGATGCCGGCAATCCCACGTTCAGACAACCCCAAGGTCTTGCAGCTGTGCCCTGTCAGAGCAGTACGAAAGTACTTGGAGAGGACGGGCAGGCTGAGGCCCGAAGTCAAGAATCTGTTCGTTCCTTCAGGTTTGGTGAAGAAACCGGTATCCAAGAACACAATCTCCTTCTGGTTACGGCAAGTGATCAGGAGAGCCTACAGTAGTGTAGGAATCCCTATTCCAGGTAAACCCAGGCCCTTCGACATCAGAGGACTGAGTACCTCTCTGGCCTTTGAGAAGAACATGGCAGTCGGCCAAATCCTGAGGGCTGGTACTTTGACCAACCAGTCAACCTTCACAGCTCGCCACTTGAAGGAATGCTCGAGGAGGTCCTTGGACGGGTTCTCCCTCGGTCCCGTCATTTCAGTGCTTCAGAAGATTTAAAGGTATAGCCCCAGGGAACCCACGGGCAGTAAGTCCAAGAGACACAGGTTCCTTTTCCTTACTCCCCCCACCCCCTGTTACCTAATTACCTTCCCTAAAAGGGACTCAGAAGGCCTTTAACTACCATGAAATTCATCGTCACTGAAGAAATACGCCTCCAAGGCGATTTTTTTTACAGAGGTAAGCCACTTAGACACAAGCTAGGTTTTTGGGTAGTTTTCCCTATTTAGAGTTTTTCTTTCAGTGGGTCAGCGGAACCTAGCCCCCTATCCAGGTTTCCCCTTTTTTGCTTCCATCTTCCCAGTCTCCGAGCCCTGCAGTACACTCCCACCTCCTAAGGTATAAGTCTCCTAAGAAAGTAGTTTGAGGTAAGTACTCTGTGTTGGAGCAAATCACAAATTTTGAGTAATTTGTATTATTCTTAACAGTACTTACCTCGAACTACTTTCGGGTTATGGCCCACCCATCCTTCCCCAAGTGACTTACAGGACTTAATAGAGAGAGAACCTCTTTCCACCAAAACTTACTGAGGAGCGAGACCTGAGAAAGCATGCTCTCTGACCCCGGGTCATCTCTGGGCGCGTATCACTCCGCCAGAGATTACCCCGCATAGAGAACGGGAATAGGGTAAACTACACAAAATTCTGGTCGGATGGGAGGAGATCCCAGATACTCCTAAGAAAGTAGTTCGAGGTAATTTCTACACATTGCTGTACCACGTCTTAAAATGAAAATTTGTTGGTCAGTACAACCTCCATCTTTTTGAAATCATGCTTATTCTTCTGTTGGCTTTTCATCAATCTTTCTCTCCAGTCTCTGTAGAATAGCAATAGCAGCTTTTAAAATATTGATTATGTACCACCACAGGTTCAAGTGCAAAGGTGTCAAGGAGTCCACGAGTATACTCTAGCAAGTAAAAGGCTGTGAAGGTTGTCTGTCTGTTTCAAACACCTGCCTTCAATACCTGGCCTGCTGACAGGTATTTCTTAAAAGCGTAGGCCAATACCACTGACTTCGTGACCTCTGATCCTGGCTGGTACCTTGACTCTTTCGTAAGCTCTGCGGATCATCTCTTTAAGCTAGAAAAAGACCTTGTTCCTTGACACCTCTTTCTTGGATCTGCCAGTACTTGCGTAAAGTATCTGACACTCGGATCTGAGGTGTTGGGTCCTCTTCAGATAGCACCGCAGAGGCGTCACAGGACATGAACATCTCCTATCGATCACCATTTGACGCCTCCTAGAGGGAAGGGATGGAGAAGGATTTGAACCTGGGTCATGTGCTGCCAGATTCTGAGTCTTGGCCATGAAATCCGACGCAAAACTGAAGGAGACCTCCTTCTATCCACGAGCCTGTGCAAATCTCTCGCTCTTTTTCTAAGCTAAAGCTAGCAAGAAGACAGTCTTGAGTCAGATCTCTGTCTGACGACCTCCTCAAGGATTCAAAAGGTGTATGAGTAAGACCTCTAAGGATTAGAGTTGTGTCCAACTCTTGGGGCATAAGATCCAGGGTGGGCAGGGCTGCTCAAAGCTCCTCACAAGCATAGACAAATCCCAGGAAATGGAGAAGTCTATACCCTTCAGTTAACAGACCTTATGGTAGCCTGTCATAGCTGTGACTGAGAGGCGCTTCTCTCAGCGATGGAAGACTAGGAAATCTGCAATCTGTGCTAAAGTTGCTCTGACTGGAGAAATATTTTTCTATGACATTAATCACAGAAGATGGCCCATTTAGCCTGGTAGACAGCTGTAGAGGACTCCGGTGTCCAGATATCTCCTGTGGAGTGCCTCACGGAATTCCTTTCGCTCTGAGATGTTGGATAGTCTCCATTCGTGAGGAGCTAGCGATTCCACAGACTGATGGGATCTTGACCAGAAGAGCAAGCAGATTGAGATACCACTGAGCCTGCTGCCACCTGGGAGCTACCAGGGTCATCCTGAGTCCTAGGGTGATCCACACTTTTGATTACTGGCTGGATCAGGATGAATGGTGGAAATTTGTAGATATCCTGGCAATTCCATGGGTGTTGAAAAGCATTCCAAAACACATCCCATAGATTTGGAATGAGGGAGCTGAACATTGGAAGTTTTCTGTTCTGCCAAGTGGCAGATAAATGCACAGAGGTATTGTGTGGCAGTAACCTTGGCTACCAACTCCCTCAAAACAGTTATGGAGGGGCTTAACTGAAAGACCTAAGGAAGCCCACGACTTCCTTACATCAAACGTCGTCGTCAAGAGTTTGCACAGTCGAAGATGATGAAGGGTCCTCAGCCTCCACATGGGAGCAGAGAACACTAGGGGTTCCCTTCCCACCAACAAAGCCTGGATAATTGGCCAATGTCGATCTGTTACCTCCTGACCCCTGTAAGGTATTCCCCAGGGACCAATTCCAGTGCTTAAGCACTGGCTTCTTGGGTATTTAAAAGTTTAAAGGTTGCTCATGAATGGCAGAAGCAAGGGACAATGACATTGCCCTAGCAAGTAGGACAATGCCCTAGAGACGACCTTATATATTATATGATCAGCGCCCAGGCTACCTCTCCATCCAAGTTAGGACCAGGGAGGTCTAGGCAATGGCTGCTGAAGACTCAGCAGATAGACCTATAGGCTCCTCCAAACCTTAGCTCACAAGGATAGTAAGGTTGCAAACACTAAACGCACTAACGAGTCTGAGCACCAGGCAGAGATGTTACCAATCAGGCCACAAGTCCTGCTCCAATGAATGCTTTGCGGCACTTCTTCCTCTCCAGGGCATACGCCTGCCACTGCACTGGATACTACAATTGACACTCGGAGTATGGAGATGCCTGTGGGTAAACAGCACAGAGGGAGCTTGGCTCTACAGACGACTTTGTCACGAAGTGGTGGCAGCATTCGGTAACACTTAGTTATTACTTCAATTCCATTTCCACTTGATACACTGAGAAAAGAGAAAGCATTATCAGTTTGTCAAGAATGCTGTATAGTACATCTGTACCAGAAAGTGGTAAAAAAAAACTGATCAAGTCTCCAACTGGAAAGGGTGCGGGGCTTCTTGCCACGCACCAGTACCGGTCAAATAACTACCTGTTAACCATTTAGAACAACCAATTCCAGCTCGCACCAAGAAATCTCCCTAATTAGAGGATGAAGGTTTGTGTGCCACATATGAACAAATTGGCTTATTGAGAAAATCTCAAGATATTTGGTGATTAATCTATTCTGAAGAAACTTTTTTTTACTCTACCTTCTTTCAATATTGTTTTCGTGTCTGGTCTTCAGCTGCTCTCTTATCTTAATTTTTTAGACAACAACTTGCGGCGTATCAATTTATTATTCCTGATCTTAATATTTTAATCTCATCATTGTTCAGTTGGTTCTTTATGCATATTGCATAAGATTTTTCATAATTCTGACCATCCTTTGCATTCTGATCTTCCCAGTTTGTACTATCCTGGTTGTAGTAATAGGTATGTAGATATGTTCCCGTTATTACAAAGATTGATATAGAAAGGAAAAATATAAAGTATTTTTAGAATTTGTCATTTCACTGATAGACTAAACACATTTCTGAGATTTTTTTGTTAATCATATTTTATAGTTGTAATATTTCATATTTCTGATTTGCCTATTACCCAATATAGTAGTAAATACATGCATGCTATTTTTAAGGAATTGAAATAGCTAAGAACTCGTCTGGTTCCCAAATTTATCATCACATCAAAGAACATTGTTAATTCTAGAGTGATTGAGTTGATATGCCTAGTTAATTTACTTTTGTTCCAACACAGAGTACTTACCTAGAACTACTTTCTTAGGAGTTACTGGTAACTCTTCCCAACCAACCAGAATTTTGTGTAGTTTACCTTATTCCCATTTTCTATGGGTGACCTCAGGTGGAGTGATACGCGCCTTGAGGCGACCCGGGGTCAGAGAGCGTGCTAGATCAGGTCGTGCTCCTCAGTAAGTTTCTGGTTACGACGTGATTCACATCCTGCCGCGCTCTCTCTTACCCAGTGCGACCCTTTGTGTCCCCGACCCTTTGTGTTTACCACGTGGTTCCTGTGCCCGTATCCTTACCCCTTTCCTTTGTGTCCTTGTGTCTCTTGGTGTTAGTGTTTTCATTATGGAGCATCCATGCCGTTGCCCTGGGCCTGTGGCCGATAAGTCTTGTGGGGCTTTCCTTTCGAAGCACGAGGTTGATCCACACTCACGTTGTTCGTCATGTAGGGGCAAAATATGCTCCCCTACCGCCATGTGTTCAGAGTGCGAGTCTTGGGGCGAGATTCAGTAGGTCCTTTATGGGACTAAGAAGAATAAGTCGGCCAAGAAATCGCCCAAGAAAGCTACCACGTCCTCTGCTTTGGTGTCCCCGGATGCCTCGTCGGAACGTGGTTCCCTTCCATTTTCCCCTACCCAGAGAAGGGGTTGAGGTAAGTCCGTTGCAGGGAAGCGGCCCATTGTCCTTTCCCAAGAGTCTGAATTACCTATGGGGGAAGTTTCTGATGTATTACAGGCATGTGTGTGGCCTGAGGGAAGTGCGGTAGTGTGTGTGGGAGACGAGGTGGGCCTGAGGGAAGTGCGGTAGTGTGTGTGGGAGACGAGGTCCTGGTGCCCGCAGGGCCCGTCTCTACCGAAGACCCGATGTGGGGGAAGTCAGGTACTACCTCTTCTCCCCCATCTTGGGCGTGTGTTTCAGGTACTAAGGCCGCCGGGGGGGATGCCGAGAAAGGCCATTCGTCAAATTGGGACCCCGTCGTTTGGGATATCCCTAGAACACCCTGCAGGTCACCCTTCAGACTAGAAGAGGAGTTTGACCATTGGATCGGCCGCAAAAACGTTCCTCGGTCCCCCCCAGCGCCCGCGGCGACTCTTCCGCCCGTCTTCATGCAGCCTGCGGAATCAGAGGTTCGGCATTGAGTAACCCCTGTGAAGTTGGATGCCTCAGGTGATTCGGGTGATTCCCTTTCCTCCTCCTTGTCTTCCTCGTCCGTGGATTCATCTTCAGAGGACGATTCCAGGTCCGCAAGGAGGAAGCGCGAGAGGTCCAGGAAGAAGTAGTAGTCCCGCTCCCGTTCAAGACAGAAGAAGAAGGAGCCCAGACCTTCTAAGAAGAAACCGAAGAGGAGTAAGTCTAAAGATTGGGTGAGTATCACAGTGCCCCGGAGGGGGCTGTTTAAGGTCACCACAGCCGCGGCCGCTTCCGAGTGGCTCCCTAGAGCCTCGTCCTCACCGTCTCTCCCCTCCTGCTCCTCCTACGGACAAGAACCTCACCGAAGGAGGCCTTTCCTAGCTCCCCGTGAGCCGCCGAAGTTGTTGAAGGCCTCCTCGGCCCCTACTCTGCGGAGGGAGGCGCTCCGTCAAGTGGAAGGCGTTACGCCAGCCGCGGGCTCCTTGGCTGACTTCATTAAGCTCCAAGGGCGCCCTTCGGTCAGGGATATTCCCACAGATACGAGGATGCCCGCAGGGCAAGGTAATCCCATGACGGATACCTTCGCCTCTGCGGGTCCGCCCGTGACACAGGCAGTCCCATCCAACGTTGCTCTCCCTACCGTCACCGATGATACTCGTGAGGAAGGACGGGTGACGGAGGCCCTGGTGGAAGGAGGGGAGTGCTCGTCCAATGACATCTCCTACCGCAAAGTGTTGGCCCTCATACGACTGCACCATAGGCTGGATGAACCGATGAGCACCACTGAACAAGTCAGGCTCTCCGGACTTAGCAGGTTGGTGGAGAATCCTGTTCAGCAAAGGCCCTCCTTAGCTCTACCCTTAGCTCCTGACGTAAGGCTGGGTATGGAGCATATTGATAAGTTCCTGGACGGCCTAGCAGACGCCTCTAGAAGTTGAAGTGCCTCGAAGCTGCTTCTGGGACTGAAGGCACAGAAGAGGTTTTACGTACCGGAAGGTCGACGGGGAGGACCCCGCGCGACGGAGACAGCCATCACCTCGTTGAACCAGGGTGCCGCTGAAGACAGAGCGTCCACAGCCCGTGTGTTTTTCCCCGTTGGAGACCTCCATAATGGAGGACATGGCCCAGGACCTAGTCTAAGTGTCCTCCTGGTTGGACTGGTGGGCCTGCACGTTAGTTGGCTTTCAGGCCTCTCATGATTTGTCCCTGCCTGAAAACCAAACCTTACTGAGAGAGTTAATTAGCTCAGGGGGCAAGGCCCTAAAATTTTTATCCTATCAATCTCTCTCCCAGGCTACCAATTGGGTCCTGAGGAAGAGAGACACTATTCTGAGCAAACTAGTGAGGAAACTCCCGGACCGAGAAGCAAGGAAATTGAGAAACTCCTCAATCTGGGACGAGGCTATCTTCCCCCTTAAGTTGGTGGACGAGACGATGGAACGGGTGAGGAAGATGAAGGACATGGGAGATGATAGACCTCCCCCTATGAGGCGCCCACCTCCCAGGAGGCCCTCCGTGGACGGCCCTCACACTTCCCGTTCCTCTCCAGCCCAGCCTAGAGGAGAGCCACCTGCAGCTCCCTGGCTGCAATCAACTCGGCCCCTCCCATAGAGGTGCCATGGCACCCCAGTCTAACTTTAGACCGTCCTATGGGAACGCAAGAAGAGGTTGGTCCGGACGCCCCTCCAGAAGGAGATAGGAGGCAAGGCCCCCTACCCCTACAGGAGCCTCGGGTGGGGGGATGCCTCAGACACTCTTGGCAATCATAGCGGGCTTACGGTGCGGATCCCTGGACGGTGACAATCCTGAGGGAAGGTTACAGACTACCCTTCTTAGTGGAACCTCCCCCGCTTATTCCAGCCCTTCAGGCGGAGTGGCTGATTCCCAAGGAGCCCTTGAAACGGGCTGCTCTACAGGAACAAGTGTCATCCATGATCTCCAAGGGAGTGTTGGAACTAGTCGAAGAGCCCGGCCCGGGGTTCTACAGCAGGCTCTTCCTAGTGGAAAAGGCGACAGGGGGATGGAGACCAGTAATAGACCTGTCGGCCCTTAACAAGTTTGTGGCGAAAACCGAGTTCAAGATGGACACTGCCAAGACAGTGTTGGCCGCCTTGAGGGAAGGGGACTTCATGATATCCCTGGACCTCAAGGATTCCTACTTCCAAATCCCCGTCCATCCCTCCAGCAGGAAGTTCCTCAGGATAAAGTGGGATTCCCGAGTGCTACAATTCAAGACCCTTTGCTTCGGGCTGTCGACGGCTCCTCAAGTGTTTACAAGAGTCTTCACGACAGTCTCCGAATGGGCTCACGAGCAGGGCATCCGTCTGATCCAGTACCTGGACAATTGGTTGCTTCTTTCAGCCTTAAAGGAAGAATTGAAGGAACAAGGCGGGAAGTTACTTCGTCTCTGCGACGAGTTGGGTATCACGGTCAACGTAGCGAAGTCCCAGCTGATCCCCTCCACCAGGATGACCTACATGGGGATGATCCTGGACACCCAGCTAGTGAGAGCATTCCCTTCGTTGGTCAACGTAGCGAAGTCCCAGCTGATCCCCTCCACCAGGATGACCTACATGGGGATGATCCTGGACACCCAGCTAGTGAGAGCATTCCCTTCGTTGGAGAGGTTGGAGAACCTAGACCGTGTTCTGCAACCCTTTCTGTTGGACCTACCTAGGAGGGCCAAGGATTGGCAGAGGTTGCTGTGCCATCTAGTGTCCTTGGAAAAGTTAGTGCCACAAGGGAGACTCAAACTAAGAGCAGTGCAGTGGAACCTGAAAGAGCATTGGACCCAGGGGAAAAACCCCCACAAACTGGTTCCGGTCTCCCCAGAAGCGAAGGTAGCCTTGCAGTGGTGGCACGACAGGAGGAACACCGAGCTGGGGATGCCCTTCACCCCCGACCCTCCGGAAGTCCTATTGTTTACGGATGCGTCGAAGGAAGGTTGGGGCGCTCACCTACTCGACCAATCGACAAAGGGAAAATGGTCAAGCGAAGAAGCAAAGCACCACATAAACGTGCTAGAGATGATGGCTGTGCTGAGAGCAAGTCGAGATTGATTGAAGGGATCGAGTTCACAGCAAGGTTCATTCCGGGAAAGAGGAACGTCCTGGCGGACGGCCTCAGCAGAGTAGGCCAAGTAATAGGGTCAGAGTGGACTCTACATCCAAGCACAGCTCAGTCAGTCATACTGAAGTGGGTTCCCCAGTAGTAGACCTATTCGCCACACGTCTGAACGCCCAACTCCCCGTGTCCTGTTCTCCAGTTCCAGATCCGTCAGCGGCGTTCGAGGACGCCTTCTAGCACCCTTAGGACGGCCTCAATGTGTACGCTTTACCCCCCTTCGGAATGATACGTCAAGTCCTCAACAGAGTATGGACAACAGCCAACCTTCAGATGACTTTGGTCGCGCCTTGGTGGCCAGAGAGGGAATGGTTCGCAGACCTAAAAGAACTGGCCCTTCTTCCTCCTTGGCCGCTCCCGGACAGGCCAGACCTTCTTCGTCAACCCCACTTCCAAAGGTTTCACGAAAACCCTCGGTACCTCCACCTTCACCTTCACGCGTGGAGGTTATCGAGCGGCTTCTGAAGAAGGATGGATTCTCATCGAGGACCGCGAGGAGGATGTCGGATTACTTAAGGCGGTCCTCTATCGCTGTCTACCAAGCAAAATTGGCAGTCTTCTCGAAATGGTGCGCTTTCCGTAATATCAAGCCCTTGGGGGCCTCGATCCACGACGTGGCGGACTTCCTGGTGTATCTCAGGGACGAATTGGGCTCGTCCATTCCAGCAATAAAGGGAGTGAGGGCAGTGTTAGGTCAAGTCTTCCTCCTGAAGGGCATTGACTTGGGATCCTCTCAGCACATCTCGATGCTCGTCAGGAGTTTTGAGCAGTCGTTCCCCCCACAAGAGGTGAGGGTACCGCAGTGGGACCTAGCCATAGTACTCAAAGTCCTGTCAGAACCTCCCTTTGAGCCCCTCAAGGACATCCTGGATAAGGAACTCACCCTCAAAACGGTCTTCCTCTTAGCCCTGGCTTCAGCGAAGAGGGTTAGTGAGTTGCACGGATTATCGTACGAGGTTTCACACTCAAAAGGGTGGCGGGAGGCCTCCTTTCGGTTCGTCCCTAACTTTGTGGCCAAAACGTAGAACCCAGCCTGTTGGGATCCTCGGTTCGAGGGCTTTTTGGTCCCAGCGATCCCTAGGTCAAACAACCCTAAAGACTTACTCTTATGCCCTGTCAGAGCAGTAAGAAAATACTTTGAAAGGACCTCCAGGCTTCGACCGGAGATCAAGAGCTTATTCGTCTTAACTGGTCAGGTGAAGAAACCAGTCTCTAAGAACTCAATCTCCTTTTGGTTGCTACAAGTGATCAAGAGAGCTTACGATGTTTCGGGAATCCCTCTTCCAGGTAGACCAAGGCCTCATGATATTAGGGGTCTAGGCACCTCCCTGACGTTTGAGAAGAACATGGCCGTGGGCCAGATTCTGAAAGTGGGTACCTGGTCCAGACAGTCCACTTTCATGGAACATTACCTGAAGGACTGCTCTAGGAAATCCTGGGACGGGTTCAACCTTGGCCCAGTCATATCAGCCCTGCAAAAGATTTAAAGGTCATGGCCTCAGGGAAACTGGGGGTGGTAAGCCATGAGACACACGTTCATCCCTTACCTTTCCCTTACCCTTAATCCCCAGCGTGGGTGTGAATCAAGAGGTCCTGGCGGCCAGGATATACGTCTTCAACAGGAAATACGTCTCAGAAGTAATGGTTCAGAGGTAAGCCACTTAGACACTAAGTTAGTTTTTTGGTTAGTTTCCCCTATTTTCATTCAGTTTCTAGTAGAGGTCATCGGAACCTAGTTCCCCTTCGAGGTGCCCCCCTTTTCGCCTTATCGTGCTCTTAAACCGTCAGACCCTAGTCCCTGCAGGACATTCCCTCCTCCTAAAGTTTAATTCTCCTAAGAAAGTAGTTCTACTTAAGTACTCTGTGTTGGAACAAATCACAAATTTTCAAGTAATTTGTATTTTTCCTAACATACTTACCTAGAACTACTTTCGTGTTACGTCCCGCCCATCCTTCCCCGAGGGTCCTGCAGGGTTGAAGAGAACCCTTTTTGGCTACGAAACTTACTGAGGAGCACGACCTGATCTAGCACGCTCTCTGACCCTGGGTCGCCTCAGGGCGCGTATCACTCCGCCTAAGGTCACCCATAGAAAATGGGAATAGGGTAAACTACACAAAACTCTGGTCGGTTGGGAAGAGTTACCAGTAACTCCTAAGAAAGTAGTTCTAGGTAAGTATGTTAGCAAAAATACAAATTACTTAAAAATTTGTGATTTCAGGTGGTTCCAGCGTGTTTCTTGGCGCCTTTAAAGACAACGTTTGACCTAAATGATGCACAAACCATTCTTGCCCTCCACGAATCTGTTACATGTTTGCAGTCGGTCTATAAGAAGCGAGGAGAGGAATTGATAAACTACCTACAATCGGAATATCTTCCTAAAATGGATATGTCACAAGAACTCATTGATGAATATTGTCAGGCTCTCACCTCGGATGCCAAATTTTTCCGAAATTATAGTAAATTATTTTTCCAGAGAGCTAAATCATGAGAGTAAATCTTTACTCTTATAGAGAAATATTGTTTTGTATTTTGTTACAATTGTTTTGCTTCTTATCTGTGCCCTGTAAAATGTATTTAATCAGAGAAATGGGAAAAATTATCAGTGACATATCTAGTCATATGCAGTTGAGATTATTTAATGACTTGTTAATAAATGTTAATTTTTTCCATTATTAATAATGAGACAACATTATTGACTGAAAAAATAACTTTTGAATTGTATCTTTTCAATGACCATATATTTTCTTCATTTTACATAAATTGTTACTGACTTTTCATTCCTATATTTTAATATCCTTTATGTAATTTTTACATTATAATATGCATGCCACAATGAACTCCCAACTATCACATGCTCAATGAATATTAAATACTGAAATGACAGTATATGTTTTTAAGGAGAAATGTTTTAAACGTGATATCTGTCTTAGGAACAGGAACCTGAAACACAATAATTCAAGATAAATTTGTGTCTATTTACAATATTCTTCACAGAACCCACACCTGCAGGGAAGCTGTAAATATTGGCATATTTAAATAAGAAATTTTGGTGCTATTATAGTATGCAATCTACCGCCGATTTTGCTATGTACCACCCCTTTCTGAAATTTTGGAATTGGTTTATTATTTTGTTTATGAGACCCCAATTAACACTACTTTACAATTAACTGGGAAATCACCTAATACTGTCACTGATTGGTTTAATGTGTCTGGAAGTGTGTAGTGTGGTGGTTTCAATTGGAAAGTTCTGAGAAAATGCGTATTTCCTGCTTTCTTGAATGATGTAAGATATGTTTACAAGCCGTAGTAGAATAAATTTTTGATTGAATATTTTTCATAGATTATTTTCTTTCAGTTTTGTAATATTTAATTTTTCATTTGATTAACTTGTAACATTGTTGTATGATGAGCTTTGAATAATTTGTAAAAAAAATTTCCCTACAAACTTCTTATAATTATGCACCCATGTTGTCCAGCCAATAAATATTATCAAACTATAATTAAAGTCCAATAAGGGAAAACATACTGGTAGTAAGTAATCTGTTTGATAATCCTCATCAAACAGGAGGATTAAAATTGACGGTAGATAACATACTTTGTGGTAGATACCATACTATAGTAGAAATTCGATGGTAAATAGCATACTATAAAGGGATTTTGACGAAGGAAAAATCTATTTCTGGGGAGAGACCTGTGACGCCCGGCGAAAAGTCCTTCTTTGTACTTTTTCTGATATAAATCTTCCAAATATACCAGAGAAAATTAAAAGCATGGAATGCAGAGGTTACAACCCTCGCGCGAGCACCTTGTTGGTGTCGTATATCTAAAAAGGGCGTTTGTAAAACACTATTCACAGGCTGTCTTCCATTTAGATAATCCCTTCATCAAAGGGGGAGGGCCGTGACAGGCCCTAGAGAATACAGTTGGGATACCCTACCGACACCTACCACTCGCGCTCACCAGGTCATCCTTCTGCAAGAACATATGGCTTGGCAAGGAAAAGGGTGGGTCCGTACAAAAATAATCGGGAAGGGTTTCGCCGGGCGTCACAGGTCTCTCCCCAGAAATAGATTTTTCCTTCGTCAAAATCCCTTTTCTGGGTCGACCTGTGACGTCCGGCGAAAAGGTACCAGAGAATGCCTTCCAAGCCCAATAAAATAATAACATAATGAGGAGAATACAATCACCATGTACGACAATACTATGATATAATAAAGTAATCGTCCAATTACCAACCAGCCAAATGACATAGGGAACGTAAGGTTAAATAATAATGACGACAAGGAACCAACTGAGTGTCGAATCGCAAAAGTCATCAAACCTTACATGTCTAAGTATATCTAAACATTAAAGGAACGGTAACTACAATAACAGTTAAACCATAGGAATTAAACATGGCAAATATCATAGGGCTAACGAACTACCAAGGAGAGCGGCGACGTGGTGTGAGTGGCGGGTAGGAGGGAGAAGAGAAGAGATGGAAGAAAGGAAGAAGAGGAGATTAATGGGGAGAGATAAGGCTCCCCTCTGCCATCGTCGGGTATTTAAGGGCCTGTAAGATCTTTAGATATTGGCGTTTGACAACCATAGAGGATTTCCAACCCGTATATTTTTTAAAATCATCAAAGTCCCTGTTCTGGAAGTCATTGTTGGAGGCATTTACTGTCCGTATATCATGAGCCTGGGGAAATGATTCCGGATCAGTATGTTTAATGAAGTAGAGGATTTGTTGCCTGATACCGTGAATGGAAATAGTACCTCCTTGTTCCCTGATAACCAAGGGGCCAGACGAGCGGGTGGCAGTTCTAGCTAAAAAGGGGCTTGAGAGTGTGACTGTACACGGAGAAAAATTTTTTAGCTAGGGAAGCTTTGTCTGGAAAAGGAGTACTTCGGCTGAAGGGAGGAAATCTATGTTTTCCGGGTTTCGTGAGAGCTGCTAGTTCTGATGTTCCATCACCTGAGGCCATAGCCGTTAGAAATAAAGTTTTCCTAAGAAGAGTGATATAAGAGCAGGATTCATTGTCCGTGTCCATCGCAAGTTTGAGAACACCGTTCAGAGACCAAGAGTCCTTTTGTGGCCGAACCGAAGGTCGAAGCCTAGCACATGTTTTTGGGGTTGATGAGAAATAGGAATCAGCTAGGTTAATGTTGAACCCAACAAGGTAGATCTTCTTCAAAGCTGACTTGATGGTGGTTAAAGTGCTAACTGTTAGGCCTTTGTCAAATAGGAACCTCAAGAAAGAGATGGCTAAATGCGGGGACATACGAGTATGGTCTGCACTCTTAGGGGACCTACTAGTTGTTAACGGCCGAATCATATTGGCGAATTGTCGAGTCCCTTTTTTGTCCCATTCGATGAAGAGATCGTTTCCGGTTCAATGTTCGCATCTCTACGAGCTGCCAACTTCCTGTAGTCCACAAAGTTAGAGTTTTGGCTATCCTTGAGTAATCTGACACAGTGAGTTTGGATACTCGGGTCAGTTTGAGGAACGGGATCCGGATGGGACTGAGTTTCAACTCGAGGAGGAGAGGAAACCAACTGTTCTTGGCCAGTGAGGTGGTACTAAAGCCACTGCGCCCCGGAAGGAGCGTAGTTTGTGTAAAAGTTTTTAGAAGATTCCCTGGGGGAGATAGGGAAATCTTCTTCTAATGGTTCCAATCCCGGGGTAATGCGTCCATGGCATAAGCCCGAGGGTCCAGGGTTGGGGTCACATAACAAGGAAGTTAGTGATGCATCTGAGTTGCGAATAGATCTACCTGGAGGCCTGGAACGAGCCTGAGTATCCACCGGAATGAAATTATGTCTAGAGACCATTCTGACTCCAGTGGATCCGTCCTGGATAGTGAGTCCGCTCTCACATTCTGGCCTCCCGCTAGGTGAGGTGCTGACAGGAACCAGTTCTCTTCTGTTGCCCAGTTGAAGATAGTGACCAGGATCTGATTCAGGTTGGGTGACTTGGATCCTCCCCTGTTGACGTAGTGTACTGCGTCTGTGCTGTCTGACACTACTCTGATGTGGGTCGACCTCGGAGGAGAGTCTCTCTTCAGGGTCAAGAACACTGCCATGGCTTTGAGAACAATGATATGGGACTGTTTCATGGAGAGTGACCAAGAACCTGAAACATCTGATGTTCGGAGTAATCCCCCCCATCCACTTAGAGACGCGGCTGTATGGAATGTCACTTGTGGAGGTGGGAATTGTAGAGGAACCGATTTGGAGAGGTCCTTCGGTTCGGACCATGGGCGTAGTCTCATTTTCAAGACAGAGGGGACCTTCGAGACCATGTCTCTTATAGGTACTGTAGCTCTCTTTCTCCAAACTCGATTGCTGTCTTTGAGTTTGGCTTTTATTAGATCTGTTACTGAAGTGAATTGGAAAAGTCCGAGGATACTTTCTAAGGCTCTTCAGACACCTGTTTGTGTTTGAGAAAATTTTTTGATCTTGGAAACTATTCCTCTTACCTTTTGGAAGGGAGAGACAACGTGTGCTTCGAAAGGTCCCACTGAATGGCTAACCATTCTAAGCGGACTGATGGTTGCAGGCGAGATTTTTTGGAGATTGACCCGAAATCACAGGTTGTCGAGAAATTGAAATAATTCCTTCGTAGCTCTGTTGCCTTCTATGACCGGCCGGGCCCAAATGAGCCAACCGGCCAGATAAGCAATGATCTGTATCTCTTGGTTCCTGAGTTGTTCTAACACTCTCTCTCCCAGTTTCGTGAATATCCTGGGATCAATGTTGAGGCCAAAGGGCATGTCTTGAACACAAAGGCTTTCCTGCTTAGGCGGAAACCCAGATAAGAAGAGAAGTTTCGAGCTAAAGGCGCAAGATAATAGTCGTCGGTAAGATCGACAGAGGTGGTGACGGTCCTACGGGGAAGTAAGGTCCGTACCTGAGAGATAGTCAACATCCGGAACTTGTCGCAGAGAATGTAAGAGTTTAGCTTGACAAGTCCAGGTCCACTCTCAATGCCGCCAAGCCTTTTCGGAATTGTGAACAGGTGGCTTTGGAACTTCAGTGATCGATCCCGTTTGATTGCTTCTTCTTGAGTAACCCTGTGGTGTACTCTTCCAGGATGGAAGTGGATTTCTGGGAGAAGGTCACTGGTGGAGGAGGAGGACCTTGTGGCCATTTTCACCTCAAACCTTTAGAGATTATGCTATGAGCCCACAGACCGAAGGTCCAATGGTCTCAAAAGTGGTAAAGTCTACCCCCTACCGGGACCACCGCGTTGTGAGGGGGTGAATCTAGGTACTTTCCTTCTCCGAGCCCCCTTTTTTCTAGGTCCGTCTCGATGGCGAGACTGTCTTCTACTCCTGTAGCTTCCTCTCTGGTGTCCACGAGAGGAGCCTGAGGGTTCGGATCTAGGGCTGTATGCAGGTAAAACATCCCAACGGGGTTGGGCTGTGTACCTGGTGAATCAGTGAGGTAGACCACCTGATGAGGGGGATTTGGATGCATAGACGTCGAATCAGAGGGAGGCTGTGATGACGAGTGGGTAACCGACTATCGATTCCTGTCTGATAGAGGCCTCAGACAGAACGTATTTCCCACAACTAACCCGATCAGACCATCAAACGTGTAGGTCGAATTGGAAGGGCAGATCTTGGAATTATCGCACCCCCCAGACTGACAACATCCTGGTCCAGACAGATCGGGCCTGCCCTTTAGGAAATAATACTGTTACCTTCGGTACCTTGTCTAACCTAACCAAGGCAATCTCTTTCAATCGAACGAATCCGTTGAACGGGAATTCTAGTACCTGGGAGTAAATTCTAGGTCCCCCAGAGGGAGGACGTCTATGCCATCCAGATTTATGGTACCATCTATATATGGAACATGTAAGGCAAATCTCTATGCGTTGTTTTTATCGAAGGAGGTTACTTCGATATGCCTGGGGCTGTAGGGGGAAACTTCTGAGTTCCTGAACGGATCCGACTCACTACCATACTTTTGAGCTCCGTCATAGCCCCTTGGTTTTCCCTAGAATGTGTTGCTTTTAGCAGTCACGGTTTATGCAGGGTAACATGAACATCAGGATCCATTAAGGGTCCTAGGTCGGTGACATAGGTAATTGCAAAGCTGAAGGCTCAAAATTCATCCCCACCTACCTGCCCGTCCATGGGGTCGTCGTCCAACCTTAGAGAGGACACTCTGAGGAGATAGGGACCTCTAGATGGAGCATTTCTTCCCAACCTTGATAACCAAGGGCGGAGAGCCTCTCTTGCAGGCCAGAGAGATTCATCATCATCCTGACGGGAACCATGTAGGCGAACCTTCTGTAAAAGAAAGGGGACATAAGTCTGGATGTTCCTTGAACTTTGGTTAGTGATCCTATTCACAGGCTGGGATCAGCTGTATAACTCATAAAAATCAATTTTAAAGAAAAATCATTTAATGTACTATCTTTTGGGGTATAGTTCGACACTTGTATTCATGAAATGTGACACTGTTGGCGCATCCGCCACAGGTTGGCCACCCCTGACTCAGACGTTCAGAACCGGGTCTAACATTATTTACTGGCTATTAGTATTCTATTGATTCATCTGTTCACTGACCAGAGTTTCAAGGAACAGTAGATAGCCTCTCATGGCATGGTTAGTCTCGACCCGGCCCTTCATTAGAAGGGGCCAACGTTTGGTTCCCAGTACTGAGTGGAAACTTATTTCTATTTGAACACTATGTTGTATGGATATTTATTCATATTTAGGCATAGTTAGAATTGAATATGCATAAATATAGGCATAATCAATTTATTTCTATTTGAACACGATGTTGTATGAATATTTATTCATATTTAGGTATAGTTAGAATTGAATATGCACAAATATAAGCACAATCAATTTATTTCTATTTGAACACTATGTTGTATGGATATTTATTCATATTTAGGCATAGTTAGAATTGAAAATGCATAAATATAGGCATAATCAATTTATTTCTATTTGAACACGATGTTGTATGGATATTTATCCATATTTATACCTAGTTAGAATTAAATATATGCATAAATATAGGCATAGTTATGTTCATATATTTTTATTTGGACTTTCAAGAATAACTAATGAATATTACCAACGCAAATTCAAAGTGTCATTAAAGTAAGTACAGTTTACTTTGTATTCATGTTAAATCCTTTCCTTTACAGCAAAAACAAGAGATTGGCCACCCGTGGTCTGAGTGATCTCTGTCTGTACCGGAGCTCCGGTAACAATCCCCGGTACAAAGGTCCGTCATAGTGACAACGTGAACACCAGAGGAAAACTAATATTAACCTCAATGCTGATCGCCTGTACGATATCCGGTTAAGCCGGAGATTCGATGAAAAGGATCGTAATAACGATATTGTGATTATTCATGAAAAAGGGTTCATACCCTGATTCTGATCGTCTGATTGATCTCTGTTTGTAACGGAGAACTAGTGACAAAGGTCCGTCATCGTGAAAACGTGATCCTCAGCGGTACGATAACATTCTCTAATACTGAATGTTTGTGTTATCTCCAGTGAAGCCGGAGATTCGATGAAAAAGGGACCGTAATAATGAAACTGTGAAGTCTTCATCGGTATCACATTGTTAACTCCGGTTCTGGCCGTCTGCTTGATCTCTGTTTGTACCGGAGATCCGGTAGCAAAGGCCCGTCACCGTGATATCGTGACCGTTCCCGGTACGATAACATTAACCTCAATGAATGATTGTGTTATCTCCCGTGAAGCCGGCCGTAACGGTGTAATTATGATCAAACATGACAAAGGTTCGTGTGTAAAAGGCTTCAGCCGGAGTCCGAGTGCCGGATTTCACCGTTGCACTCCAAAAATCTGCTCCTGAACGTTAACTAGTTCTCACCCAATGAGTATCCATATAGCGGAGCATAACTCAAGGCGGAGCTAAGCATAACTCACGGAGCTAAGGGTGTCGGTATAAAACGACCCCAATTAATGACTCATACACTAACGTACCTATTAATAGTGTTAGCTATATTAACAGTAACCACATCAATAAAAACGTTTATAATATTAAACGTACTATCATCAACTCTGATACTAAGAGGAGGCCTGAATAACTCGTGATCGTATAAAAACGGAGAACGGGAAATTCACCTCTCTTACTCGAGCTAACAAAGAAAACGAGAGAAGGGATAACTCATATCTGTAGAACAGGGAACGAGCAGTCTCTGTTTTCGCTCTCAAGGTTACATAATAAAAAAAAAAAAAACTAACATCACACAATAAAACAAGAACATTAATAAAATTGATTGCTTTTCTTAGTAATAACCAAGAACGAAGAATAACGACAACGTAACAAATAAACATGGATATAGTCTAAATCGAAGCCTCTGAGGCGAGTACAAACTAACAGACTAAATCGCTAAACTTTAATTCGCTATTCTTTAAATCTCTATTCTTCGTAGGTCCAAATTGGACTTGCAAGCAAATAAATACCATAGTAAAAATTAATGATAACACTAAAAGGCCATAAAACATGAGTGATATAACCTAGATGACAGAGTACCAGATGGGCAAAATTAACTAGAATATTTACCGAAGCGAACATAACACAAAATGGCTGCCGATACCTCGGCCGGACAATCGCTTCCAAAACTAAAAACCACCATATTGGAAACAGAACAAATGCCCGGTACTGTCAAAAGCTGCCAAAACAAACTATGGTACTTAACATTGGTAAGGGTGAAGTATCAACGTCAGTCATGTTGAATTAACGACAATCACTTCGAAAAACACTGGGCAAAAAACTTATCAACTTTGCGGTCAAGTCCAAAACAGAAGGATGACCTGGTGAGCGCGAGTGGTAGGTGTCGGTAGGGTATCCCAACTGTATTCTCTAGGGCCTGTCACGGCCCTCCCCCTTTGATGAAGGGATTATCTAAATGGAAGACAGCCTGTGAATAGTGTTTTACAAACGCCCTTTTTAGATATACGACACCAACAAGGTGCTCGCGCGAGGGTTGTAACCTCTGCATTCCATGCTTTTAATTTTCTCTGGTATATTTGGAAGATTTATATCAGAAAAAGTACAAAGAAGGACTTTTCGCCGGACGTCACAGGTCGACCCAGAAATAGAAATTTGACGGTAGATAGCATACTATAATAGCACCGAAATTTTCCCTATCCACCATCGAGGTATTCAGGTGTACCTTCTTGTAGGTATTTTTTAACATGGCTTATATATTCTCAATTCAGCTCAAAATTATTTTGAAATATATGATGTCGATATAATGTATACAGGTACACATGTCCTGTAGATTAAATGAATTATGTTAGATATATTCAGGTACATATGTTCTCTAGGAACTCATTTAAAATTATCTGAAAGTTTCTTAAAATTACAGATTTCCACACTTATCTAAGTTCTACTTCCTAACATCAAACAGCAGAAAACAGAACAGTAATACCCCAGTTTACAAGTAACATTAAATATAAGCATACGAATTCCAATCGGTTTACAAGCATTGCATTGATCTGCAAGGAAGAGTTTCACATCGTATGGCATTTTTAGGTTGATAAGTACTAAAGCAACTAGCACCAAATCAGCATGGTGTTCATGTGATATTTACCCTAATTTAAAAAAAGGTAAGAGTAGTTGTCTCTACGCAAGTTCCTTGTCAAAACTGAACGTGTGTAAAAAAACCAAGTGTCCGCCTCCATTCCCACCTCGAAAGTTGGGTGCGAGTCAATACATTAATTATTTCTATCTTTTATTAATCATTAATTTTCATTCATTTCTGATATCACAGGTTATAAATTGGTCAACACCTTTATAAATGAATGAATGTGTATTATGGATGTGTGAAATAAATCAAGTGAATTTAATTTATTTCTTATTACTGTATAAATATTATTTTAGAATTTGAGCATTTTACTGTGGGTTGCGAGCGTGTTCCCAGAGTGAATTAAACTTGTATACCTAGGAACTACTGTTTACAAAGCAGAGTGACTCCATCTCGTTTACTCGCGAGTAGCTAACCCTCACTGGGTTACCACCATACTGGTGGTTAATATCAGTTATTGTGGAAAATATTGGTTATAAAATTTCAAGAAGCATATGTCAGTGGTTAATATCAGTTATTGTGGAAAATATTGGTTATAAACTTTTCAAGAAGCATATGTCTAAACATGCTTCTTGAAAAGTTTATAACCAATATTTTCCACAATAACTGATATTAACCACTGACATATGCTTCTTGAAATGTTTATAACCAATATTTTCCACAATAACTGATATTAACCACCAGTATGGTGGTAACCCAGTGAGGGTTAGCTACTCGCGAGTAAATGAGATGGAATCACTCTGCTTTGTAAACAGTAGTTCTTAGGTATACAAGTTTAATTCACTCTGGGAACACGCTCGCAACCCACAGTAAAATGCTCAATTTCTAAAATAATATTTATACAGTAATAAGAAATAAATTAAATTCACTTGATTTATTTCACACATCCATAATACACATATTCACTCATTTATAAAGGTGTTGACCAATTTATAACCTGTGATATCAGAAATGAATGAAAATTATAGATTAATAAAAAACAGAAATAATTAACAAATTGACTTGCACCTAACTTTTGAGGAGTATGGGGGATGGAGGCGGACACTTGGTTTTCTTACACACGTTCAGTTTTGATGAGGAACTTACGTAGAGACAACTGCTCTTACCTTTTTTTTAAATTGGGGTAAATATCACATAAACACTGTGCTAATTTGGTGCTAGTCGCTTTAGTACTTATCAACAAAAAAATTGCCATACGACATGAAACTTTTCCTTGCAGATCAATGCAATGTTTGTAAACCGATTGGAATTTGTATGCTCATATTCAAAGTTACTTGTAAACTGAGGTACTACTGTACTGTTTTCTGCTGTTAGATGTTAGGAAGTGAACATTAGAAACTAACAATCTGATCCAAAGAGTTTAATAAAAATGTAGGAAACACCAGCTAAAAGAATAAGTAAATTAATCTATAAAATCTACATAAAATGTTATAATTCACAATACTTACAATTTGCCATCCACTTATAAAACAGCACTGCACTGTAGTTGTAATAGCTTTTAGTTGCAATAACTGGCTTCAGCCTTTTTGTCCTTTACACTGACGTGTTTATTTTTGAATATGTAATAACGTAAGGGTTTGTTGGCCCATTCATGACCAGCAGATTCTATGCCAATTCTCTTTGCAGTGACAATATCACTTTCTGGTACAGAACGTCCACTTTCTAGCCAGATTTCATCTGACGTTGTTGCATCAACTTTGTTACACAAATCCTGCAATGCAAATGTAAGAAAGTAATATGATAGTCAAAACATAACCTAGAATATTTTCCAAACAAGAAAAATATACTTGATAAAATAATATACAAAAAAATGTTAAATATAAAAGTTTCCTATTTCTTATTTTTTGTAAAGATTATCTTTCAAATACTTTTCAAATGAAAGAAATCGATCAAGATACTAAAAGGTCTAGAGTTTGAAGTAATCCCAAAAATAACATTGTCGCACTCCTTAAAATAAATTAACGAGGTGATAAAAAAGCCACCGTTCATATGTCCAACTCAAAAGTAATTGAGAAATTAAGATGGAATGTTAATAAGGCTGAAAAGCCTTTTCCATTTCATAAGAAATGAATAGTCTACAAACTAAGCATACTGAGATGATGATAAAAGTTGAGAAAGATGTTGAGAGACTACGATAAAGAGTCAGCTGCATTGCAATTATCTATGAATGTGTTTAAGGAAATAATAGTGATAATATTTTTAAGAGCTATATTACCATTAGGAGAAAACATTTCTATAAAAAAAAATCTCATGCAAGCCCAATTATATTTGTAAATATTTGTTTAAAAACTTTCCTGGCAAGTAACCTTATCTGTTAAAAATTTCAGTATACAGTAGTACCTTTGGTTTACAAGTAATTCTATTCTAGCAAATCTCAATATATGATTATACAAATTTAAATTATTCTAATAGTATTACATCGGTATAGGAGCAAAAAATACCTTCCGTATGCATATTTCTTAATACTGTATACATAACGCAGACCTACCTTTAATAGGAGAATGACTTCGTTAATGCTGGAAACACCATTTATGCTTTTAACTAAGTAAACCACTGGCTGTTTGGTGGCGGGGAAGCCCATTCCACCCGAAAAGTAGTGCTCACATTCACTTTGACTTTGGCCACCGAAGAGAACAGAACTACTTTCAGGTGCTCTAGTTAGAAATTTCTAATTGATCTTTTTTTTCAGATTGTGTGATTGGATGGCTATTAATTATGTCGGCTCCTCAGTCAGACATCCGGCTATGTTCCAGCAAACACAGCAAGGGCTGTGGCCAGTACATGAGCAAGCCTGAAGTCGACCCCCATGAAATTTGTAGTTGGTGCGGCAGAAGTCATTACTATTCACATGAATCCCCCGCTCTGTGTATAGCAAATAGCCTCCAGTGCAAAGGGCTGAGTTTGCCAAGAAGTGGAAGAAGTCAAAGATGGATTTTTCAGAATAAGTCTTTTGGGTACACTCAAACTAATACCCAGGGAGCTCTCAGGCTCCTTTCTTGCTTCTTTAGGTTATAAGGCTGCTGTATGCTCTTCTCCCTCAGAAGCAGTGTCCATTTGAGAAGGAAAGAAAGAGATCACTGCTCTTTCCTCAGAGTCCTTTGAGTGTGGCAGGAGTACACTATTACCTTCTAGCAAAAGTAATATCCCTCACAAAAGTAATATCTCTACTCTCCTTCAAAGTTCATTCCCCACACTCCTTACGTGGGGGAGTGTGTATTAACCAGGTAAACCTAATACTATACAGTATATATGCAACATGAATTGAGCAAGCAAATCCATTATGATACATAATTTATTTAGTCCAAAACAGACAAACCCATTATCATATGCCTTGGAGTTACAACAGATTTTTGGCTCAAGTGTCCCTTACAGTATTGCTTAGGGCCAAGGACCAGCTGGTACAGCCACAACACTGGTGCACGAGGTGTAAGGAGTCTAAGCTTTCACTATCTTCAAGTTTAGGAATTCCAAGATTAGTTTTCAAGCAAGCTGGAACGGAGACATTCTCCCACCTAAGGATGAGTCTCCTACGTAAAAGACGAAGGTTTAGATTTGTAAAGGAACAAAGGACGAATCTGAAGATAATCCATATTTTTCCTAACTATACAAACCTTGAGTCCTTTACTCATACTTTCCCACCATCCCCTTAGAAAGTCCCAGCTGCAGCAATCAAACTGACTACACAGTGAGCAAGATGAAGTGGGGTCTCCTGCTCCAAGACAGTAACCACTACCCAACTACCTACACTCTGTTATAAAATTTTAGCTGCAGTATTCCAGCTTTGCTGTTATCTTTTCCAATGTAAGGGATTCAGGTTTGTATAGTTAAAATACAAAATATCTCTAAAATTTGTCATGCGACAGAAGCTATAATCTCACCCACCCCCCTCAAAAAAAGTATGCAGATCACAACAACGAGGTCTATCTAATTTAATGAATCCAAAGTAATTGGGGAAAGATATGCAATAATAGAGGTGACTATAACAGGTCAAGATCAGAGGTATCTCAAGATACAATGCAAAGAGTTTTTAATGCTTTAAGTAAAAATATTCCAAGTGCACAAGCTATTGAGATAAATTGGTTTATGGCTATAGACCAGTATCAAAGAGCTTTTAATGCTAAAAGTAAAAATATTCAAAATGCATAAGCTATTTGGATATAAAGGTTTATGACTAAAGTACAGTATGGTTTTTAATGACCAGGTTGTCATGGTTCCCATTAGAAATGTTTTGAGCTTCCCTACCACCAGAATTACTCCTGGATAAGTCTAACAAGCAAGCTTGTAAACTGAATAAATTTTTCTCTTAAGAAATAACGGGACCCACTTGATGCGTACCACACGTCCATAAATAGACACGTACACATATTTTTAAAGGTTTTTAATGTTTTATAAAGAGAAAATTATAATCCCTGGCATCAGAAATGAATAAAAATCCCAAATTTTAAGTAATTTGTATTTTTAAATATTTAACTTAGCCGGTGAATATATAGCTGCAACTCTGTTGCTCGACAGACAAACTCTACGGAAAAAACTCGCCAGCGATCGCTACACAGGTTGCGGGTGTGCCCAACAGCGCCATCTGTCGACCAGATACCCAGCTCTTATGTAAACAAAGACTCAATTTTCTCTCTGTCGACGTGTCGACAAGACGTACTTTACTCGCTGTTGAAACCTGGAGTTTTTCCCATCATCTTTGGTGAAGTACTATATTCTGGTTTGAGCTTTCGCAATGCAGGTGTTTTATCTTCATCTTAAATCTTGAACTCGTTTTGGATAGATTTAATTATGGTGACAAAGAGAGTATGGACTTTCTTTCACTTTTTAATGGCCGACCCTTCCCTTAGACAAAGTGTGTTTAGGCTTTTAGTAATTATCTTATCACGTTATAAATTAATTATAGATTTTCCTCTATATATTTTATATCTCTCCGCCTTTATTAGGCCTCTTCGATTTACTTTCCATTTATTATAAACATATAAAAATAAATTTTGATGTTTTGTTTATATGCGACCTTTCCTGAGAGTAGGCGGTCCTAACTTGGAAACCGAAGTTAATCAACGTTGAGCCCTTTATATCGTAAATAGCTTTTAAAGAGCTAAGGATTTAAAACTTTTTAAATGAAATATTTTATGATAGAATTTCTTTGAATAGTCTTCGTACTGTTTTCAAAGATGAACTAACGTTTAGTTTATTTATGCTATGCAGTTGTTGACGTTCAGGACGTTCAACATGCGCTCTATCGTTACGATAGAGAGAGAGTGTATCACGGTTTCACTTTGCAGAAAGTGTAAATCGATTCAGACGTTTTGTTCATTCTTTCTAAGCTTAAATGTTTTAAATTCTATTTTAAAGGAACTTTTTAATTGAAAAACCTTTCAGTTTTTTCCTTTGGTCAATTAACATGTTTTTTTGACGAAATGTAATTGGGCTCTTCTCTTAGGTGCGAAATCAAGAGAGAAAGAGAGAGAGAGATAGAGACGGAGGGAGAGAGAGGAGAGAAAACGGATTTTGAGCGAAGCGAAAAATCTATTTTTGGGTGAGATAGCCATGGCGTCCTGATGGAAGGATCCTTTTTGGTAGCTTCCTTGGGTAATCACTACTAGGATTTTCCCAGAGAATTAAACCACAGGTTATCACAGAATTCTAACTTCTGGAGCGAGTATCCTAAGGGTTTCCCCTTAAGACATCGTGTATCAACAGGGGACACGCATGTATAAACGTGCCACATAGCTATCTGCACCCCATACAGAGTTAACGCTTCAATATGGCGGACAGGGAGTGGCTGGGAGCTGAGCCGCAGCCAATCTAGATGTGGCGATATCGGTACTCGCGATGTAAACAGACGGACGCCATTGCTTTTGATGACGTCACGTCCGTCCTCATTCCGAAAGTCTGGAGCTCGCTCATCACCATGATACAGCGGCGCAGGGCGGGACCTGATAACAGACAGGGTGGGTCCATCAGGACGCCATGGCTATCTCACCCAAAAATAGATTTTTCGCTTCGCTCAAAATCCGTTTTTTGGGCTCAAGCCATGGCGTCCTGATGGAAGAGTACCAGAGAATTAGTGTATCGTGGTAGACTTTTTCCCCTTTATAAGTGAGTGCTAAAACATTGAGCCGAAAGCATAGTGGTCTATACTAGAGCTACCGTGAGGCAGTTGCCTTCCTGCCCCCCTGGCATGGAAGTCCCCACGGGCTATGCTGAGATCAAAGTGGTCATGGGAAGGCTATTCATATAGGCTGAAGGAACAATGAGATCCATAAGATAAGTCAGAGCGATTTGGTATTCGCGTCGAAACAAACTTGAAGAAGTGGTGGTTGTACACTTCGTGCATGGAGTTGACTCATCTTCATAATTGAGTAAGTATTCGCTAAGGAAACTTACTTGCTCTATATAAATAAATGCCCGGAGTAAATCCTGGCATTTTCCTTAACCAAGAATAAAGGGTAATAAAACTATGACAATTAGTATATTTCATAGTAAGAAAGGAGCAAGGGAGACGCACAAGTAATAAAATAGACATTTTATTATATAATTGCAGGTAAATCAATACATGTCATGCAATAAATAGTAAAAAACATTTACATTGATAAAAATGTACATAGTCATAAAGGCGTGCTCTTGAGTCTGAAAGGGAAGAATCAAGTATTAGTAGGCACTCGTTCTATGGAACGTTAGTCTTTATGTAACACACGTCATGCACGTGGCATGTAGCACTCATGTGGTAATCTACTATGACATTTCACCTGAGGTAAGAACAGTTAAAGAAAACACAAGGTGGTTTCTGCTTCACTACGTATCACTTGAGGGTCAACATAGGCACCCGACGAGTTAGAGTCCCTAATAACTCACTGTTCTAAGCAGAGTTCAGAGCAGGTTTCATAACACTACCTGCGGCTACCACAAAATGTTTCACTTCGTGCACTTGTTTCGCATAATGTTTAAAGAAAACACGCGAGGATTTCCAGCCTGTATAGTTCTTGAGGCTTTCGAAATCCATACTCTGAAAGAAATTCAGAGACGAAGCGACTTTCCTAGGATCATGACCAGCGGGTGTACTGTCTGGATCCGCTCTGCGAATGAAGTAGGTGATTTTTGCTCTCAATTGTTTCAGTGACAGGTCGCTGCCCGATGTTTCTCCTTTGAAGAGTTGGCCTCCACCAAAGTTTGAAGTTCTATGAAGATAGACCTTAAGGCTCTCTACTGGACATAGAGAGGCATCTTCCTTCAAGGGGCATATCCTCCACGGGCCCCATCGTTTGGTAGGTAATTCGTTCTTTGCGAGAAACGTCGGATCAGGGAAGAGGGAGAGGTCTCCTGAATCGTTGAAAACGATATGTCCCTCTTCTCTAGATAGTGCCACTATTTCGCTGACTCGGGCTCCCGAAGCTAGAGCGAAGAGAAATATAACTTTCTGAGTCAGGTCCTTAAGAGGGCATGAATCATTGTCCAAGTTGGAGGCAAAGTGGAGAACTTTGTCTAGAGACCAAGTGATTGGTCTCGGAGGGGGTGCCGGTCGTAAACGGGCACAGGCCTTCGGTAGTTTGTTGAAGATGTCGCTAGACAGATCTATTTGGAAGGCGTATGACAAAGGTCTAGTCAAGGCCGATTTGCAAGTAGAAATCGTGTTGGCTGCCAAGCCTTGTCCATGAAGGTGAATGAAGAAGGACATGCAAAAATCTATGGTGATTTTCGAGGGGTTCTTTGCCTTGACGAAGGAGACCCATTTCCTCCAAGACGATTCGTATTGCCTTCTCGTAGATTCGGTCTTGTATTCCTCGAGGAAGTCTAGACTCTTCTTCGAAATCCCAAACCTTTTCTTAGCGGCTAGGGTGAGAAAATCATGAGATGAAGGTCCTTGATTTTCGATGATGAAGCGAAGACAGTCGACTTCTGTATTTGCTGGGAGAGAACTGGGTCCGGGAGGGGGATCAGCGTTGGCTGCATCTCCAGGATCAAGGGGTACCAGTTGCTGCGGGGCCACTTGGGAGCCACTAGAGCTGCTGTCCCTTTGAAGGTTCTCAATTTGGAGAGGACTTTCAGCAGAAGATTGGTGGGAGGGAACAGGTAAATCTTGGCCCATCTGTTCCAATCCAAGGTCATGGCGTCCACTGCTTCCGCTTTGGGGTCCTCGTACGAGGCTACATATCGAGGAAGTTGATGGTTGTCGCTCGTTGCGAAGAGGTCGATCCGGAGTTCTGGGACTCGGTGAGAGATGAAGGAGAATGATCTTGCGTCTAGAGACCATTCCGACTCTATCGGGTTTGTCCGAGATAGAGCGTCCGCTGTCACATTGCGGAATCCTTGTAGGTGAACTGCAGACAGGTGCCATTTCTTCCTTTCTGCCAGACGGAAGATTGTCAGGAGCACCTGATTTATCTTGGGCGATCTTGAGCCCTGGCGATTGAGACAACGCACTACCACAGAGCTGTCCAGGGTCAGGCGAATGTGTATCGACGGGGGCGGGGAGAGTTTCTTCAGCGTCAGAAGAACCGCCATGGCCTCCAAGATGTTGATGTGAAACGTCTTGAATAGGGGAGACCAAGTGCCTTGAGCCTGTTTTTGGTGGGAGTGACCTCCCCAACCCTCCAACGAAGCGTCCGTATGGATGTTGAGAGATGGAGGTGGGTGTTGGAGAGGAAGGGACCTTTTTAGGGCCCTCGCTTCTGACCACGGCTTTAGAAGAAGTCGAAGTCTGCTTGGGAGCCGTCTCTTGAGGTCTCTTCGAGCGATGGATGCGGAACGTCTCCAGACTCCCGCTGCATCCTTTAGCTGTGCACGAAGCACTGGGTTTGTGATCGAGGCGAACTGTAGAGAGCCTAGAACTTGTTCCTGCTGGCGTCTCGAGATCCGTTTGGATTTCAACAGTCGCTTGACAGACCCTGCTATTTCCTTCCTTTTCTTTGCTGGAATGGAAAGGCGGTGTGACTGAAGATTCCAGTGGATGCCTAACCATAGGAACTTCTGAGCTGGAGATAGGCGAGACTTTTTCGCGTTTATCTGGAATCCCAGGTGTTCGAGAAACTGGGTAACTTTTCTGCAGGATTCTATACAATCCTCGGGCGAGGGCGCCCACACTAGCCAGTCGTCGAGGTAGGCCATCACCTGGACGTTTCGGATGCGGAGCTGTTGTACTACTGCGTCCGCTAGCTTTGTGAATATCCGAGGGGCCACGTTGAGTCCGAAGGGCATGGCCCGGAAGGCATAGCTTTTCCGTTGGAGTCGGAATCCTAGGTAGGAGGAAGCGTGATGGTTCATTGGTATGTGCCAGTATGCGTCCGCCAGGTCTATCGAGACCGTGAAAGACCCTCGAGGCAGGAGGGTTCTGATCTGTTGAAGAGTCAGCATCTTGAACTTGTTGTTCGATATGAATACGTTGAGGGGGGATAAGTCCAGAATGACTCTGAGTCTGTCTGAGTCTTTCTTGGGAACACAAAACAGTCTCCCTTAGAACCTTGTGGACTTCACCCTTCTTATCACCTTCTTGTTCAAGAGGTCTAGCACATATTCTTCCAGGGGGGGGGTTGAACGTTGGAAGAATTGCTGGAAGGTTGGGGGTGGTTGTGCCCAGCTCCAGCCCAGACCTTTCTTGATGATGCTGTGTGCCCAGGAGTCGAAGGTCCAGCGATCCTGGAAGTGGCGGAGTCTTCCTCCCACCGGAAGCACTTCATTGCTTCTGGGGTCCCGAGGACTTGCTGCCTCGGCCGCTAGCTCCCTGTCCTCCTCTGCCTCTGGAGGGCCGGCGAGAGGAATCTCTGCCGGAACCCCTGCCTGAGCTTCTACCCTTGGGACGAAAGGTAGTGGAGTGCTGCTCGAAGGCGGGGTTGAAGGCCGGTGATGAGGACAAAACCGGCTGTGGGACCAACTGAAAGGTCTGTGGCGGCTGAGCGGCCACTTGGGGAGTAGCGGGTGCCGGAAACTGACGTCTGTGCTGACGTTGCTGGGGTCTATGCTTCGACTGCTTCCTCTTAGGCTGAGGACCGTCATCCTGAGAGGGCTTTCTCTTCCTAGACATGCCCCATTTGTTGAGAAGGTTCCTGTTCTCAGATGCGGCCTTGTCTGTGATATCTTTCACTAGATCAGACGGGAAGAGGTACTTGCCCCAGATGTTGGAGGCAATCAGTTTCCGGGGTTCGTGTCTGACAGTGGCACTGGAGAACACGAATTCTCTGCAGGCTCTACGAGCTCGCATGAAGTGGTACAGATCCTTGACTAAGGTTGCCATATGAGATTTGGCAAGGACCATGTAATGGTCAGGGACTCTGGTGTCACCAGCCATTACGTCCATCTGGACCTGGAGAGTGAGAGATGCTGCCAGCCTCTCCTTAGTTTCCTGTTCCCTACGAAGGAGGTGTTCGTTTAGCTTGGGGAGGTCCTCATTAAACTGACGTCCAGCAACGTCAGGATCTAGTTTGCCCACCACGAAGGTGTGTTGCACATCCTTCCAGTGTTTGGTGTCGGGCGGGGTGGCTGCGGAGAAAGGTCTGCCTTCCTCCAATGCAGGGCAGGATTTCCATTCTTCTACAGCCTTAAGGCAGGCAGCGAAGGCCTTTTCCGTGAAGGGTATCACCACTTCATCGGGCGCAACGTAGGTGGGGTACTTCTTGCTCAGAGCCGGAAGTCCAGAGCAGGTAAAGCCTCTGCTCTTAAGCGCTTTGGCAAGCATAGCCTGGGCCTTCGAGAGATCGAACACTATTTTCTCCTTCGGTTCGGTCTCTTCCTTTGAGGATGGTTCTGAACGTAGACGGACGTAACAGTCCGGATACGCCTCAAAGCGGGGGAAGAACTCCACTTCTTCCAGGGGTATGGAACCGATCTTATCGCTGACGAAGATCTTGTCGTCAGCGATGACCATATGCTCGGCGAATCGCCACGGATTGTCGCTCGAGCATGCGGGGAGGTCCTTGATGGAGATTTTGCGAGATTCCTTGGAACCTCCCATCGACCGAATGATCTTGTGAGTTTCTTGGAGCTTCTGCTCCATCACGGATTCAATGAGCCGAATCATATCCTGTGTCATAGGTAGAGGAGTCGTGGTGGAGGACGTAGACGGGAGAGACACTTCCGTCGGTGTAGGAGCAGGAGGGGGGATGGAGGGAGGGGCATCCTCCTTATCGGACTCGGTATATACTACCCGGTCCTCTTCTTCATCATCCTCCCCTTCACCCTGGGCCATAAGGGTTTTCTCGGTGTCCTCCGAGATCTCTGACATGTGTTCATCATGTTCTGAATCCAGGTGACAATCATTCATGGTCTGAGCCATGACAGTATCAGGTTCCACTGTAATCTGGACTACGGGGATCTGTTCGACTGGGACCACTGAGTCTAGTGAGGCCTTTGGGAACAGCAAAGACCTCATTTCTTCTGTGGCTAGGTATGGTCCAGTGGCGTTCTTTTGAAAGCCACGTACCCACTTGCGTAGGTTGTCCCGAGCAGTGTCCCGAATCTCCGCTGAGGGAGGATCATAGAATGCTTTCTGTAAGCATTCTTGGCAGACCGAACAGGTGGTGGGGCCCCAGTACTTGAGATCCCCTCTCTTGTGAGCACAAGGGGCGTGTGTCCTACACGCCGTGTGTCCATAGAAGTGTGGCCGACGGACCGCGCAGAAGTCGTGGTCACACTTGACGTACTCCTCCTGTAAAAGAAAGAGACGATGAGTATTGTAGAGTCATAATATGGCTCGTATATAAAGTTAATTATTAACAAGTTAATATTAACATAAGTTAATTGTGATGCACAGAAGGGTGGGTGAAAGGAGACAGACGCATGCCTCGTGTAACCCGCCCGGCTGGTTGCCGTAGCATCAGACAGTCCCAGGTGGCCGTAGGCCTCCATGGAAGGTGTCTTGATAATGGGAATTCCATCTAGAATAACCATATTATAGACTAGGCTTGAAATCTTATCAAGAAGTCTGGGGATCATGAGATCCTAGTAAGGTTCCGGCAACCAGACGTGCCAATTACACGTAGCGTGCTGGAAAGATGAAACACGCAAGAAGACAGAGTGAAAACTGAACAAAGTGTACGATTCCGTACCAGTTTGTCTGCGTTAACAAACCGTCTAGGTGCGGTTTTTTGGGAGCTATCGCTAGTAAAGATAGCTGAGAGAAGGGGTGCAAGGCATCTTGCCGCCTCCGGACGGGTCCGGCCTACCCCCGGCACGCCGGAAGCCGCTCGAGCAGAGTTTCTGGCATTCAAGAATGATCATACTATGGTCAAAAGAAGCCAGGGTGGCGGCAGCCGGTAGTGGCGGCCGCCGGCAAGGAGCGGCGGTTCCGGCAGCCGGAGGCAGTCGGAGGGTGACAGGGGTAAGGATAAGGGAGCATAGCCGGGGCCGGGGGCCGGCTGCTAGTGCCGGCACTCCGGGAGGGGTCGGCAGTGTGCCGAGGCTATGAGGGAATGGAGAGGCCACGGCGGTAAGCCAGCGGCCGGCGGCGATCCCCTGGCACTCGGGGGAAGGCGGCAAGGATAAGGAAGTCACCCGTAGCGGCGGTAATGCCGGGGTAGAGGCGGCAAGGGACAAGCACCAAAGATGGAGGTGGGATGGCAAGGCTGTATTAGCCTAGTCAAGACACCTCTGGAAAAAGTACCACCATGATAGAGGTGAATCTATCATCCTAAGCAGGGGCCGCAAGGGCCGGGGGCTAAGGCAGTCCAAGAGAGGACAGGGTGTACCCAAAGAAGGGGTGGAGACTCTTCATGTCGACCAATTGATAACTGACTCCATAGCACTATGGAAGGTCTATGTATCAGAGCGGACAACACTGGGAGCACCACGGGGTCCAGCACTCCAGCCTAGGGTGGAGTGTAGGACAGGGGACATATGAAGCCTAACCTACTGGTAGGTTAGGCTAGGCAAGAGATAGGTTGGGGGGGAAAAGGGTCTTCTTATAAGAAAGGATGGGTTATGCACCAGAGCGGCCACCTAGGAAGGGAGATGCTCACCCTAACCTATAGTAGGTGGACCAACTGAAAAAACGGTGCACGCGTATATTTCAGCAAGGTACATAAACCAGCCCTCCCAACCTAACCTGGATTAGGGTTGTTAGACCCTAATCAAGGAAGGGAGAAGACGTATCGCAAGGAAAAGGTCAAGGACCGATTCAGCTTAAAGGAGGTGATCCTACCTTTAAGGCCCGCAACACTAAGGGAGGGGTCATTCCCTTAGGTGGGGAGGCGATACAGTACTCTGAGGAGTCTTGTCCTATCACATGTAATAGGGTACAAGATTACCAGAGGGAAGCCCAGGGCTGGGGATGAAGAGAGCATATAGGGGACCTATCATAAGGTAAGGTTAACAAGGCACTCAAGATAACCTACCCCCTATATGGTCCCTGAAGGCGAAAAAACACTTGCATCACTGTCAATGGTATTGTAAAATAATGCCAAAATCTTCATAACTAACACTAGGATCACTGAAATATCATGCATTAACACTGGTATAGGCTCACTGGCCTAGGGGCTAATCAAAGCCTACTGGTATGGGGTCAGCGAAGACCCTAACTAAAGCGTCAAAAACACGATAAAAGTTCCTAGCTATGAAGACTAAATAACTAATAGCGCTGATTAGTGATTTATATACTGGTAAGGCTGTTGCGGCTAACTAAATAAGGCATGCAAGCAACAGCAGCGTCATAAAATGGCGCTGACCGGTCTGGCAAAGCTCTGCCACAAATATGCAAATATCTCGAAAAGTAAGATTTACTTTAAGGTCAGAGCTTATTTAAACAATACTTAAACCTTTGTACTCAACTTTCCAGAAGAAGGTGAAGCTGAAGGTTGAGACATGGCGAGGATGCAAGCAGATAAAGTCGCACAAAGGGAAAAACACGTCCAATCGAGCGAGCTACTAGCAAAAGGAATGAGGACGGACGTGACGTCATCAAAAGCAATGGCGTCCGTCTGTTTACATCGCGAGTACCGATATCGCCACATCTAGATTGGCTGCGGCTCAGCTCCCAGCCACTCCCTGTCCGCCATATTGAAGCGTTAACTCTATATGGGGTGCAGATAGCTATGTGGCACGTTTATACATGCGTGTCCCCTGTTGATACACGATGTCCTAAGGGGAAACCCTTAGGATACTCGCTCCAGAAGTTAGAATTCTGTGATAACCTGTGGTTTAATTCTCTAGGAAAATCCTAGTAGTGATTACCCAAGGAAGCTACCAAAAAGGATCCTTCCATCAGGACGCCATGGCTTGAGCCCAAAAAACGTTCCGTTCAAGCGGGTTACGTTGTTCTCGAGTTACTCTCGTCCCTAGTCTCTGTACGGGGAGAAAGGATAAAACGTTTTTAGTTTTTTATTCTCGTCCCCAGGCTATGTGCGGTGAGAGATTGAAAACGTAGTTTATATGATCTAGTGTTTAGTCTCTTCCCCAGCCACTGAATTTTTTATCTTAAAATATGTTTTCTGTTTTTTGCTGGTATTAATGAGCTTGCATTATACGACTGATTTCGCAATTACTACCTTTTGATGAAGGGTAGAATTGCGTGCTTCAGGTAGAAATCAGTAAAAGTCTCGATTTCAGTGAAATAAGTGCAAAACAGAAAATTGAAGTGATAAAGTGATATTGCGCTAAGTGTTACAGAGTTGCGTGCGAGGGTTCGTCTGTTCGTGCCTGTCGTTCACCTAGTCCGGGACCTCTTGCAAGCTCCCAAGCCCAGGGGAGAAATAATGTCGAACGACTTATGGGTTCGAGAGGCCTTGATCAACGAACAGACGTTTCCCTCTATGGTATCGGGTGTATCTTACCAAGATCTCCCCTACCATAAGACGAGAGAGACGTTTTTTCTCCTTGTCATCCGAAGGCTTTTCTCATAAGAAACCTGTCACAAGGTTTCGAAGCCCTTAAGCGAAAGTCAGTCCTTTCAGGACAGGTCCAGCATCCTGGTTACAGCCATTAGGACAGCTCTGACCCTATGCAGTCATCGGATAACTGCTCGCCGCCTAACAAAAGCGTAACACAGACTCCGAGAGTCTTTTTTGTTGGCAAAGTGTTGCGGTCACAGACGTTACCCTTGTCTCTTACCACAACCATTTCCGTTGATCCTTATTGGGTTGTACGGCAAGACATGCAGAATATGCTTGCCTCCCTTATGGAAGACTATTCTGCCGATTAGTCCGTTGAGTCTAGCCGTTTATCTCATCGATATCCTGGCTTTCAGCCAACCTAACGTTCCTTTGTGCTTCCTGTTGACGTTGGCGTAGCTATGTCACGTCAGCCAGGTTGTTTAGAACCACACTCGATGCGGTCTCGTGTGGATTTTCAGCCGTATTTGGACGTTAGGCCACTTGCTGATGCTCCTGTTGACGTTCAAGACGTTCGCTACAATCTGAGTTGACTTGTTTTGACGCTGTGCGTCAACCTCCGCATTCTAGAGTTGTTTTGACTGCTCAGTCTAGGCAGTCAAAGCAGTCTCGAGTGGACGCTGTGCGTCCTCACGCACCTGTTGTGGTTGACAGTTCACAGACTGTCAAGCAGTTACATGACGTTGCGTCCTGGTCCACTACTAATGCACCAGTGGGTGTGGACTCTGCTTGTAAAGCATTGCCACCACGGTAGGTCTCTCCCTTGCTTGAGACTCAGCTTTTATCGGACAAGGTTCCTGTAGATGAGGAAGTTGCTGTTCCTCCTCCTACTGATATTCCCTTGAGGACTCTGTCAGATGGAGAGGAGCCTAAAGCTGCTTATCCCTCTATGGACTTTAATTAAATCATGATGATTTTTTTAAGGATCTTTGTCCGGATCTTTTTGTAACTGCTGCTCCTCGTTCGCCTAAACGTCAGAGCTTACACTAGGCCTAGCTACTTCGAAGCCGTTGTTCATAAGCTAGTGCTCTCTCGCTCTCCTAGAGAGCTTTACGTTTGCTAGGCGACTGGTTTATCACCAGGAGGAGTTTGGGGGATACAGCCTTTGCTTTCCCTTCTTTTAAACTGGCTTATAGAGAGAGAGTCTGATATGACACGAGAGAAGTTCTCGGCTTGGGAGTTCATGCCTCTGCCCAGATAGACTTCTCAAATCTCGTAAACTCTCCCTGGCGCCTGGCCAGGAGACGCTCCAAGTTTTTTACAGGTCAACTTCACAGCTGTTTTCGAGCCTTTGAAGTTTTACTGTACAATTATGTCATGCATAAACAAGGCTTTCAGGGATGGAAAGCGGTACCGCCTCAGTCGCTAACCCCGTCTGTTGCCGCACCTGCTCCCATAGACCCTAAATGGGCTTTGCTGCAAGACATGCAGTCCAAGCTTGTGTCCTTGATAGAGGACTTTAATGCGGAGAAGGTTGCTGCCGAACCTTCTGGCCAACAACCTTCCAACCGGTCGGTTGTGCGTCCTGTTGATGCTGAGGTAACCTTCTCGCGTCTACCAGTTGAGGTGGTTCCTCCACCGATGCGACCCAGTGTGGGTTGCCAGCCGCACGTTGACGTTAAGCGACGCTCGGAGGTGGTTGTTGACGTTCAGGACGTTCAACAACCAGCAGAGGTGACTTGTTTTGACGCAGTGTGTCAACCTCAGCAACCCGGTATGGTGTTGACTGCACAACCCAGACGGTCTAGACAGTCTCGGGTGGACGCTGTGCTTCCTCGCGCACCCATGGTTGTTGACAGTTCACAGACTGTGCAGCAGTTCCATGATGTTGCGTCCGGCTCCGTCACGCATGCACCAGTGCGACCGGACTCAGCGAGCCAGACGTTGCCCACTCCATTGCCGTTTCCTCATCAGTTTTCGAATGAGGAACTATCTGATGAGGACGTTGCTGAACAACAAGACGATCAGCCCCCAGAATAGATCAAGCCCTGCTATCCATCCAGAAGATGCTGAAGAAGGAACGCTGCTCAGTCAGGCTGTGGATGAGTCTGGTAGGGACGCTGTCATCCGTGGAACATTTTGTGTCACTAGGAAGACTACACCTCCGTCCTCTTCAATACCATCTAGCTTTTCACTGGAAAAAGGACAAGACGCTAGAAGCGGTCTCGATCCCGATTTCCGAAAAGATAAAGTCTTGTCTGACTTGGTGGAAGGACAATATCAACCTAAGAGAGGGTCTTCCCCTGGCTGTTCAGACTCCCAACCACGTTCTCTTCTCGGACGCATCGGACGTGGGCTGGGGCGCGACACTAGACGGTCGGGAATGCTCAGGACTGTGGAACTCGAGTCAGAGGAGCATGCATATCAACTGCAAGGAGCTGTTGGCAGTACATCTGGCCTTGAAAAGCTTCAAGTCTCTCCTTCGAGGCAAAGTGGTGGAAGTAAACTCAGACAACACCACGGCCTTGGCGTACATCTCCAAACAAGGAGGTACCCACTCACTGACGTTGTACGAGATCACAAGGGACCTGCTCATCTGGTCAAAAGGTCAAGACATCTCCCTAGTAACGAGGTTCATCCTAGGCAACTTGAATGTCATAGCAGATTGTCTCAGTCGGAAAGGGCAAGTAATTCCAACAGAATGGACCCTCCACAAGGATGTGTGCAAGAGACTTTGGGCCACTTGGGGCCAACCAACCATAGATCTCTTTGCAACCTCGCTGACCAAGAGGCTTCCAATCTATTGCTCCCCAGTCCCGGACCCAGCAGCAATACATATAGATGCCTTCCTCCTAGATTGGTCACATCTGGATCTCTACGCATTCCCACCGTTCAAGATTGTCAACAAGGTACTGCAGAAGTTCGCCTCTCACGAAGGGACAAGGTTGACGTTAGTTGCTCCCCTCTGGCCCGCGAGAGAATGGTTCACCGAGGTACTTCGATGGCTAGTAGACGTTCCCAGAAGTCTTCCTCTAAGGGTGGACCTTCTACGTCAGCCTCACGTAAAGAAGGTACACCAAGCCTCCTCGCTCTTCGTCTGACTGCCTTCAGACTATCGAAAGACTCTCGAGAGCTAGAGGCTTTTCGAAGGAGGCAGCCAGTGCGATTGCTAGAGCAAGGAGAGCATCCACCATTAGAGTCTACCAATCGAAGTGGAAAGTCTTCCGAAACTGGTGCAAGTCAGTTCTGTATCCTCGACCAGTACCTCTGTAGCTCAAATAGCTGATTTTCTCTTATACCCGAGAAAAGGACGATCCCTTTCAGCTCCCACTATCAAGGGCTACAGAAGCATGTTGGCATCGGTCTTCCGGCATAGAGGCTTAGATCTTTCCAACAATAAAGATCTTCAAGACCCCCTTTAGTCTTTTGAGACCACCAAGGAGCGTCGTTTGGCTACCCCTGGTTGGAATTTAGACGTGGTACTAAGATTCCTCATGTCAGACAGGTTTGAGCCGCTACAATCAGCCTCCCTGAAAGATCTCACTCTAAAGACTCTTTTCCTGGTATGCTTAGCCTCAGCTAAAAGAGTCAGTGAGATTCATGGCTTCAGCAAGAACATCGGATTTTCGTCAGAAAAAGCCACCTGTTCGCTACAACTTGGTTTTCTAGCCAAAAATGTGCTGCCTTCTCGGCCTTGGCCTAAATCTTTCGATATTCCCAGCTTATCGGAGATTGTAGGCAATGAACTAGAGAGAGTCTTATGCCCTGTGAGAGCTCTTAAGTTCTATTTAAAGCGTACCAAACCTTTACGAGGCCAATCTGAAGCTTTATGGTGTTCAGTTAAGAAACCATCTTTGCCTATGTCAAAGAATGCTTTATCATACTTTATCAGACTGTTAATACGAGAAGCTCATTCACATCTGAGTGAGGAAGACCGAGCTTTGCTTAAGGTGAAGACGCACGAAGTTAGAGCTGTTGCAACTTCCGTGGCCTTTAAGCAAAATAGATCTCTGCGAAGTATAATAGACGCAACCTATTGGAGAAGCAAGTCAGTGTTCGCGTCATTTTATCTAAAGGATGTCCAGTCTCTTTACGAGGACTGCTACACACTGGGACCATTCGTAGCAACGAGTGCAGTAGTGGGTGAGGGCTCAACCACTACAATTCCCTAATTCCATATCCTTTTAATCTTTCTCTTGAAATGTTTTTTAATGTTGTTTTTATGGGTTGTCCGGAAGGCTAAGAAGCCTTTCGCATCCTGGTTGATTTGGCGGGTGGTCAAAGCCATTTCTTGAGAGCGCCTAGATTAGGGGTTTGATGAGGTCCTGTTGTATGGGTTGCAACCCTTGATACTTCAGCTCCTAGGGGTCGATCAGCATCCTAAGAGGATCGCGAGGCTCCGTAAGGAAGACGTACTTAAAAGGCAGAGTAATTGTTCAAGTCGACTTCCTTACCAGGTACCTATTTATTTTGTTTTTGTTATTTTGATAACTTCTAAAATGAAATAAAAAACTCTTAGCTCATAAAATGTAAACATATATTACTGGTCTCTATTCACCATCCTGGGTGTGAATCAGCTATATATTCACCGGCTAAGTTAAATATTTAAAAATGATATTTTAATTATAAAATAAATTTTTGAATATACTTACCCGGTGAATATATAAATTAAATGACCCTCCCTTCCTCCCCAATAGAGACGCAGTGGGATGAGGAGAAAATTGAGTCTTTGTTTACATAAGAGCTGGGTATCTGGTCGACAGATGGCGCTGTTGGGCACACCTGCAACCTGTGTAGCGATCACTGGCGAGTTTTTTCCGTAGAGTTTGTCTGTCGAGCAACAGAGTTGCAGCTATATATTCACCGGGTAAGTATATTCAAAAATTTATTTTATAATTAAAATATCATTTTTCCTAACAGTACAGTACTTACCTCGAACTACTTTCTTAGAAGTATCTGGGATCTCCTTCCCATCCGACCAGAGGTTTGTGTAGTTTACCCTAAACCCATTTTCTATGAGGGGTAACCTCAGGTGGAGTGATACGCGCCCTGAGGATAACCCCGGGTCAGAGAGCATGCTTGCTTAAGTCTCGACCTCCTGTAAGTTCTTGATAGCTACGGTCTCTAAGAATACCAGGGGACACTCGGGGAAGGCAGGGTGGGCCATTACCCGAAAATAGTTCGAGGTAAGTACTGTTAGGAAAAATACAAATTACTTAAAATTTGTGATTTGTTCCAACACGAAGTACTTACCTCGAACTACTTTCTCAGGAGACTTATACTTTAGGAGATGGGCGGGGCACTAAACAGTTCTTGAGACCCTACTGAGCAATATCCAGAGACCTAGAAAGGAGGCTAGGTCGTGTTGACCCCATAGAAAATCGAGCGAGAGGAAACTACACAAAAACCCATCTTAGTGTCTGAGAAACTCACCTGTGCAAGAAATCCTAGGGGACATGTCTTCCCCCCGTTGAGGAACTTGTCTCCGGCTCAGGGCCCTCTCAGAGCCCACTTGAAGCGGAAAAAGGGGAAGGAAGTACAAGTGGGTTTAAGGGACGAACCTGTGTCTCTTGTGCTTGTTACCCGCGGTTATCACAGGCTATGCCTTTAAACCGTTTGGAGCGCGGAAACAACGGTACCTATCGAGAACCCGTCCAGGGATTTTTTTGAGTAGTCCTTTAAATAGTGAGCAGTGAAGGTAGACTGGTTCGCCTAGGTGCCTGCCCTCAGGATCTGGCCCACTGCCATATTCTTCTCGAAAGCCAATGTACTAAGGCCCCTAATGTCATGGAGCCTGGGCTTTCCCGGCAGGGGGATTTCTGCCTTACTGTAGGCCCTGATGATGACCTGCTGCAGCCAGAAGGAGATGGTGTTTTTCGAGACTGGCTTCTTATCGGGGCCTGTGGAAACAAAAAGGCTTTTGATCTCGGGCCAGAGTCTGGCTGTCCTCTCCAAGTATTTCCTCAATGCCCTGACAGGGCACAGGCGCAAATCCTTCAAGTCGTCCAACCGGGGGATTGCCAGAATTGAGAAACCTTTAAACCTGGTGTCCCACACGGCAGGATTCTGGGTCTTCGCTACGAAGGAAGGGACGAACTTGAACGTGACTTCCCGCCAACCTTTCGAGTGAGCCACTTCGTAGGACAGACCATGGATCTCGCCCACCCGTTTAGCTGAAGCTAACGCCAGCAAGAAAACCGTCTTGAGAGCGAGATCCCTGTCCACGATGTCTTTCAGGGGCTCGAACGGGGGTTCGGATAACATTTTCAGGACCCTTGCCACATCCCATTGTGGCACCTTCACAGCTTGCGGGGGGCATGATTGTTCAAAACTTTTAATGAGCATTGAGATATGCCTGGAGTTACCCAGGTCTATGCCCTTCAGGAGAAAAACTTGGCCCAGAGCAGCACAGACTCCCTTGATGGCCGGGATGGACATGTTGACCACGTCCCTGAGGTAAACTAGTAAGTCCGCTATCTGCGGGATGGAGGCCTTCAGGGGCCTGATGTCTCGAGCGGTGCACTATTTGGTAAAAGTGGCCCACTTAGCCTGGTAGACCGCTGCTGATGATCGTCTCAGGTAGCCCGACATCCTTGTTGCTGTATTCAACGAATAGCCCTCCCTCCTCAGGAGGCGCTCGATAACCTCCACGCCTGAAGGCGAAGGGACCGAGGATTCTTGTGGAATCTTTGGAAGTGTGGTTGCCGGAGAAGGTCTGGCCTGTCCGGAAGGAGCCAGGGCAGCTGTTGTGCTAGCTCCCTTAGGTCCACGAACCATTCTCTCTCCGGCCACCAGGGCGCTACCAAAGTCATCCACAGGTTGTCTGCCCTTCTTACTCTGTTGAGGACCTACCTGAGCATCCAGAAGGGGGGAAAAGCGTACACGTCGAGATTGTCCCAAGGATATTTGGAAGTTGCCCTCGAACACCGCTTTTGGGTCTGGCACAGGAGAACAGAACACGGGGAGTTGTGTGTTCAACCTCGTTGCGAAGAGGTCCATCACCGGCGAACCCCATTTTTGAATGACGGTTCTGGCTACTCCAGGGTGCAGAGACCATTCGGACCCTACCACTTGCCCCATCCTGCTGAGGCCGTCGGCGAGGACGTTCCTTTTCCCCGGAATGAACCTTGCCGAGATTCTGATCTGCTCCACTTCGGCCCACTCCAGAAGTTCTTACGTGAGGACGCACAGCTCCTTCAACCTTAGGCCTCCCTGTTTTTTTATGTACGCTACCACCGTGGCATTGTCGCAAATGAGAGCCACTGTGTTTCCCCGGAGTAGGTGGACGAACTCCTGGCACGCCCTTCGTACTGCCCTCATCTCTAGCACGTTTGTGTGCTGGGTCTTCTCTTGGGCCGTCCAGCTCCCTCTTGCTGACTTCCCTAGGAGATGGGCACCCTACCCCTTCTTCGATGCGTCCGTGAACAGGAGCATCTCCGGGGGCTCGTCTGCAAAGGGCATCCCCTTGAAGGTGTTCGTCCTGCAGCCCCACCCTTCTAGGACCTGTTTCGTCTTCGGGAACACCGGGACCACACTGTGGGGGGAGTCCGTCTGGTTCCAGCTCTCTTTCATGTTCCACTGAACCTCCCTGAGCTTCAGCCTGCCCTGGGGGACCAGTTTTTCCGACACAAGGTGGCCTACCAGTCTCTGCCAGTCCTTCGCCCTCCTGGGTTGGTCCGTCAGGAAGGGGCGGAGGACCTGGTCTAAGTTGTCCAGCCTTTCCGAGGAGGGGAAGGCTCTCACCAACCGGGAATCGAGGACCATTCCGAGGTAGGTCATCCTGGCGGAGGGTATCAGTTGGGACTTCTATAGGTTGATGGTGATCCCCAGAACGTTGCAGAACCGCAGCAGCTTCACGCCTTGCTCCTTCAGTACTTCCTCTCAGGCTGAAAGTAACAACCAGTCGTCTAAGTACCGAATCAGGCGAATGCCCTGTTCGTGTGCCCAGATTGAGACCGTCGTGAAGACCTGTGGGGCTGCGAACAGCTCGAAGCAGAGGGTCTTGAACTGCAATGTTTGGGTACCCCATTTTACCCGTAGGTACTTCCTGCTGGAGGGATGAACCGGGATTTGGAAGTAAGCGTCCTTGAGATCTACTGACATCATGAAGTCCCCTTCTCTCAAGGACGCCAAGACCGACTTCGGAGTGTCCATTTTGAAGTCGGTCTTGCAAACGAACTTGTTGAGGGCTGAGGGGTCTATGACCGGTCTCCACCCTCCTGTCGCTTTCTCCACCAGGAACAGCCTGCTGTAGAACCCCGGACCTGGGTCCAGGACAGGTTCCATTACCCCTTTTGCCAACATCACTGAGACCTCTCCCTGCAGAGCTGTCTTTTTCAAGGGGTCCTTGGGGGCTAGCCACTCCGCCTGCTGGTCTGGCATCAGAGGTGGAGGGTCCGCTAGGAAGGGCAACCTGTACCCTTCCTTTAGTACTGTCACAGTCCACGGGTCTGCCCCGTGGTCTTCCCATGCTTGCCAAGAATGTTTGAGGCATCCCCGACCTGAGGCTTTGGCAGGAGTGGGGCGCCTCCCTTCCTATCTTCTCCTTGAGGTGCGGCCTGAACGTCCCCTTCTGAACGCTGAGAACGATGGTCTACAGGCGGTTTGGGCCGAGGCTGCTCCCCTACGGGAGCGCTGAGACGACTGGGACCAGGCCGTAGAAGAGTTGTCTCTCCTGGGCTGGCTAGGAGAGGCCTGAGGAGGGAGAGGCATGTCGGCAGTGGACCTTCTGTACGCCGGCATTCTGACCGGGTGTGGTCCGGGCTTGTTCGGGTCCTTCATCTTCCTAACCCTCTCAATCGACTCCTCCGCTGCCTTCAGGGGAAAGATAGCGTCGTCCCACAGGGTCAGGCTTCTCAGAGACCTGGCCTCTCTGTCCGGAAGCCGCCTTCTGATTTTACTCAAGACCGTGTCCCTCCTCCGCAGAACCCAGTTGGCGGCCATAGCTAGTGACTGGTAGGAGAGGAATTTTAGGGCCTTACCTCCCGAGCTGATAAGTTCCTTGAGTAAGGCCTGAGTTTTTGGTACCGTGAGATCGTATGAGGACTGGACGCCCACCAGGGTAGAGGCCCACCAGTCCAGCCATGAGGAGACATTGACCAAGTCCTTCGAAATCTCCTCCATCATGATCGCCTCCGAAGGAGAGAAGCAGATCGGAGCTGTCGACGCCCTCTCTTCCGAGGCTCCCTGCCCCAACACGGCAAGTGCCAGCTCCAGTGCACAGGCGCCTGCTCGCTGTCCCTCTGGGAGGTAAAACTTAATCTGGGACTTCAGGCCCTGGAGCAGTTTGGAAACACTCTGATTCTTGGGAGCCTCGACGTGGTTGGCCACGACCTTGTCCACATGGGCTCTACCCAACTTCACGTCCCTTGCTAAAGGAAGAGCCAAGGAGGGCCACTAGTCTATTGAGACTAGAACGCCATGATTCTTCGGAGGAGGGCTCCGGCTCGTCCAGCCTGTGGTGGCTCCTGATGAAGCCTATTATCCTCCGATTGGCCGATACCTCCGCTGCCAAACCCTCTCAGTGGTCGTCGAGCTCTTCCGAAGGGCGCGCTGACACATGCGACGGGGTTACTCCGGCAGAGGCCACCGTACGTAGGGGATTCTTGGACCGACCCTCTTGCGGGGGTTCTCGCTGAAGGATGGGCATCGCTGTCGGGACGGGGGCCTCCGTCCTAGGTCTATCACCCGTTCCGGAGGTCCGCGTATCTGCGGGCCTGCCCGCCAAGGGGAGCCGTAGGTCACACTCGTGACAAGCTAGGTGAGCTTTTGAGGTCAGGACTCGGCTGCCAGACCGAAGGGGCGACTCTCTCCTCTGGGCGGATGGAGCCGGAACCTTCGCGGACTTACGCCTGTCGACTGGAACCTGCAAGGATGGATCCCTCTGTCGGTTGCTACTGCTGCCGGATGAGTACCTATCTGGGGAGCGCGTCCTCGGGCGCCAACTTTAAGGGCCCGGCGCCGCAGCTAACTCCAGCAGCCTGTCACGGTGAATCATCACCCACTCACCGTCTGGGGAGGCACTTTTCCTCCATTTCCTCCTGGGGGATCCTGGGTGCTGACTCTCGTGGCGCGATCTAGAGCGAGAGCGAGAGCGCGACAGCTTCCTGTGGGACTTCTCCTGCTGTCTCCTGAGCTTCCTCAGCGCCTCGTCCTCCGAGGAGCAGGAAAGCTCCTCCACTGAGGAGACCGAAGACTTGTAGGCCCTCTTCGATGATCTCGCCTCTCGCGCTGGTGTAGGAGGGTTCCTTCGACGCTCCGTGGACAGCGACGCCTGTAGAAAAATGTTATTTTTATAATAAAATAAATTTTTGAATATACTTACCCGGTGATTATATAAGCTGCAGCTCTGCTGCCCGACAGAAAAACTCTACGCTCAAAATCCGCCAGCGATCGCTATGCAGGTAGGGGGTGTACTTCAACAGCGCCATCTGTCGTGCAGGTACTCAGTACTCAATGTAAACACAGAACTCAATTTTCTCCTCGGTCCACTGGGTCTCTATTGGGGAGGAAGGGAGGGTCCTTTAATATATAATCACCGGGTAAGTATATTCAAAAATTTATTTTAAATAACATTTTTCAATATTAAACTTAGCCGGTGATTATATAAGCTGATTCACACCCAGGGGGGTGGGTAGAGACCAGCATTAATTGTTTACATTATTATGAGCTAAGGATTTTGTATTTCATTTTAGCAGTTATTCAAAATAACAAACATAAAATAAATAAGTACCTGGTAAGGAAGTCGACTTGAACAATTACTCTGCCTTTTTTTTTTTTTTTTTAAGTACGTCTTCCTTACTGAGCCTCGCGATCCTCTTAGGATGCTGAGCGACTCCTAGGAGCTGAAGTATCAAGGGTTGCAACCCATACTACAGGACCTCATCAAAACCTTTAATCTAGGCGCTTCTCAAGAAAAGAATTTGACCACCCGCCAAATCAACCAGGATGCGAAAGGCTTCTTAGCCTTCCGGACAACCCAAAAACAACAATAAAAAACATTTCAAGAGAAAGATTAAAAAGGTTATGGAATTAGGGGAATGTAGTGGTTGAGCCCTCACCCACTACTGCACTCGCTGCTACGAATGGTCCCAGGGTGTAGCAGTTCTCGTAAAGAGACTGGACATCTTTAAGATAAAAAGACGCGAACACTGACTTGCTTCTCCAATAGGTTGCGTCCATTATACTCTGCAGAGATCTATTCTGTTTAAAAGCCACTGAAGTAGCGACAGCTCTAACTTCATGTGTCTTTACCTTCAGCACAGCATGGTCTTCTTCATTCAGATGGGAATGAGCTTCTCGTATCAACAGTCTGATATAATAGGAAACTGCATTCTTTGACATAGGTAAAGAAGGTTTCTTAATAGAACACCATAAAGCTTCTGACTGTCCTCGTAAAGATTTAGTTCGTCTTAAATAGAACTTAAGAGCTCTAACAGGGCATAAGACTCTTTCTAGTTCATTTCCAACCATATTTGAAAGGCTTGGAATGTCGAACGATTTCGGCCAAGGGCGAGAAGGTAGCTCGTTTTTGGCTAGAAAACCAAGCTGTAAAGAACATGTAGCCGTTTCAGATGAAAATCCGATGTTCCTGCTGAAGGCGTGAATCTCACTGACTCTTTTAGCTGTGGCTAAGCAAACCAGGAAAAGAGTCTTTAAAGTGAGATCTTTAAAGGAGGCTGATTGTAGTGGCTCGAACCTTTCTGACATCAGGAATCTTAGTACCACGTCTAAATTCCATCCAGGTGTAGCCAAACGACGCTCCTTCGTGGTCTCAAAAGACTTAAGGAGGTCCTGTAGATCTTTGTTGTTGGAAAGATCTAAGCCTCTGTGACAGAAGACTGTTGCCAACATGCTTCTGTAACCTTTGATAGTGGGAGCTGAAAGAGATCTTTCTTTCCTCAGGTATAATAGGAAGTCAGCTATTTGGGTTACAGAGGTACTGGTCGAGGATACTGATACCGACTTGCACCAATTTCGGAAGACTTCCCACTTCGACTGGTAGACTCTAAGAGTGGATGTCCTCCTTGCTCTAGCAATCGCCCTGGCTGCCTCCTTCGAAAAGCCTCTAGCTCTAGAGAGTCTTTCGATAGTCTGAAGGCAGTCAGACGAAGAGCGTGGAGGTCTGGGTGTACCTTCTTTACGTGTGGCTGACGTAGAAGGTCCACTCTTAGAGGAAGAGTTCTGGGAACGTCCACCAGCCATTGAAGTACCTCGGTGAACCATTCTCTCGCGGGCCAGAGGGGAGCAACTAACGTCAACCTTGTCCCTTCGTGAGAGGCGAAGTTCTGCAGTACCTTGTTGACAATCTTGAACGGGGGGAATGCATAAAGGTCTAGGTGGGACCAATCCAGTAGAAAGGCATCTATATGAACTGCTGCTGGGTCCGGGATCGGTGAGCAATATATTGGGAGCCTCTTGGTCATCGAGGTTGCGAAGAGATCTATGGTAGGTTGGCCCCATGTGGCCCATAGTCTCTTGCACACATCCTTGTGTAGGGTCCATTCTGTTGGGATGATTTGACCCTTCCGACTGAGGCAATCCGCCATGACATTCATATTGCCTTGTATGAACCTCGTTACTAGAGAAAGGTTTAGATCTCTTGACCAGGTGAGGAGGTCCCTTGCGATCTCGTACAACGTCATAGAATGGGTCCCTCCTTGCTTGGAGATGTACGCCAAGGCCGTGGTGTTGTCCGAGTTCACCTCCACCACTTTGCCTTGAAGGAGGGACTTGAAGCTTTTCAAGGCCAGATGAACTGCCAGTAGCTCCTTGAAGTTGATATGTAACGTTCTTTGATTCGAGTTCCACGTTCCCGAGCATTCCCGACCGTCTAATGTCGCACCCCAGCCCGTGTCCGATGCGTCCGAGAAGAGAACGTGGTTGGGGGTCTGAACAGCCAGGGGCAGACCCTCTCTGAGTTGATACTGTCCTTCCACCAAGTCAGTGCTGACTTCATCTTCTCGGAAATCGGGATCGAGACCGCTTCTAGCGTCTTGTCCTTTTTCCAGTAAACAGCTAGATGAAATTGAAGGGGACGGAGGTGTAGTCTCCCTAACGAAACGAACTGTTCCAGGGATGATAGCGTCCCTATCAGACTCATCCACTGTCTGACTGAACATCGTTTCTTCTTTAGCATGTTCTGGATGCATACCTGGGCTTGACTTGTTCTGGGGGCCGACGGAAAAGCCCGAAAAGCTTGACTGTGAATCTCCATCCCTAAATACACTATAGTTTGGGATGGGACCAGTTGGGACTTTTCCATATTGACCAGGAGACCCAATTCCTTGATCAGATCTAGAGTCCACTTTAGATTCTCCAGACAGCGACGACTGGAAGAAGCTCTTAGAAGCCAGTCGTCCAAATAGAGGGAAGCTCTGATATCCGCTAAATGCAGGAATTTGGCAATATTCCTCATCAGCCTCGTAAACACAAGAGGAGCCATGCTTAGGCCAAAGCACAGGGCTTGAAATTGGTAGACAACCTTGTCGTAAACGAATCTCAGAAAAGGTTGGGATTCTGGGTGGATGGGGACGTGAAAGTATGCGTCCCTTAGGTCTAAAGAGACCATCCAGTCTTCCTTTCTGACCGCTGCTAGAACTGACTTTGTGGTCTCCATGGCGAACGTCTGCTTTGTGACAAAGACATTCAGCGCACTGACGTCTAGCACCGGTCTCCACCCTCCTGTCTTCTTTACCACTAAGAAGAGACGGTTGTAGAAGCCCGGGGATTGATGGTCCCGGACTTTGACTACCGCTCCCTTTTGTAGCAAGAGAGACACCTCCTGCTTCAAAGCTAGTCTCTTGTCTTCCTCTTTGTACCTGGGAGAGAGATCGATGGGAGACGTTGCTAGAGGGGGTTTGCGGACAAACGGGATCTTGTACCCTTCTCTGAGCAACTTCACAGATTGTGCATCTGCGCCCCTTTTCTCCCAGGTCTGCCAGAAGTTCTTGAGTCTGGCTCCCACTGCTGTCTGAAGAAGGTGGCAGTCAGACTCTGCCTTTAAAGGACTTGGTACCTTTCTTCTTCCCACGTCTCCCTTCGGCACGAGCACCTCCTCTGCTGGAGGCTCTGCCACGAAAGGGCGGAATGAATCTGGACGCTGGAGTGTCCATCCTGGGTCTAGATACGGTAGGCAAAGGGGTGGCTTTGCGGGCAGAGGACGCAACCAGGTCATGGGTGTCCTTCTGAATCAAGGAGGCAGCAATCTCCTTTATCAATTCCTCTGGGAAGAGGCACTTTGAGAGAGGAGCGAAAAGAAGTTCCGATCTCTGACACGGTGTTACTCCAGCTGACAGGAACGAGCAAAGGTTTTCCCGTTTCTTGAGGACCCCGGAAACGAACGAAGCCGCAAGCTCACTGGATCCGTCACGTATGGCCTTGTCCATGCAGGACATAATGAGCAAGGAAGCTTCCTTGTCAGAAGGGGAGATCTTCCTGCTCAAAGCTCCCAGACACCAGTCCAAAAAGTTAAAAACCTCGAAGGCTCTGAACACTCCTTTCAACAGATGGTCTAAGTCTGAAGGAGACCAACATATCTTAGAGCGTCTCATGGCTAGCCTGCGGGGAGAGTCTACTAGACTTGAGAAGTCGCCCTGGGCAGAGGCAGGAACTCCCAAGCCGAGAACTTCTCCCGTGGCATACCAGACGCTCGATCTGGAAGAGAGTCTCGCAGGGGGAAACGTAAATGCTGTCTTCCCAAGGTTCTTTTTGGACTGCATCCAATCTCCCAACACTCGTAAAGCTCTCTTGGACGAGCGGGCGAGGATGAGTTTCGTAAAGGCAGGCGCTGATGACTGCGTGCCTAAAGCAAACTCAGATGGAGGAGAGCGTGGGGCCGCAGATACAAACTGATCAGGATACATCTCCCTGAACAGTGCAAGAACTTTCCTAAAGTCCAAGGAGGGTTGCGTGGTCTTGGGTTCATCGATGTCCGTATGCGGGTCGTCAATGTGGGCAGCGTCGTCATCATCAGAGAGTCCATCATCTGAAAACTGAGGAGGAAGCGGCAAAGGAGTAGGAATCGGCTGGTCAGCTGAGTCCGGCAGCACGGGTGCACGCGTGACTGAACCGGACGCAACGTCATGGAACTGTTGCCCAGTCTGTGAACTGGTAACAACCATAGCAGCGCGGGGACGCAAAGCGTCTACTCCAGACTGTCTAGTCTGCTGTGGGCGAGTAGAGGAAACCACACTGGGTTGCGGAGGTTGACGCACCGCGTCAAAACAAAACAACTTAGGCTGTTGTTGTAACTCGCGAACGTCAACGGAAGGTTCCGTGCGTCGCTGAACGTCAACATGCGGCTGGCAGGGTACACTGGAACGCATGGGTGGCGGGACTCTCACAGCTGGAGTGCGGGAGAAGGTAGCCTCAGCGTCCACTGGACGCACCACCGTGGGTGGTTGTAGGCTAGAGGTTGGTGCAGCGTCAACCTTCTCCGCACGAAAGTCCTGCATCAATGACGTTAACTGTGACTGCATGGTCTGCAGCAAAGACCACTTAGGGTCTACAGGAGCAGGTGCGGCAACAGACGGTGCTACTGCCTGATGCGGTACCGCTTTGCCTCTCTTAGGAGGTGAGCAGTCATCGGAAGACTGCAGTGAGTCCGAACTGACCCAGTGGCTACAACTGGGCCGTTGGACTTGCGCGGAAGGGACCGACTTGCGCTTAAGAGGCAGCGAGACCTTGGTCCATGGTTTCTTTCGAGAAACCTCTTCCGCAGACAAGGAATAAATGGGCTCTCTCGTCTTCGTGTGGGTGGGGCGATCTTGGTTAGATACGCCCGAAACCACGGAGGGAACGTCTGTTCACTGATTAAAGCCTCTCGAACCCTTTGGTCGTACGACATTGCTTCTCCCCTGGGCTTGGGAGCTTGCAAGAGGTCCCGGACTGGGAGGACGACAGGCACGAACAGACGAACCCTCAAGCGCAACACTATCCACAACACTTTCCACAACACTACCACTCACTTTGTCACTACCCACTGCACTCTTACACTTCAACTCCTTGACGTCTGCCATGAGTTGGTTACGGTCACTAGCCAATGACTCGACTCTCTCACCCAGAGCCTGGATGGCACGCATCATATCTGCCATCGAAGGTTGTTGAGTGCTAGAAGGGGGATCAGGAGCAACCACTACAGGGGAAGGAATAGGTTGTGGGGCATGAGGAGAGGAAAATTCAACGGAGCGAGATGAACTTCTCCTGACTCTATCTCTCTCTAGCCTACGTGTGTATTTCTGGAATTCGATGAAATCGAATTCCGAAAGCCCAACGCATTCCTCACATCGATCTTCCAATTGACAGGTCTTATCCCGACAATTGGAACAAACGGTGCGAGGATCGATAGAGGCCTTCGGAAGACGCCTTGAACAGTCCCTAGCATTACATTTCCTGAACTTAGGGACTTGAGAAGGGTCAGCCATTTTGAATTAGTCAAAGGGGAATTCAAAATCTATCCAAAGTCGTCAACAAATAATCCAAAATCAACAAAAGAATGCAAGGATGTATTGAAGATAACGTCTGCAAAGCAAAAGCTCAAAACTAGAAATGTGTACTTCACCAAAATATGTGAAAACCAATCCAGTAAGCAACAGCGAATTTAGTAGGTCTTGCCGGTGGCACGACAGAGAGAAAATTGAGTTCTGTGTTTACATTGAGTACTGAGTACCTGCACGACAGATGGCGCTGTTGAAGTACACCCCCTACCTGCATAGCGATCGCTGGCGGATTTTGAGCGTAGAGTTTTTCTGTCGGGCAGCAGAGCTGCAGCTTATATAATCACCGGCTAAGTTTAATATTGAAAAACCTCCTGGAATGTGGCCGACGGCGCTGGGGGGGAACGTGGAGGCTCTTCCGTGGGGGACCAGGTCCCGAAGCCTTCCTCCATCCTCAGTGGTGACCTGAAAGGCGTCTTGGGGGGAACCCACGCAGTGGGGTCCGACGGCGGGGAAAGCTCCTTCTCGACATCGCCCTCGGCTGCATTAGTGCCTGAAAAACACGCCCAAGAGGCTGGAGGAGAATTAGGTAAATTTTTCCCCCACATGGGGTCATCAGAGGAAATGTGACCTGCTTGCACCAGGACTCCGTCTCCCGTACACACTCCCGCCCCTCCCTCAGGCCCCTCACTCGCCTGGAACGACGCCACAACCCCATTATCCTGAAGCTCAGACTCTTGGGGAAGGGCCGCGGGCCTCTTACCCGCAACGGACTTACCTCGTCCCCTACTCTGGGTAGGGGAGGGTGGAAGGGAAGCTCGGTCCGGTGAGACGCCCGGCGAAGCAAGGGAGGAAGGAACGCTCGGCTTCTTAGGCGACTTCTTAGGCGACTTCTTTGCCTCCTTCTTCTCCTTGGTGCTATACCGCACCCACTGCACCTCATTCCAGGACTCGCACTCTGGACACGTGGCGGAAGGGGAACAAACACTCAAACACTGCCCCTGTACGAGGAAAACAAGGAGTGGGGGTCAACTTCGGGTTTCGAGAGAAACGCTCCACACGATTTACCGGCCATAGGCCAAGGACAACGGCGAGGGTGCTCCATGAAGCAGGAGAAAGCACCACGAGACACAAGAACGCACAGGGAAAGCACAAAGGGACCATGTGGGTACCGCGTGAGAGACAAAGGGGTCGGGGACACACAAAGTCACACTAGGATTAGGAGAGCAGCAAGATGATATCGCGACGCGACCAGAGAACTTACTGGAGGTCGAGACCTGAGCAAACATGCTCTCTGACCCGGGGTTAGCCTTAAGGCGCGTATCACTCCGCCTGAGGTTACCCCTCATAGAAAATGGGTTTAGGGTAAACTACACAAAACTCTGGTCGGATGGGAAGGAGATCCCAGATACTCCTAAGAAAGTAGTTCAAGGTAAGTACTTCGTGTTGGAACAAATAGTAATTCACAAGAAAAGATAGAAATATTAACAAATTAATTAGCATTTTACCTTTGAGGAGAGCCATGGCTGGTGTGCGGAAGACGAGAGAGAGGAGGAAAGGGCTACTGTACTGCTTGGCAAGAGAATTCCCTCCGTAAGAGTTTCAGGTAAAATATAGGAAGTAATCTCTTTTAGGGTTGTTGTGGCCTGATTGGTAACGTCTCTGTCTGGTGTTTGCCAGACGGGGGTTTGAGTCCCGCTCAGACTCGTTAGTGCCATTATTGTCTGCAACCTTACCATCCTTGTGAGCTAAGGTTGGGGGGTTTGGGGGAGCCTATAGGTCTATCTGCTGAGTCAACAGCAGCCACTGCCTGGCTCTCCCTGGTCCTAGCTTGGGTGGAGAGGAGGCTTGGGTGCTGATCATATAATATATGATCAGTCTCTAAGGCATTGTCCTGATTGCTAGGGCAATATCACTGTCCCTTGCCTCTGCCATTCATGAGCGACCTTTAAATGGCATTCGCTATCGCTAACTGAATTACTTAATTTATGCTTTATGGACACCTGTCATCTTTGATTTTTCACACTTACATTCAAATTTGACAAGGAACCTATCTAGAGACGACAGCTTTTATCTTTTTTTTTAAAATGGGGTAAAAATCATATGGACATGCCATGAAAACCGCAAGTGTGGCATAAGGGCAAAGATTGACTGATTTCATGCCAGTCTCGCTAGTATTTGTCCACAACCAATGCGCATATAGAGGGACATTTTTGCTTGAGAAATGGTACAATGCTTGTATATCAATTTGAAATTTCAAGATATGAATTGTACGTAAAGTATTCAGTTATACTCGTAAACTGATGTATTACTGTAGGCCTACTGATACTTGACTCCATTCTCATTTACATAAAATAAATTTCAGCGTTAAACACAACAAAAGAAATTTTAGATTAAAATTTAGAAAAAATTACCTTTGTTATATTCAAAGCCAGACAGAGTTTAGATGGGCCATTACAGAGTTCATGTTCTTTTAATGGCCGAGATTTAGAAGTACGCTTGAAAGATCGACCAGCAATCATCTCATCTATTCCTTCTATAGGCTCTAGTGACCTGATCAACACACATGACCCTTCGCCTGTGGGATGAATTAGTGAAAAATAAGACATTATTATTATTATTATTATTATTATTATTATTATTATTATTAGCTAAGCTACAACCCTAGTTGGAAAAGCAAGACGCTATAAGCCCAAGGGCTCCAACAGGGAAAAATAGCCCATTGACAAAAGGAAATACAGAACTAAATAAATGGTATGAGAAATAATGAACAATTAAAATAAAATATTTCAAAAACAGTAACAACACCAAAACAGATACAGTATTACATATATAAACTATAAAAAGCATTACATCTACCTGTTCAACATAAAAACATTTGCTGCAAGTTTGAACTTTTGAAGTACTTCCGATTCAACTACCCGATTAGGAAGATAAAACTTCTAGAATACTGTGTAATATTGAGCCTCGTGGTGGAGAAGGCCTGACTATTAGAATTAACTGCAAACCCAGTATTATGAACAGGATGAATTGACCTGGAAGAGCTGAATGTAAAGGATGATCAGAATTATGAAAAATCTTATGCAACATGCATAACGAACTAATTCAACGACGGTGCCAAAGATTAATATCAAGATCAGGAATAAGAAATCTAATAGACCGTAAGTTTCTGTCCAACAAATGAAGATGAGAATCAGCAGTTGAAGACCAGACAGAAGAACAATACAGTACTTGAAACAAGGTAGAATGAAAGAATTAAAACACCTCTTCAGAATAGACTGATCACTGAAAACCTTAAAAGATTTTCTCAATAAGCCAATTATTTGTGCAATGAAAGAAGACACAGACCTAATGTGTTTCTCAAAGTAAATTTGCTGTCAAGAATCGCACCTAAAATTTTTAGAGTCATACAGAGCTAAAGAACATTATCAATGTTGAGATCCAGATGTTGAACCACTGTCCTTGACCTACTTACAATCATAATTTGAGTTTTGTAAGGATTCAACTTCATGCCCCATAATTTGCGCTATGCACTAATTTTAGCTAGATCTCTACTAAGGGATTCAGCAACCCCAGATCTACATTCAAGAGATGGAATTGATGCAGAGTGTAGTTAGTAAGCAAATTCTATTAAAATACATAATTGTTATACACCAAATACACTCAGGACAACCATTTTCATATTTCATGCTGAAATGTTTTACAAACTGTTGACTTATGCTTCACTTATTACAGCATACTTGTATATTAATCTATCAAGGAAGTGGCAATTTTACCAAACTTTAATTTCATATAACAATACTGTATATTATTGGAAAGGATTTCAATAGCATAGAAAGTATGATATAAAAAATATTTAGGCTTCTGCACAAACTTAAGGTCAAGAATTTATCTGTTCTTCCCTCTATGGGGTTAGTCTGAAATTTAAAACTCAACATTTCCTCATGTCTAGTAGTATATCTTTCTGAACTTATATTTGTTCTAGGTTCTCTCCTATCTCCAACTCCACAATTTCCTGGAACTGCTACACATTTTTAATCCTGCTACCTCCATATCTAATGCTTTTCTTACTAACTGATCCTCATCCCTTTGTGTCAAAAACATCTCAATCTTTGAACACCTGGAATTTTATTAAAAATCACATCTTTTCACTAATTCCTCATTCATAATAGGATTTTACCATTGTAATCCAGCATCAAATCTTCTAAGGTCATGCATCATCAAAATCTCTCCTATTTTTCTTGCTAATGCACATGGTTCTGCTGCATACAGTAGTATATGCCTTATTTACCCATTATAAGTCTTTGCACTATCTATCAATGAAATGTTTTCCATTTCTTGTAAAAATAACTGCAATATAAAGAGGACTGCACGGTATAGATTTACCTGTATTCATAAATCAGCGATGTGCCAAGGGCGTGATAGGATTACAATATGGTACTGTATAATAAAACTTATTACCATGAGGACCTTCAGAGCCACTTTATATTCTACCATTTTGAATGGCCTTTCAGAGATATCTTATAGAGCACAGTATCATGTACCAGATCACCACTGCCTCAAGTGTCTGACAGAGAAAAGAATGACAAACCTAGGAACATTTTGAACACAAGTAGGCATACTTTTTTTTAGTTTTTATTACTAAATTCTTTGTCTCATAATTCTTAGAAAACAATGAATTGGTTTTGGTGGTGTATTTTGTTAAATATTTATTTTTGTCAAGCTTCATATAGGCTTCTCTTCTTGCTTAAAATTAACATACATTATTGCATCACAGAACATCTTAATGTTCACTGGCAGTTGTCTTGCGTATGGTGTTGGTCAAGATTACAATACCATTGACCTATGGTTTTTTTAGATAAGGACAGTTATTGTGCCATCTACTGTATTTACAATAAATTTCATAAGCCTATCAATATCTTGGAGTGAGCCCTTCAAAGTTGTGCAATGGGATAGGATTTTCTTTTCCAATTTGTTTGAAAGTTTTGTGCAGATGGTGGTAGCTTATCTGCTGTATTTTGCATATGTATGATCAGCAGAGCAAGGAATGGAAGCTTAACACAGATTTAGTTTTCAAAGGAAAACTTGAGATTAGAAACATTCTCAGGGATTAGGCTTAGTTGGGTTACCTCTTCTGTCTGCACAATAACAAAGATGTTGTTAATGTACCTGTGGTACAGGCAAGAGTGGGGAGGATAGCCAAACCTTTTCTCTTAATATTTTCATGGAAAATTTGTCAAAAGTGCCTCATGTCTACATGGACATGGGGTTCATCCTTTATGGTGAGTGATGGGGGCCCCTATATTACACAGATAATTCCTGCAAGAATCTTGAATGGAGCTGTTGTGATATATTTCATCTAAATAATTTTAAGTTTCTCTTATAGCAACATTTGTGAATAAGTTAGGAAAACAGCTGATGATGCATGTGTATGGAGTAAAAGAAAAGTCAAATTTATCATTCTGGAGCAGTCTAGTTAGAATTCTTAAATATCAACATGAAAATTTATATAATACTGTACTTGACCCTTACCTTGGCTTGAAATGTTCAGGCAATAATACATTCCATATATACTGTAGACATATAAAGTTCCTGGTGCCATGTACATGGGTTCATTTCGAGGGGTTCTCTTTCCATTATAACTGTGTGAAGCTACATCATTTTCTCCAAGGTAACTTTCAGTTTCCACTATCATTCCTCGTAAAAGAGATCCATCGACTTTCCGTACAAGAATCTGACCTTAAATTACATGAATAAATCATTAATAACATTTCTAGTGAAAATCATGAGTACTCTGCCTTATGCCATTAATTGGTTTCAAGAGACCAGACGTATATCAGATATTTGCCCCTTAAAGTGACTTAATACATTCCTTGCTCATGAAAAAGTATGAACGGTAATTAAAACCTACTATCATATACAGTACTGTATTGTATAGTCTGTACTGCATAACCTCTGAATGAAATTTAGAGAGAGAGAGAGAGAGAGAGAGAGAGAGAGAGAGAGAGAGAGAGAGAGAGAGAGAGAGAGAGAGAGAGAGAGAGAGAGAGAGAGAGAGAGAGAGAGAGAGAGAGATTGTAAAATTAAAATTGTTTTATGATTAGATAACTTTTGATAATGTTCACTGTAAGTGCTTATACACAGTAAATATGAAAATGTTTACTATTTAAGAGGATGGTTTAATATTAATATGGATGACATTAATAAAGGTTTGAAATATACATAAATAATAAAATAAATAGGGGGTTGTTACTTCATGGAATTTTACCTATCATGGGGGAGGGCAGAACAAATTATCAGCGATAGATGAGGGAATACAGAATATCCCTTTTTTTCCAGCCTCAGAAAGACTTAGTCAAAGCCCAACTCTAAGAGTTGTCCAAGGCTCGAGACTAGTTTCAATAGCAAGACAACTCCTCTATGCATGACTCTCCTTCACATCAGCTGGAGGGAAAGAAGAAACAGGTGACACCCAGGATGAGTGCTGGATGCTCTCTAGAACAGTACTGTACTACTCTTCCCATAAAACAATGCTGAGGGATTGGTCAATACCTTGTGGGACTTGGCCCAATCAGTTGTCCTGTTTTTCAATGACTTCTTTCTATTAGGGTATGACTTCCCCTTATTGGGAAGGTATCAGCATACTGCTTCTCACTATCCTGAAGAGTAAGAGAAGTCGAACATCCAGGATGGGAAAAGAGGGTCGCACCCTTTATTCCTACCAGTAGTGTGTGTGTGTGCTCAATCTCATAAGAACCAAACACAGGTAGTGGGTGTGTGAACTCCTGTACCAAGTGCCGATCCGTCTACTTGAGGATAAGCACATTACTGGTACGTTCCTTTTACTTCACAAACTAAGTAAGAGCATACTGTCTGGTATCCCTTCCTTGAGGGTAAGGTTCTCAGTACCACACTCACTTTTCCACAGGGAGATTGATTGATTGAAAGTTTTCAGGCATCCTGACATGTAAGGTCACTGATGCTGATATCAATTTTTATAGATGAAGAATAAAAGGAAATTCAATGCAAAACAATAAAAGTAAAGATTTCCTTATAAAAGTTGAAAATTTTCAGAAGACGTGCTTCTGAAATAAATCTTGAAATACCGCTAGCATGGTACAACACATCATGTCCAAGAATCTTCGCAAGGATGAACCTGCCATCCTTACCTCGAGCCTCTAACAGATATCTATTTCTTAAGGTACTAAAAGTGGGGCATTCTGTCAACAAGTGCCTCACTGTCAAGGGTACCAAACAGTTATTGCAATATTATTAATGTTGCCTAGTCATCAGAAACTCATGTGTCAACCGAGTGTGACCAATGCGGAGACGACAAACAGTTGTCTCACACTTTCAGGGCATCATGGTATACATCCAAAGAGGTATACAATTAATTACTTCTCTCATTTCATTTCCTTCTAAATTATGCCAATGCTGTTGTCGATTATTATAAAGGTATCCCAGATGATGGGATACCTTCTTGGTAACGAACTCAGCAGCAGCATTCTTTGCTAGTAAATTTGCTTTCTCATTCCCAGACACACCTATGTGTGCTGGAACCCAACAAAATCAAATTGTTATACCTCTCAGTCCAATAATAAAAAGCCTCTCTAAAATCTTTAAAACTAAAGGGTTACTGGAATTAAAAACTTCTTAAGCTTGTAGCACACTTCTTGCATCACTAAAAATGGTAAAATTGCCCTCTTCTTTTAATGCTATTTTTTTAATAGCGGTTAGTATGACATATGGTTCAGCAGTAAATATAGATGTTAGAGGAAGTGCAGATCTATAATTAAAAGCATTATTATATACTCCAAATCCAACGCCAGCATCAGATTTGGAGCCATCTGTATATATAGAAGTCGATTCCATATGTTATGCAACATGTTCCATGAAATGAGACCTGGCTTCTAAGTCAGTTATATTCTTTTTGATACCATAAAAATATTTACAGAAAGATATCTATGGTAATTTCCATGAAGGGGTTGATGATATCTTCAATGGCAGCACCTTTACTTCTAGCTATATCAAGACTATGTAGCAATTGCTTTACCTGAAAACCATAAGGTTGAGGAGAATTTGGGTGCAAATCAAAGTATCTACAATGCCTTACCAGGTTTGCAGTCTGATACACAAAAGAATTAGAAAGTCTTTGCAACCTACGCCAAATCCAAACAATAGAAGACTTTCGGTAAAGGACTAAAGGTAATTCTCCAGCATCAACTAGGAGGCTTGGGATAAGGGAGGTTTTAAAGGCTTTGGTGGCCAATCTGATACCAGCATGGTGTCTTTAATCGGCTTGGGTTGGCTGAGGAATAAATTTTACACCCAGTCTAGCTTCACTTACACATGGGATCCGTTAACCTTTGATGTGCATATCCAGGTCTGGATGTAATCCCCAAATATGATGGAAATAGAAAACAATTTTTCTTGTTGAAAACTAAAATCCATTCATATCAGCCCACTGAATAATTGCTTGACGTAAGCCTGTTTCTATGGAGAGAGAAAATGTTGCCTACAATACTAAAAATGTGCTCCCTCTCAACAGACGATGGAGAAGCAAAGAATTCACGAGGAACACTGAAACTTGCTCAGATTTACATAAATATCTAAATCCTGATCTACTGCCATTTCACCAAGTGTTGTAGCATAATGACAAAAATTCCATGTATAACCTCTTCCTTCTCTAAAACTTGGACATAGGAAAAATAATTTGAGCCCAAAAGGCTTCCTCTTTGTCTTTATATACTGACATATCAAAGTCTGCCTTTATATAAAAGAAAGGACTAATCAACAGCAAAATTTTCCCTGATAAAAAGCAAATTATGCAGAGTAATAGTGTAGAGAAGCATGAAAGATATAGAGAGAAAAATGTGGAAGTAAAGCGCAAGGTAAGTGAGGCAAAGAAGGCAGCTGACCTGAGGTGGGGTCAAGGATTGGGTCATTCATATGAAGAGAATAAAAAGTAGTTTTGGAAAGAAGTGAAGAGAGTAAGGAAGGCTGGTTCAAGAATTGAAGAGACAGTGAAAGATGGAAATGGAAGGTTGTTAAAAGGAGAGGAGGCAGGAAAAGATGGGCGGAATATTTTGAAAGTTTACTGAATGTTGAGGATAATAGGGAGGCAGATATAATTGCTGTTGCAGGTGCTGAGTTGCTGGAGATGGGAGATGAGAATGAGAGAGAGATTACATTAGAGGAAGTGAAGATAGCACTAGATGAAACGAGAGTAGGAAAAGCATCTGGTATGGATGGTGTGAGAGCTGAGATGTTGAAGGAAGGGGATTTCACTGTACTTGAATGGTTGGTGAGATTGTTTAATATGTGTTTTGTGTTGTCAATGGTACTAGTAGATTGGGTTTGTGCGTGTATTGTACCACTATACAAGGGTAAGGGAGATGTTCATGAGTGTTGTAATTCAAGGGGTATTAGTTTGTTGAGTGTAGTTGGAAAAGTGTATGGTAGAGTACTGACTAATAGGATTAAGGATAAAACAGAGAATGCAATCTTAGAAGTACAGGGTGGTTTTAGAAGAGGTAGGGGTTGTATGAATCAGATTTTTACAGTTAGGCAGATATGCGAGAAATATTTAGCAAAAGGTAAGGATGTGTATGTTGCGCTTATGGATCTGGAGAAAGCGTATAATAGAGTTGATAGGGAAGCAATGTGGAATGTGATGAGATTATATGGAGTTGGTGGAAGGTTGTTACAAGCAGTGAAAAGTTTCTACAAAGGTAGTAAAGCATGTGGTAGGATAGGAAATGAAGTGAGCGATTGGTTTCCGGTGAGAGTGGGACTGAGACAGGGATGTGTGATGTCACCGTGGTTATTTAACTTGTATGTTGATGGAGTGGTGAGAGAGGTGAATGCTCGAGTGCTTGGACGAGGATTGAAACTGGTAGACGATAATGACTATGAATGGGAGGTAAATCAGTTGTTGTTTGCGGATGATACTGTACTGGTTGCAGACGCAGAAGAGAAGTTTGGCCGATTAGTGACAGAATTTGGAAGGGTGTGTGAGAGAAGGAAGTTGAGAGTTAATGTGGGTAAGAGTAAGGTTATGAGATGTACGAGAAGGGAAGGTGGTGCGAGGATGAATGTCATGTTGATAGGAGAGTTACTTGAGTTTAAGTACTTGGGGTCTGTTGTTGCAGCAAATGGTGGAGTGGATGCAGATGTACGTCATAGAATGAATGAAGGATACAAAGTGTTGGGGGCAGTTAAGGGAGTAGTAAAATATAGAGGGTTAGGCATGAATGTAGAGAGTTCTGTATGAGAAAGTGATTGTACCAACTGTGATGTATGGATCGGAGTTGTGGGGAATGAAAGTGATGGAGAGACAGAAATTGAATGTGTTGGAGATGAAGTGTCTAAGGAGTATGGCTGGTGTATCTCGAGTAGATAGAGTTAGGAACGAAGTAGTGAGGGTGAGAATGGGCGTAAGAAATGAGTTAGCAGCTAGAGTGGATATGAATGTGTTGAGGTGGTTTGGCCATGTTGAGAGAATGGAAAATGGCTGTCTGCTAAAGAAGGTGATGAATGCAAGAGTTGATGGGAGAAGTACAAGAGGAAGGCCAAGGTTTGGGTGGATGGATGGAATGAAGGAAGCTCTGGGTGATAGGAGGATAGATGTGAGAGAGGCAAGAGAGCGTGCCAGAAATAAGAATGAATGGCGAGTGATTGTGACGCAGTTCCAGTAGGCCCTGGTGCTTCCTCCGGTGCCTTGGATGAAGGCGGAGGTAGCAGCAGTAGGGGATTCAGCATTATGAAGCTTCATCTGTAATGGATAATGTGGGAGGGTTTGCTGTGCCACCCTAGCAGTATCAGCCGAACTCGGTTGAGTCCCATGTCAGGTTGGGAGGAACAGAGAGAGGAGACGCCCCCTTTTTTGTTTCATTTGCTTGATGTCGGCTACCCCCCAAAATTGGGGGAAGTGCCTTGGTATATGTATGTATTTATAAAACAAGTCTTGACATTGGCTGGTTTGGCTGAGCATCTAGATAGGAAAATCAAAGAAATAGCAGGATTTGGGAGAATATGTTATGGCTAATTACAACTCTAAAGACAGGTGGTACTGTGCAAATCAAAGATTTACTCCAGTAATCAGAACTTCAAGGTAGTTTTGTTATTCCCATCAATAATTGAAAGGTCAGAAATATGTGCATTTTATCGATTTGTAAATCTTTCCATTTTTTGCTCATGAGATTTATTACTTTTTCCTGGATTATTGGATTATTCTGTGTGTTTGTTAGTTCATTCATATACTCTTGAAATTACATGGGATGTTGAAAGTGGTGATGCAAATTTCTGGATGGTTATCTTCAAAATCATTCACATAGGTGGGGAGATAGCATCCTCTAGAATCGCTAAATGGTTCCGTCAACAGTCTAAAGTCATCATCACTACCCGATGAAAGATCACTTTCGACTGGTATTGTCTCACTTGTATCAGTTTCTGTTTCTTTATTATCCTCATCTTCTGACACAAAATCCCTATCTGATTTATCAAGATATATGAGACTCATGTTCATCACTAGATTCATTGAAAGCACTGAAATGTTAAGATGAAAATTTCCTTCATCACTATCACTTATCATTTTGCTTTGAGAGGAAATTTACTGTTCCAATATTATAATTATTACTTGCTAAGCTACAACCCTAGATGGAAAAGCATGATACTAATATAAGGAAACTGATAGAATAATGTACCTGAAAGTACCTTCAAGCAAGAAAACTCTACCCCAAGAGATTATGGCACTACCAAAGACTAGAGAACCATAGTTTGATTTTGGAGAGTTCTCCTCCTAGAAGAGTCTCTTCTACCCTTATCAAATGAAAATAGCAATTGAGCAAGAGGGGTAGAGGCTAACTAACTCAGAAGGTCATGCTGTAACCGTTTCCCACTTTATCTATGTTTGCTAAGCTACGTTGCCAACGTCGATTGACTGGTTGATTGATTTGAAGTTTTCTGGCATCCTGACATCTAAAGTCATTGATGCCGATATCATTTATTATAAATAAAGAATAAAAGAATATTCAATTAAAACCATAAAAACAAAGATGTCATTATAAAAGTTAAATGGCATTCAAAGACCTGCTTCTGAAATAAATATAAAAAATTCCGCTAGCATAGTACGACACATCATGTCCTAGAATCTTGGCAAGGATGAACCTGCCATCCTCACTTTGAGCCTCAAACATATATTTATTTCCTTCTGTACTATAAGTGGGGCATTTCATCAACAAATGCCTCACTGTCAAGGGTGCCAAATAGTTGACGGAATATGGCTGGTGTTCACCAGTTAGCAGAAATTCATGCGTCAACCGAGTGCGAACAATGCGGAGACGACAAAAAGTAGTCTCCCACTTTCGGGCATTATGATATACAGTACTTCCAGGGGATATAACATTAGTTATTTCTCTAATCTTATTTTTAACTAAACTATCCCAAAGGTGTTGCCAATTATTATAAATCAAATTCTTAATGCTGGGTAAACAATCATCACAAAAAATGGGATACCTTGGTACCAACTCAGCTGCAGCATTCTTTACCAGTAAATCTGCCTTCTCATTTCCAGTCGAAGTAATGGTTACATAATTCCTATCAATGACATCATTTCAATCTTTCATCAAAGAATCTTTCATCCCCTAGGGCCCTCATCAGCTGGCTGGGGAGGATCCTTACTAACCACCATGCAAGCAAGATGTGGCATCTCATTGCTCATACGAGTGCTTATATTGGATTTGAGAAGTAACTTGTTCCAATCCCTAGCATGTGACAGAGTTGGAAGATCTTGGTGTCAAGGAAAAGTCAGTCACGGATGGCTATCTGAGGGTGAAAGTATAGTTTGAGGAGCCCTATTGTCTCGCTGTAAGATCTCAAGCGATAATGTCACTGACGTGTCTTTGGAACGTTCCGAAGCAGGAGGGGGACGAGGACGGCTGCCCATGCCCTAACCTACAGTGCTTGTGCTCGATCGCTTTGTAGCAGGAGCATGAGCTTCTATGCATCATACTAAAATCCCCTCTAGGGAGTTGGGTTTCAGTACAGAACTGCTCCACCCACGAAACCATGCAGAAAAATCCATCAAAGTCTCGATAGACAGCCAGATCAGTTGTGCTTTAGTGACATCTTCCTCCTCTTTAGGGCAGTATGGGAAGGCACAGGTAAACTACCTACCTGGAGACTTGAAGGTGAAAATCACCTGAAGAACAAGAGTAAGTTTTGATCGCGTGGTTCTTGATTGCAGCTACCATTTGTATACGATTCCCGTTCATAGCTAGCAATCATCTGGTTCCCAATAATGGCTCGCTGCTGATCTCATGGGAAATGATGATATAAAAGAACAAGCATGGGGCAACTTGCCTTGCCTGGAGCACACAATCAAAACTTTCCTGTGAAAACAAAACACGAAGGGGTAGAGCACGAAAAATTTACAGCATTCATGAATAGAAGATTTCTATAGCTAGTACATTTGATGAAAACAATCATAGGTTTCTCTTCCGTTGATATTGTGTACTGGGAAAGCTGGTAGGAAGCAAATGCCAGAAGTTCTGTGATCCAAAAGTCATTAAGACAGGCATGACGCGTCCAATCGCCTAGAGTCTGACAAGCGTGGTAGATACACGAACCAGGCTTACCTAAACTTATTCTCAGGAGAGAGAACGTTCCAGATACCTAACCTATCGCTTCTTTCGTACTACGGTTTTCCTCCTGAGTAGATACATTCGTATGCATGGAGAGATCGGTCAGGGGTATTCTCGTCACTTAAGTGGGCGAGATAAGAAGAACAGTCACGTAGTGACTACTCAACAGACTGATTGGATACCAGAAGTAATCTGGAGTGTAATGAGTAAAAATTGTTTGCATGATGATCTGACTCATAAAGCTAGTAAGATTGTGCACATGGGTGACTTTGGGTGTAGACAATCATGCACGTTAAGCCTCGTGTGTATGGATTCTAGTGTTCCTGTAGCTTGTCCATGTGAAAGTTCACGAGCTTTAAAGATCATGTTCATGGATGAATGTGCATGTTACTGCTCGTTTGTGTACAAATGAGTATGTAGAGGATTGTGAGTGTGGCTGCTTGTGCATATGGAAGATGGTGTTCGTGGATGAAGGTGCATGTGGCTACTCAGTTGTGGATGATCGTGAGTGTAGCTGCTTGTGCTCATCGATGATTGTGTTTCAAAATAATCTTGTGCGGGCAATGAATCTGGATGTAAAGGTAATCCCGTGCATGGAGGTAATAAGAGGACTAAACACCTTTAGAAGATCTCTTAGAGGCAACCTTTGAAGTTTGAACATGTGGAGGAGTCACTGATGTGACTGGGGTATGTCCTTGGCAGGAGAGGAACGATAGCAAAGCTCAGTGTTCTGACCAACAGAATTTGTGCCTCATCTTTTACTAGACTTGGTTGGCAATGGTAGCAGGGGCGTGAGCCCTTGTACTTCGAATTTTAATGCCTTGCCATGGGTCAGATTTGGTACAACACTGTTTCTCCCATGAAACCATGTTTATCAACCAGACCGAGACTCCAGAGTCAGACTGATCAGTTGTCCTGTAGTTCGATGACTTATTTCTCAGCAAGAGTCGAACATTGAAGAAAATTAAAACAGCGACACCCCTCCCTTTTACACTCAGTGGTGGAGGAACTTATCTTACGATGGATCAAAGGCGATATCGTAGGAAAATAAAACATCATTAGGTTCATGTTGCTGCCATTGTCGTACAGCAGCACACACAAGGGATAGAACAGCATCATGCTGCCCTGCAGGGATAAGGGATGGATAACGACAGGTAGCACAGGAAACTCTAACACAACTATAGATATAAAGAAACACTGCAGATCCTTAGCTTCTTTCATTAATATCCCTTAAACACAGCTGTCTAAAAGACCATTTATTCAAGCTGAAAGAAAGTGCATAAGATCAAAATAGCCAGACAAGAAATCCAAGAAGTATTGTACTGTACAACTATTTTGATATTGTTACTGTTTTTAAAATATTTTACTGCTAATTTTTTCTCATATCGTTTATTAATTTCCTTATTTCCTTTCCTCATTGGGCTCTTTTTCCTTATTGGACCCCTTGGGCTTATGGCATCTTGTTTTCCCACTAGGGTTGTAGCTTAGCTAATAATAATAATAATAATAATAATAATAATAATTATAATAATTATAATAACAATAATAATAATAATAATAATAACTACTCTATGGCAGCTGAAGTCAAAGTGAAGGTTACAGTACCTGGCAGAGGGGCGTGGGTGTCCTGCCACCCGCCAGCTGCTACTACTACTACCTCGTTAAACATTTCAACGGCCATTCCAGCTTTGCCAATGTTTTATTCTAACTGAAGGTAAAAGGTTTGTATTATTGATAAGAAGAAATATATTCTATCTAACTTTCATTTTTATCTTCAAGTTCTAAATTAAGAATTAACAGCCCTTTAATTAATATATTTAGTGCAGTAATTATTCGATTTAACAGAAACAAAGCCAACATAGTTTCAGTCACGATAAAATTATATGCTAGAACCTGTAATGTACTGAAGGCTTTCGGAATATATCAAAATAAAGTTGTCAAAGATACTTTGTTTTCCTTCATATTTTCTGTTTATGCTATGTATACAACAGTGCTATTAATTTTTTTTAATTCAGGTATTTACGGTACAGTATTTACTAATTTTATAAATGGATTGAAAATAAAATTTTGCCAATTTTCATCGTAACTTATAGATATAGAGGCAAAGCAACACATATATCTTATTTTTGTTGTTTTATAAGGACAAGCAATACCAAGTTGGAACTAATGTAAAGAGGGTATTACTGTACTGTAAACTGCATAGCATCTAGCCCATTCTTTGTTGACAGTAATATTTGCTGTTGTAGGTCGCCGGCTGCCGGGAGGCCGCTGACATTCGGCGGTATCCGTCGGCCGGCGGCGAAAGATATGTCGTCAGACAATCGTTCGACCGGCTGCCGGCAGTCATCATAGCTGCCGGCCGCCGGCTGCCAGTGTGTCGCCATAGATTAAGGGAGCCATAGATGCGTCATCTCTGCCTCTCCATATGGCGTTTTTGTCACACCATACACAGCAGCGCCATCTGGTTTTAGTTGCGGTGACTTGATGACCAAACCATGCCGAGAGTTAACAGCCATTCGCTGTACTGTGCTGCTATAAATTGCAGCAATTCGAGAGCCAAGAACCCGTAATTAGCTTTTTTCACCTTTCCAAAGTCTGGAAAACGTACAGATGTATCCAATATTGAAAGGTAAGTACTAAATAATGAGATTTTTGGGGCGTTTCTGTGGGCGATAATAAAGGTGTTTTCCGCTTCGCCTATTAAGATAGAGTGCATTGATTCTGTCAGCAGGTGTGTTGCCTTGCCAGATTGTCAATCACTGCAAAATGCCTATATGTAACAAACCACAAACGTTCATATTGATTGCTGAATTCCATATTGATTGCTCGAGTTGATAGTGATCGCCCTATGCATTCAAACATGGCTAATGCCTCGATCAATATCACATTCTTACATCAATCCATAAAACATCATATTGATCTCACAAGAACATAATTGTTTCATGTTTCTACAGATTCCAGAATATTATGCATCCAGTAGTGATTGGAAAAATTTAATATATGAAATTTACCCTGATTTTGTTAACAAATTGGAACAGATTGCCATGTGATTTCAATATAGGTGTGTGGTCGTTTGCATGTCATTTCATCAAATTTTTTACAGTACTTTTCCAACATTATACACTTGTCTGGTTATAAAACGGATTTTGAGCGAAGCGAAAAATCTATTTATGGGTAAGATAGCCATGTCGTCCTGATGGAAGTTCCTTAAAGGCAGCTTCCTAGGGTATATTACAACTACGGCGATATTCCCAGAGAATTTACCTTCAGGTACCCAGAATTCTAACTCCTGGAGCGAGTATCCCTAAAAAAGACCTTAGGGATATCGTAAATATCAGTGGACGTATTCTTGACACGCCTCATAGCAATCTATACCCCGAATAGAGTTAACACTTCGTAGGGGTCAAATGGCAAGAAAACGAAAACGATAAGAAAGGGGGGAGCCGTTCGTAAGGCATCTCTCCTCCCCGTTTCGAAAGCGTGCCCTGCGCCGCTTGCGGCGCCATCTGTATTCCTTGTAGCGATACACGAGGTGCTACAGATACTGTATGTAGGGAGGGGTCCTACAACCCTTTTCACTTTTTTTTTTTTTTTTTTTGAAAAGGAACAGGGCGGGTCCATCAGGACGACATGGCTATCTTACCCAAAAATAGATTTTTCGCTTCGCTCAAAATCCGTTTTTTGGGCTCAAGCCATGTCGTCCTGATGGAAGTATACCAGAGCATTACTGTATCTGTGGATTCTCAATACGTGCCGTACTCCTCAGGAATGTTTCTTAGTCAACTCGACTGAAAGACCTAAGATGTTACCGTTATACATCTTTTCACTAATCATAAGCCATGAAAGCGCTTCCTGCCCCCTACAGGGAGGAGTCCTACTAGACTCTAGAAACGATCGAAGAGTACATATACCTATGTATGAATCACTCGCCAGCCAGTACAATATAGTGGTCTCACTCTATATGAAGTAAAGCCTAGTCTTACGGGACTACAGCATCCAAGGGAAAAATCCCGACCAACACCCTGGTCGAAGTAAAATTAGACAAAAAGGTTATATCTGCGTAGGATTAAACTTGCTGCCACCACCGTCCTCAGAGAGGGGTGGAGTCCTTTATGCTAAGGAAAGTATAAACCAGTGCAACAAGGCTTTGCATTAAGGAATAGGCTATTATAGATATCCCCGATTAATATACATAGGCTAAATGCTCAACAAATAACATGAAATCAATATAGGTGAAGGAGACGCAAGGTTCCCGAGAACAAGTTTATTGAGTAACAATAAATAGACATGGTCACCATAAATATGTACATATGAAAGGTGGATGACCAACAATTTACACAAGTACCGTAGTGCATGGATGGATGGTTATCTGAAAGAAAACAAATATGTCACTTGCCACATACCCAGGTATCAAAGTTAACGTCCATGTTACTACTTTGCTGACAATAGCGTTAGCAAACGCTTGGCACACCTGTCTGTACTTGTGCTACCATCACCATAACGCTGGAACAGTCACTGTGGGCTCTCAGAGCCTTCACTACTAGTTATATCAAGGCATATAACTAACCACTCACCCAAGAATCAAAGTCCCAAATGATTCCACTGTTCCTCGCAGAGTTAAACAGCAGGGTTAACGACGCAACCAACTGCTACCACAGACCTCTTTAGCTGCTCCACTTGCTTAGCATAGTGGCGAAAGAATACCCTGGAAGACTTCCAGCCAGTGTATGAACGAAGGTGTTCAAAATCCTTGAAGTTAAAGAAGTTTAAGGATGAAGCAACTTTCCTCGGATCATGACCAGCGGGTGAACTGTCAGGATCCGCTCTGCGAATAAAATATGTAATTTTCGCCCTAAGCTGATTTAAAGATAAATTCGAGCCCGATGTTTCTCCTCTGAATAGTTGGCCCCCATGGAAGTCTGAAGTTCTACGAAGATAGACCTTTAGGCATTCTACGGGACATAGAGATGCATCTTCTTTCAGAGGGCAGATTCTCCAGGGACCCCACCTGTTGGTGGGCAACTCGTTCTTAGCGAGAAACGTAGGGTCCGGAAACAGGTTCAGTTCTCCCCCATCCAGGAACTGAACTCGGCCCTCCTCTCTCGAGAGGGCCACAATCTCACTAACTCTGGCCCCAGAAGCAAGGGCAAAAAGGAAGATCACTTTTTGAGTCAGGTCCTTCAATGTACATTCCTCATTATCCAGTAATGAGGCAAAATGAAGGACTTTGTCTAACGACCACGAAATAGGCTTTGGAGGAGCTGATGGTCTAAGCCTAGCACAGGCCTTCGGGATCTTATTAAACATCTCGTTAGCGAGGTCTACCTGGAAGGCATATAGAATGGGTCTTGTCAGAGCTGACTTACATGTAGAAATTGTGTTAGCCGCCAGCCCCTGTCCGTGGAGGTGAATGAAGAAGGATAGGCAGAACTCTGTAGAGATCTCTTGTGGGTTCTTGTCTTTGACAAAGGCTACCCATTTCTTCCATGCAGATTCGTACTGCCTCCTAGTAGACTTACACTTGTATTCTTCCAGGAAGTCGATGCTATCTTTTGAGATTCCGAACCGTTTCTTCACCGCTAGGGAGAGAAAATCATGAGCTGCAGGGTTCGGGTTTTCTGTAATGAAGCGTAGACAGTCGACTTCTGGACTTGCTGGGACAGAACTGGGTCCGGGAGTGATAGAAACTTCAGTCGTAGTTCCAGAGCTAGAGGGAACCATACACTGTTCGGCCACTTGTGGGCCACTATTGCTGCTACTCCCTTGAAGGATCTCAGTTTGTTGAGGACCCTCAACATCAGATTGTGAGGGGGAAACAGGTAGATCCTGGACCATCTGTTCCAATCGAGGGACATCGCATCTACTGCTTCCGCCAAGGGGTCCACGTATGGGGACACATATTTCGGCAGCTTCTTGTTGTCCTTCGTCGCGAAGAGGTCTATCTGCAGTTCTGGGACTTGTCTCAAGATGAAGGAGAATGATCCTGCGTCTAGGGACCATTCTGACTCTATCGGAGCAACCCTGGATAGAGCGTCCGCGGTCACATTCTGGACTCCTTGAAGGTGAACTGCTGACAGGTGCCACTTCTTCTTCTCCGCCAGTCGGAATATGGCTAACATTACCTGGTTGAGAGGTGGGGATCTCGATCCCCGCCGATTCAGACATTTCACTACCACCTCGCTGTCCAGTACCAACCTTACATGGATCGAGTGACGTGGGGATACTTTCTTCAGGGTAAGAAGCACTGCCATAGCTTCTAGAAAGTTTATGTGAAAAGTCCCAAATAGCTTGGACCAGGTCCCTTGCACTTTTTTCCGATGGGAGTGACCCCCCCACCCTACCTTTGAGGCGTCTGTGTGGATTGTCACTGACGGGGGGGATGGCTGAAGAGGTAGAGACCTCTTTAGACGACTGGCTTGAGACCACGGTCTGAGAAGAGAACGTAGTCGAAGTGGGACCGGTCTCTTCAAGTCCCTTCGCTCTTTCGATGCAAAGGTTCTCCATACTCCCGCTGCATCTTTTAGCTGTGCTCTTAGCACTGGGTCTGTTACTGATGCAAACTGAAGAGAGCCCAAAACCCTCTCCTGTTCGCGTCTTGATATCCTCTCGGAACCTAGAAGTCTCCTGACAGACCCCGCTATTTCCTTCCTCTTTGACATCGGAATGGAAAAACGGTGTGACACTAGATCCCAGTGAATTCCCAACCACTGGAACCTCTGAGCTGGAGAAAGACGAGACTTCTTTCTGTTGATCATGAAACCTAGATATTCCAGGAACTGAATCACTTGTAGGGAAGCTTGCAGGCATTCTGCTCTGGATGCTGCCCACACCAACCAATCGTCCAGGTAGGCTACTACTTGGAACCCTTTTAGGCGTAACTGTTTGAGCGCTGCGCTCGCAAGCTTCGTAAAGATCCTTGGGGCTATGTTTAGCCCGAAGGGCATCGCTCTGAAAGCATAAAGTTTTTGTTGTAGCTTGAATCCTAGGTAGGGGGAGAGACGGCGACTTATTGGAACGTGCCAATATGCGTCTGACAAATCGATGGAGACGGTATATGCCCTCTTGGGCAGTAAGGCCCTTATGTGTTGTAACGTTAACATCTTGAACTTGTGGTTCACTATGAACTTGTTGAGTGGTGACAAGTCCAGAATGACTCTGAGTTTCCCCGAGTCTTTTTTGGGAACACAAAACAGCCTCCCTTGAAACTTGATGGACTTTACCCTCCGGATCACCTTTTTCTCCAACAGATCTTGGATGTACTCCTCCAAAACGGGGGTGGAGTGTTGGAAAAATTGAGGGCACTGGGGCGGAGTACTGTACCAACTCCAACCCAGTCCATTTTTGAGAAGGCTGTGGGCCCAGGGATCGAAGGTCCAGCGATCCCGGAAATACTGAAGTCTCCCACCTACCGGCGACACTTCACTTTGACTGTCCTGCAGTCTTGCCTCCCTGGCCGCGACCACCTCTGAATCCTCGTCCCCTAGAGGGGCGTCTTGCCGAACCTCTGGCTGCCCCTCTGGGTCTTGCACGAAACGTGGTTGATTGTCCCTCGAACACGGGATTGAATGCCGGGGAAGCTGATGACATGGCTTGGGGTACCCATTGGAAGGTGGTCGGGGTCTGGGCTACCAGTTGTGGTACCGGAGGCAAAGCTGGCTGCTGCTGCTGCTGTCTTTGTGGTTTGAAAGGCTTGGCTGGACGGGAGGAAAACCTTGATTTCTTCGCCTTTCCTTTCGGCTGAGGGCCCTCATCCGGAGAAGACTTCCTTTTAAGGGACAGACCCCACTTCAGGAGAAGATTGCGGTTCTCAGTGGCTGCCTTGTCCACGACCTCTTTGACCACGTCGTTGGGAAAGAGATCTTTACCCCAGATGCTGGATGAAATGAGCCTCTTGGGTTCATGCCTCACTGTGGCCGAGGCGAACACAAACTCCCTACAGGCCCTCCTTGCTTTAACAAAGCAATAAAGGTCCTTAGTCACCGTGGCCAGATGGATCTTGGCCATTACCATGAACATCTCCGGCATCTTGGGGTCGCTAGCCATCGTCTCCATGTTGGTCTGGAGAGACATCGAGGCTGCCAGGCACTCCTTAGTGTCCAATTCCCTCCGTAGGAGGAATTCCGACAACTTAGGAAGGTTTTCGCCGAACTGCTGACCAGCAATGTCGGCGTCCAACTTCCCAACCGAGAAAGTGAGGTGCACCTCCTTCCAGTCCTTATTGTCCAGCGGCAATGCCAACGAAAGAGGTTTGCATTCCTCCAGAGATGGACATGGCTTGCCAGCTTCAACCGCCTTCAAGACGGCCGCGAACCCCTTTTGCATAAAGGGGAAGGCCCTAGCCGGGGAGGATACGAAGGAGGGGTGCTTCTTACTCAAAGCGGCAACTTTAGAGTTTGAGAACCCCCTCTCCTTCAATGCAGCTGATAAAGTGGCTTGAGCCTTGGAGTGATCCAGGATAATCACCTCCTTTGATTCCGTCTCCTCCTTCGAGGCCGGCTCCTTCTTCAAACGGACATAACAGTCCGGGTAGGCCCCTCTACTGGGCCAGAATTCCACCTCCTCAAGGGGAATTGATCCCAGTTTCTCCGACATGACGATCTTCCCAATCGTCATCGGCATGTGCTCGGCATATCTCCACGGGTTGGCATCCGAGCACAGAGGAAGGTCCTTCACGTTGAGCTTCTTTGGAGGTCCACGTGATGCTGTGATCTTCTGCATCTGGACCTCCAAAGTAGCGGCCTTCTGATTATTCTCCCTCTGCATCTGTTGGATCATACCAACGATGGAAGAGAGAGCCTGTCCTAGCTCTGCTGGAAGAGCGGACGAGGTAGAGGGGATAGGTTCAGGGACCTGAACCGGCACGTCTGAAGATACGGGAACCTCTTCCTCCACGGCAATAGGATCTCGATCCTCCTCCTCGCCTTCTGCGAGGAGATCCTGTTCCGCACGATCGGACAAGTCAGACATCTTGTCGTCCAACTGGATGTCCTGCATAGCATCAGCGACATCCTCCTCCACTGGGATCTGGACGAGAGGGATCTCCGGCCGAGGCTGGGGAACAACAGCATCAGCGGAAGCCTTGGGAAAAAGATATGCCCTCATCTTCTCATTAGGAAGATAAGGTCCAGTGGTGTTTTTCTGAAAACCCCTTACCCATAAGCGAAGCTTCTCCCTCGCTGCATCTCTTGACTCCGCCGACCTAGGGGATTCAAAAGCCTCTGATAGCAGGTTAGTACATACAGCACATACCTGCGGATCCCAGTAACGATGGTCATCATTGGAGGCTGCGCAAGCAGCGTGCCTCCTACACGAGACATGTCCGCAAAAGTTCTTACTACGGACATTGCAGAAGACACTATCACACTTCGGATGCTCCTCCTGTAAAAGAAGAAAGATTTCCATGAATATCAAGTGAATTTCAATTCACATGTAACAAATGAGTATTCACCAAGAATAAGGGAAAGACACCTACTTGTGAAACCCACACAAACACCTGTGGAAGCCCACCAGCCAAAGTCACATAGTTAGTCTTTACTAGAATAACCAGAGAGCATATTTCCAAAGGGAATTAGGTGTAGCTCACACCTAAGGTAAAATTTTTACCATTCCGGCCAGGGATGAAAAGAATTCTCTTTTATCCTTGTAAGGCGACACCAAGTGAATGCACAAGTAACACAAGTAAGATAGAAAAGACAGTGTTGTAACCTACTATATCATGGACTCCCTTGGTTGAATACACCACCAAAGAAAGGACTGATACAGTACCTGAGGGTGGTGTGCCGGCCGGCCATTGCCGGTCAGCACCCCCCCCCCCCCCCCCCCCCCCCGATTTTCGAAAGGTAGATCTCAAGTACACAACAACAGATCACCCTTATTGGGGAGAACTCCAGATCCCATGCCTGAACCGGCCGGCAGTGGTTGCCGGTCCGCAGCCACCCGGTTTGCATTGCATTGCCGGCCATCATTCTTAGTGGCCGGTTAACCGGGCAGTGTAGCAGGCCGGCCGGCAGCAGTAAGCAAACCTTGCCGGCCGGCCTCCACACCAGGCAGCGCTTGGCTGCCGGCCCCACTGTAGTGGCCGGCAGATGAGCAAGAGACCGGCCGGCAAAGGTATATAACCATCGCCGACCGACAGCAAGAGAACTGGAGAACACCCCTCCCCACCGACGGCCGGCCTGTAGGCCGGCAGACGGCAAGGACAACACATACGAAGACAACAGAATGAATGCCGGGCTAAGAGGCTATGAGTCTCTGTGCCCGGCACCCGAAAGAGTGCCGAAAGGAAGGGAAGACACTAAGTCAGGCTTCCTAACCGCTGCTTACTGAATCTACAGACGGCAGCGATGGAGGGACCAAGAAAGGACCGGGCAGCACTCAAAGGAAGGGTCTCTGCCGGTCGGCACACTCTGCCGGCCGACAGGAGACCACGTCAGTTCCCCATCCTAACCTAGGCTAGGTACGGATGCGGACGACTGACACAAAGGAACGGAAAATAGAAGGGAAGGACAGAGGGTCCTATCCAACCTTGCCTTGGTTAAGGGTCATTCCCCACTAAGACAGCTCATCTCAGCCAGAGAAAGACCCGAGGGGGAGGCCGGCACTACTGGCTGCCTCCCTAAAACCACGGCAAGGAAGGAATTGCTATTCCAGAAAAGAGAACATATCCCGAATCCGGAACGGCAAGAGGACAAGTCTGAGGGGTCACCGAGCGAAGGGAACACTACTGGAACCCAACAAGGTGGACCAAGGGGGATAAACCCTGTATGCCCGTGTCAGTCAGCAAGGGAGACTCTGCCCCATGCCAGACCAACCCGGACTCAGACTAAACACTGTTGTACTGTCCCCCTCTGAACCAATTCAGATGGAACGGGAAGGTACAGTACTACTCCAGCATAGATATATTTGAAAATTAATTCAAACAAACCACTAGAGTTAAGCCTAGGGCTTAAACAGAGGGAAAGGGTTTGCCCCTTCCCCGAAGAGAAGGGAGCAAACGGGGAAACAGAACGGATTTTGAGCGAAGCGAAAAATCTATTTTTGGGTGAGATAGCCATGGCGTCCTGATGGAAGGTTCCTTTTTGGTAGCTTCCTTGGGTATAAGACTACTAAGATATTCCCAGAGAATTTAACCACAGGTTATCACAGAATTCTAACTTCTGGAGCGAGTATCTCAAAGGTTTCCCTTTAAGACATCGTAATACAACAGGGGACGCGCATGTCTGAACGCGCCACATAGCTATCTTCACCCAGAACAGAGTTAATGCTTCGGTGTGTAAGGACTGAGAATAGCTGGGAGCCGTTCCACAGCTAATCTAACTCGTGGCTACTACTGATACTCGAGACGTAAACAAACGGACGCCATTGCTCTAATGACGTCACGCCTGTCTTCATCCTGAAGCCAGTTGCTGCCCATCACCATGATACAATTGCGTAGGGTGGGAACAAAACTGGACGAAGTAGTAGGGAGGGTCCATCAGGACGCCATGGCTATCTCACCCAAAAATAGATTTTTCGCTTCGCTCAAAATCCGTTTTTTGGGCTCAAGCCATGGCGTCCTGATGGAAGAGTACCAGAGAATCAATGTATCGTGGTAGATTTTCCCCCAGTATTAAGTGCCTAGGCATTGACAAAACAGCAAAGTAATCTTAGATAAAGAACCATAGGAACGAAGTATCCTGCCCCCCTTGGCAGGAAGTTCCCATGGGCTATGCCGACGTCAAAGTGGTATTGAAGGGCTATTCATCCTGAGAGAAGAACTTGAAGAACTTAGAGATGAAGCGGAATGTTTGGTATTTGTATAGGAACATTCTGAATTAGACCAGTGGTGGTTGGGCACTGTGTATAGAGTTCATCTCTTGGTTATCAGAAGTAAGTATTCGTGTAGGAACCTTACTGAGACAGGGTGAATATAATTTAGGATTAGACATCTTAAATTCTTCATAACCATAAGAAAGGAGGAATAAATAAAACTATGACAGTATGTATTTCATAGTAAGTAGGAGCTGAAAGAGACGCATAAGTAATAAAATAGAAATTTTATTTCACAATGCAGAAATTAAATAATTTACAGAAAAAGTAAAGTTCATTTACAGTAATAATAATGTACATAGAAATAAAGGCTTGCTCTTGAATCTGAAAAGGAATTTCAGGATTAGTAGGTACTCGTTCTCGAGGAACGCAAGTCTTTAAATAACACATCATGCTCAAGGCATGCGGCACTTGTGTGACACTATGACATTTCACCTGGGATAAGAACAGTTATAAAAGCACTAAGTGTTTTTAGACATCACTATGAATCGCTCGAGGGTCAACATAGGCACCCGAAGAGTTAGAGTCCCAAGTAACTCACTGTTCTACGCAGAGTTAGGTGCAGGTTTCATAACACTACCTGCGGCTACCACAAAATGTTTGACTTCGTGCACTTGTTTCGCATAATGTTTAAAGAAAACTCGCGAGGACTTCCAGCCCGTAAAGTTTTTAAGGCTTTCAAAGTCCATGCTCTGAAAGAAGTTCAGAGAAGATGCCACTTTTCTAGGATCATGACCAGCGGGTGTACTGTTCGGATCCGCTCTGCGAATGAAGTAGGTGATTTTCGCTCTTAATTGTTTCAGTGACAGGTCGCTGCCCGATGTTTCTCCTTTGAAGAGTTGGCCTCCACCAAAGTTCGAAGTTCTGCGAAGATAGACCTTGAGACTCTCTACTGGACATAGAGAGACATCCTCCTTCAGGGGGCATATTCTCCAAGGGCCCCATCTTTTGGTGGGTAATTCGTTTTTAGCGAGAAACGTCGGATCAGGGGAGAGGGTCACTTCTCCTGAATCGGTAAACAGGATGTGTCCTTCTTCTCTTGATAATGCCACTATTTCGCTGACTCGAGCTCCCGAAGCGAGAGCAAATAAAAATATAACTTTCTGAGTCAGATCCTTGAGGGGGCATGAATCATTGTCCAAGTTGGAGGCGAAATGGAGTACCTTGTCTAATGACCAGGAGATCGGTTTCGGAGGGGGTGCTGGACGTAGGCGAGCACATGCTTTTGGTAATTTGTTGAAGATGTCGTTGGACAGATCAATTTGGAAAGCATATAGAATTGGTCTAGCCAAGGCCGATTTGCAGGTTGAAATCGTATTGGCTGCTAATCCTTGTCCATGAAGGTGAATGAAGAAGGACATACAGAAATCAATTGTGATTTCTTTAGGATTTTTTGCCTTGACAAAGGAGACCCATTTCCTCCAGGATGATTCATATTGCCGTCTCGTGGATTCGGTCTTGTATTCCTCTAGGAAGTCTAGACTTTTCTTCGAGATCCCAAACCTCTTCTTTGCGGCAAGGGAGAGAAAATCATGAGATGAAGGTCCTTGATTTTCGATGATGAAGCGAAGACAGTCGACTTCTGTACTTGTTGAGAGAGAACTGGGCCCGGGAGAGGGATCAGCTTGGGCTGCAGCTCCAGGACCAGGGGGTACCAGTTGCTCCGGGGCCACTTGGGAGCCACTAGGGCCGCTGTCCCTTTGAAGGTTCTCAGTTTGGAGAGGACTTTCAACAGAAGGTTGGTGGGAGGGAACAGGTAGATCTTGGACCACCTGTTCCAGTCCAGTGACATGGCGTCCACCGCTTCTGCTTTGGGGTCCTCGTACGGGGCTACGTACAGAGGAAGTTGATTGTTGTCGCTCGTTGCAAAGAGATCTAGCTGAAGTTCTGGGACTTGGTGAGAGATGAAGGAGAACGATCTTGCGTCTAGAGACCATTCCGACTCTATCGGGTTTGTCCGAGATAGAGCATCCGCTGTCACGTTGCGGAATCCTTGTAGGTGAACTGCAGACAGGTGCCACTTCTTCTTCTCCGCCAGACGGAAGATTGGGAGAAGCACCTGATTTATCTGGGGCGATCTTGAGCCTTGGCGATTGAGACAACGAACTACCACCGAGTTGTCTAGGGTTAGACGGATGTGGATCGAGGGCGGCGGGGATAACTTCTTCAGAGTTAGAAGGACCGCCATGGCCTCCAAGATGTTTATGTGGAACGTCTTGAATAGTGGAGACCAGGTACCTTGAGCCTGTTTCTGGTGGGAGTGACCTCCCCAACCTTCCAGTGAGGCATCCGTGTGGATGTTGAGTGATGGAGGAGGGTGTTGGAGAGGAATGGACCTTTTCAGGGCCTTTTCTTCCGACCACGGCTATAGGAGGCGTCGTAGTCTGTTTGGAAGCCGTCTCTTGAGGTCTCTTCGAGCGATGGATGCCGAGCGTCTCCAGACTCCCGCGGCATCCTTTAGCTGTGCACGAAGCACTGGGTTTGTCACTGAGGCGAATTGTAGAGAGCCTAGAACTCGTTCCTGCTGTCGTCTTGAAATGCGTTTGGATTTCAGTAGTCGCTTGACAGACCCTGCTATTTCCTTCCTTTTCTTCTGGGGGATGGAAAGGCGGTGTGACTGAAGATTCCAGTGGATTCCCAACCACTGAAACTTCTGAGCTGGAGAGAGGCGAGATTTTTTCTCGTTGATCTTGAATCCCAGGTGTTCTAAGTACTGGGTAACTTCGTTGCAAGACTTTGCACACTCTTCGGGCGATGGAGCCCAGACTAGCCAGTCGTCGAGGTAGGCCATCACCTGGACGTTTCTTAGGCGGAGCTGTTGTACTATGGCATCCGCCAGTTTTGTGAAGATCCGAGGGGCCACATTGAGGCCGAATGGCATGGCCCGGAAGGCGTAGCTTTTCCTTTGGAGTCGAAATCCTAGGTAGGAGGAAGCGTGATGGTTCATTGGAATGTGCCAGTAGGCATCCGCCAGGTCTATAGAGACCGTGTAGGAACCTTGAGGCAGAAGGGTCCTTATTTGTTGAAGCGTCAGCATCTTGAATTTGTTGTTCTCTATGAACTTGTTGAGGGGGGATAAGTCCAGAATGACTCTGAGTTTGTCTGAGTCCTTCTTGGGAACACAAAACAGTCTCCCTTGGAACCTGGTGGACTTTACCTTCCTTATCACCTTCTTGTTCAAGAGGTCTAGAACATATTCTTCCAGAAGGGGGGTCGATTGCTGGAAGAACTGCTGGAAGATTGGGGGTGGTTGCATCCAACTCCAGCCTAGACCGTTCTTGATGATGCTGTGTGCCCAGGGATCGAAGGTCCAACGATCCTGGAATTGGCGGAGTCTTCCTCCCACCGGAAGCACTTCATTGCTTCTGGTGTCCCGAGGACTTGTTGCCTCGGCCGCTAGCTCCCTTTCCTCCTCTACCTCTGGAGGGACGGCGAGATGCGTCTCTGCTTGCACCCCTGAACGAGCCTCTACCTTTGGCATGAAAGGTAGTGGATGGTTGCTCAAAGGCAGGGGTGAAGACCGGTGACTGTGACAACACCGGTTGGGGGACCAATTGAAAGGTCTGTTGTGGTTGGGCAACCACTTGGGAGGTAGCGGGTCCCGGAAACTGACGTCGTTGCTGACGTTGCTGGGGTTTTGGCTTCTGAGGTTTCCTCTTAGGCTGAGGTCCATCGTCCTGAGAGGGTTTCCTTTTCCTGGACATGCCCCACTTGTGGAGAAGGTTCCTATTCTCCGTGGCGGCTCTGTCAGTTATTTCCTTGACAAGGTCAGAAGGAAACAGGTGCTTTCCCCAGATGTTGGAGGAAATCAGCCTCCGGGGTTCGTGTTTCACGGTGGCACCGGCAAACACGAATTCACGACAGGCTCTTCGAGCCTTTATGAAGTGGTACAAGTCCTTCATTACTGTCAGTAAGTGGGATTTGGAGAGTACCATGTAGTGATCTGGTACTCTAGTGTCACAGGCCATCACTTCCAGTTGGACTTGATGAGAAAGAGATGCCGCAAGCCTCTCCTTCGTGTCTTGTTCCCGGCGAAGGAGGTGATCGTTGAGCTTAGGGAGGTCTTCATTAAACTGACGTCCGGCGACGTCAGGATCGAGCCTTCCCACGACGAAAGTATGCTGAACATCTTTCCAGTGTCGAGCGTCAGGGGGGGTCACGATGGAGAAGGGTCTGCACTCCTCCAGTGCAGGGCAGGGTTTCCCTTCTTCCGCCGCTTTAAGGCATGCAGCTAAGGCCTTTTCCAAGAATGGAAGAACCGCAGTGTCAGGTGCAACGTACGTAGGGTGCTTCTTGCTCAAAGCCGGAAGCTTAGAGCAGGTAAAGCCTCTACTCTTAAATGCGGAGGCTAGCATAGCCTGGGCCTTTGTGAGATCGAACACTATCTCTTCTTTAGGTTCGGTCTCTTCCTTCGAGGCAGGTTCGGAACGAAGCCGGACGTAACAGTCCGGGTAGGCCTCAAAGCTTGGGAAGAACTCCACATCTTCCAAAGGGACCGTGCCGATCTTATCACTGACAAAGATCCTGCCGGTCGCAATAACCATATGCTCTGCATACCTCCACGGGTTGGCATGAGAGCAAGCTGGGAGATCCTTGACCGAAATCTTCTTCGGCTCTCTGGATCCAATCATCGACCTGATGGACTCCTGGTTCTCCTTCAGCCTGTCGTCCATGACGGCTCTAATCAGCCGGATCAGTTCTTGAGTAGAAGAAGAAGGATCCGGAGTCGAGGAGGTAGACGGAATGGACATTTCCGTCGGTGTAGGAGTAGGAGGGGGGATGGACGAGGGAGCGGCTCCTAGCTCCGACTCGGTGTACTCCACCTTGTCTTCGTCCTCTTCGGCTCCTTGAGCCATAAGCGTCTTCTCCGTGTCTTCCGAGACGTCTGAAATCTGTTCATCATCCTCGGAATCTAAACGACACTAGTGCATGGACTGAGCCATGACCACATCAGGTTCCACCGTAATTTGGATAGTGGGGATCACATCTTTTGGTACCACTGAGTCAGGGGAGGCCTTAGGGAACAATAGGGACCTCAGTTCTTCGGTGGCCAGGTACGGTCCAGTAGCATTTTTCTGAAAGCCACGCACCCACTTGCGCAGCTTTTCACGAGAAATGTCTCTAACCTCCGCTGAAGGAGGGTTATGGAAGGCCTCAACTAGGTGGGCCTGGCAGACCGTACAATCCAGTGGATTCCAAAACTTCAAATCCCCTTTCTTGTCTGCACAAGGGGCGTGAGTCCTGCAAGCCGTATACCCGTAAAACTGCGGGCGTTTCACAGCGCAGAAGGCGAAGTCACACTTCATCTGCTCCTCCTGTGGAAGAAAGAGAAAATGAGTATGGGGGAGTCATAAGAATGGCTCTTAAACTAAGTTAATATTAATCATTAATTTTAACTTAAAGAAGGTGTGATGCATAGAGAATGAAAACAGTAAAGGAGAACATGCTCCATGCATCTCGCCCGGCTGGTTACCATAAGCTTGGTCCCTGGATAATCCAAATGACCGAGATCATTGGATATAGTTTCCTAGAATTCCAAGTATTTTGGAATTCCATGGAAAACCAAGGACAAGATTGGGATCGAATTCATTCGGTTCCCAGTTAAGAGCCAGAAGGCCTCATTTAAAAGGTAACTGCTTCTGGCAACCAGCCGTGCTAAGATGCACATAGCATGCTGGAATTAGAAGAATGCAAAGAGACAGCATGATCACCAATAGAGCAGTACTAGGTACTGATCTTAATAGCAGAAGCAGCTTATCTGTTTGCGATATAGGGCTATCATAGTCTTATGATAGCTACAGTAAGGGGGTGCAAGTATTCTTGACGCCTCCGGGGCATCCGGCAAGCCGCCGGCATGCCGGAGCTCGCTCCAGCATAGATTCTGGCATTAGGACAGACAATTTTCAAAAGTCAGTTAAATACCAGGATGGCGGCCGCCGGCACAACGGCGGCACGCCGGCAGGGAGCGGCGGCTCCGGCAGTCGGAGGATGCCAGGTTGGTGACTGGGATAAGGATGGTAAAGGCTGTATCGGGTTGCCGGCAGTATATGCCGGCACTCCGGCGATCGACCAGCAAGCGGACGACTAGATAGGAGTAGGAGAGCCGCCAGTAGTAGCCGGCGGCAGCCGGCAGTCCCTCGGTACACGGGGGGCTGGCGGCAAGGGTAGGGAAAGTCACCAAGTAGGAGGCAGGTATTGCCGACAGTAGAGGCGGCAAGAGACCGGCACCCGGATAGATAGAGAGACAGGGGGGAGGGGGGAAGGGATGCAGGAAGTACCATCAGGGTTCCAGACATCCCTCCCCCTCCCTGAGGGGGTGTACCCATGATAGAGGCAGGCTCTAACATCCATGAGCAGGGGTCACTAGGGACCGGGAGCAAGGTAGCCCAAGGGAGGGCTAGGGAACACCCAAGAGGGGGGGGGGAGACTCCCATATGCAGAACTATACTAGTAACTAACCTTATAGGACACTATGAAGGTATATGTACCAGAGTGGACTGCACAAGGAAGCTCGGGTAGCCCTACTCTTCCACCCTAAGGAGGAGTTGTAGGACAGGGGACAGATGAGTATAAACTAACCTAAACATAGGCTAGGCTATACAAGAGATAGGTGGGGAGGGAGAAGAGAGAAGTCTTCCCAGGAAGGGTTTCTGTACCAGAGCGGCCACAAAGGAAAGGGAGGACACTCCCTAACCTAAGATCAGGCTGATCGGCTAAAACGGTGCAAGAGTACAGTTTCAGCATGGAACAGAGAAACCTTCCTAACCTAACCTAGAACAGGGCTAAAAGTCCTGAACTAGGAGAGGAAGAAGACATATCGCTATCGCAGGAAAGTCATAGACTATCCTAGCCATAGAGGTAGGCTAGCCTAACCTCACTCTCGGACGCAGCCCTAAAGGGGGTTCATTCCTTTAGGGAGGACAGAGAGGCGATATATACTCTATTAGACAATTAATCCCTTTACTCAGAAAAGGGATCAAGGCTAAATAGAGGGAATGCCAAGGCAGGGGATGAAGGAAGCATATAGGGGTCCTAATATTAGGTTAGGCTAGAAAGAGTCACTGACTAGCCTATCCCCTATATGGTCCCTGAAGGCGAAAACATTTGCATCACTGTCAAAAGTATTGTAAAATAATAATGCCACTATCTTCATAACTTAGACTAGGATCACTAATAAATCATGCATGAACACTTGTATGTAGGCTCCTGGCCTGGGGGCTATAGAAGCCGACTGGTATGAGGTCAATCGATGACCGATAAAAAGCGTCTAAACACGATATAAAAGTTCCTAGCTATGAAGACTAAATAAACTAATGAATTCGATTAGTATATAATGCCGGAAACGTTGTTGTGGCTAACTAAATAAGACATGCATAACAACAACGACGCCATAAAATGGCGGGTCCGGTAGAGGCACAGCTCTGCCACAAAACATCAATTATTTCGAAAAGTAATATTTACTTTACGGCCAGAGCTTAATTAAACAATACTGGAACCTTGTACTCAACTTTCCAGAAGAAGGTGAGGCTGAAGGTAACGACATAGCGAAGATGCAAAGCGATAAAGATAACACAGGGAAAATCCGTCTAAGTAGGGCAGCTACTAAACAAAGGATGAAGACGGGCGTGACGTCATTAGAGCAATGGCGTCCGTTTGTTTACGTCTCGAGTATCAGTAGTAGCCACGAGTGAGATTAGCTGTGGAACGGCTCCCAGCTATTCTCAGTCCTTACACACCGAAGCATTAACTCTGTTCGGGGTGAAGATAGCTATGTGGCGCGTTCAGACATGCGCGTCCCCTGTTGTATTACGATGTCTTAAAGGGAAACCTTTGAGATACTCGCTCCAGAAGTTAGAATTCTGTGATAACCTGTGGTTAAATTCTCTGGGAATATCTTAGTAGTCTTATACCCAAGGAAGCTACCAAAAAGGAACCTTCCATCAGGACGCCATGGCTTGAGCCCAAAAATAATATTATAATGACCTAAGACAACCTAGCCTAGGCACTAAGAGAATCGATTACCTAATTCACCGAAACTCACACCAATACTATCTTGGAAGGTACTCGAAAAGGGCTTATATGTATAACGTTGCCTAACGCTTAAAACAATAAAATCACACTTGGAAGACTAATTATCATGCAGGAAGTACATAGGCCAACCGCTAGCCTACGAAGACTAGTGTTGGCAGCCTAGGCAAAACTTCGCCAGGCACACTACTAACGCATCATAACAGAATTCCTAAATAAGCTAATTAGCTAATATTTAAGCGCAAAGGGGCTGGGAACGTCGCTCTTGCTAACAAATAAATCCTATTCTAGCGAGCGACAGCATCCATGATGCCTCCAGCAGGCAACAGCTCTTGTATCAAAGATAACTCTTTTAATTACTTTAATTTTAACCAAGAGCCTACATTTATACATAAAAGAAATAGTACTCAACTTATCCGAGGCAGAAGAAGTTGGAGAAAGCATTATAACACGAGAAATTCCAAGATTTGGTAGAAAACAGGGAACAAAACACCGAGTCGTAGAGCTACGCAAAAAGGAATACAGATGGCGCCGCAAGCGGCGCAGGGCACGCTTTCGAAACGGGGAGGAGAGATGCCTTACGAACGGCTCCCCCCTTTCTTATCGTTTTCGTTTTCTTGCCATTTGACCCCTACGAAGTGTTAACTCTATTCGGGGTATAGATTGCTATGAGGCGTTTCAAGAATACGTCCACTGATATTTACGATATCCCTAAGGTCTTTTTTAGGGATACTCGCTCCAGGAGTTAGAATTCTGGGTACCTGAAGGTAAATTCTCTGGGAATATCGCCGTAGTTGTAATATACCCTAGGAAGCTGCCTTTAAGGAACTTCCATCAGGACGACATGGCTTGAGCCCAAAAATGCCAATTGTTAATTGTTCATTTAAAAAAAGTGAGCTGCCTAAAACATTAATCTGATAATAGGCATCATGCTATTTTACCTTTCCCATGCCTTCAATGTTATTTTTGACAATGTTAACTTCACAAAAATCTTGTTCATTGCTTTTTCTGAACACAATTTATCTTATGCACACTTTTTTTTTTTCTTTTTTTCCTGCACAACTTTTTGGTTTGTTTTAGATAATCGATTCCTAGATTTTCCAATCGATTATCGAAATCGGTTTGTTTTTTCAAGTGATGATCAAAAAAGTCGATAATCGGTCCATCACTATTTAATACTTTAACAGATATGAGCATGATGAGAAGTCTCTTTTGTCTCTAGATCAATCTGTTTGAATGTGGATTGGAAGAAATAAAAGTGAGTGTCTTCTATAGATTTGAGAATATAATGCATCGAGTAGTGATTGGAGAAAAAAAAAACTTGAAAATATGAAATTTACCCTGATTTTGTGAACAAATCGGAACAGACTGCCATGTGATTGCAATATAGGTGTGTGTGGTCATTTGTGTCCTATTTGCATATCATTTCATCAAATTTTGTCTACAGTACTTTTCCAACATTACACGCATGTCTGGTTATAAATGCCGATTGTTCCTTGTTCATTTCAGGAATAAAAGTGATTTTTGCTATAAATTTTTGCTATTGCTATAATATTCGGTGAAAAGCATGTGATTTTGTTGTCAATCCAACATTGATTGTTAACGAAGTGATGTACTTTTAATAACAATTGATGAATAAATACATGATCTGAATAACAACAGGTGCAAACTATTGTCTATTATATGAAATAGCTATGATGGCTAATGTTATGACCATGAAATAAATTCCTTATGAAAAAACAAATCCACCAACCTTGCTTTTTCTTTGTTTTTTGAAAATCAAGTATCGTGTAAGTACATCTATTGGCGGGTATTTGGACTTTAGACAATTTTGCGAAAATTAAATTTTTTTAATTTAACCATAGAAAAAAAATTACATTATTTTTCTTTTATGTACCAAGGGCTGAATATATAATTTGTGGATAAACACTTTGCGAACAACAGCAATGTAATGACGTTTTATTTTATCAACGGTTTTATTGAGCCTAATTACTGTACCTGGTACAATAAAAAAGTTTAATATCACCAGTGCTAGTAAATTTAGGGAGATTACAAGATAATAGTATATGACACACTCTGCCAATTAAGTCCCGGTATAATTAACTTCATACAAGAAAGCCTGGACTGGAACCACAGACACTAGGAAACTGAAACATTTTTTTTTCATATTTTTGCTGGGTTTTAATTTTTACTAGTACATCATCTACCAGGGATGGAAGTTATTTTATAGATTGTGTGTTTGCCAAGGATCTTCAAAACCACCAATATTTAGCTATGCTTCACGCTTTCCATTAGTTTTTTTTATTTGTCACGTATCAAACCAGTTTCCACGGATAATCAAACTTCTTAAAATAATACATCTATGATCAAACACAGCTGCTGCTTGAGCCGGCTGTTATGACCGCAATAGAACATAGATGCGCTGCATGCGTGGTGTGACACCTTGTCATAATGTAGTGACGCATCTATGGCTCCCTTAATCTATGGGGTCGCCGACCGTCGGCAACCCATAACATCCGACGGCAGTACAATCTGACAGTGGTCTGCAGTTTAGCCGACTGTCGAGGCTGCCGGCAATTAGGACCCAGGATACTAGTGGTAAGAGAGTGAAAAAGCATGGATGGGGGGGGGGCGTGTAAAGGCTCAGCCTTACAGCCCTCCATCCGGAATGAGAGTTCATATGGAAGGGGGAATGTCACATTCAGGCTTCCATCCAACCCCAACCCAACTGAATTCTGCCAGCAAGGTTATGGAAGGCAGACCAATAGAGGACTGAAGAACACTCGATAGGGGTGGGGAATCTCTGCCGGCAGTCGGCACAGCCGGCAGCCGACAGAGAACCCGAGCCAATCCCACAACCTACCGACAATAGGGTCGATTGTAGGATGATAATGTCTCTCCTACAATTCTTGCCACTTTCTCCTCTCGAAGCGTAAACGCTATTAGGGGTGTAGATAGCTATGAGGCGAGTCAAGAATACGTCTTCTGATATTATGCGATATCCCTAAAGGCGAAAGCCTGGGATATTCGCGCCAGGAGTTAGAATTCTGGATACCTTAAGTAAAATTCTCTGGGATATATCACTGTAGTTAAATATAACCTAGGAAGCTACTATAAAGGAACTTCCATTAGGACGACATGGCTACCTCACCCAAAAATAGATTTTTCGCTTCGCTCAAAATCCGTTTTTTTCAATACAGTAAGTGATAATACTGTATACAGTAGTTCAATACAACTATATAATTATCATACTAGATTCTTAACTCGTGATGTTCTTTTCATATCTATATCACAATATCATTTAGGACTACTTTTTCATTAATTCAAAGTAAACTCAATATGAAAATTATAATACAGATATCAAGTCAAAACCTCAACACCAAAAATACAACTAAATTTGAAGCAGGAATTCATTCTGAATATAAAATGACAAACTTATAACAGAGTTTGTATTTTTCCTAACATACAAACCCGAATTCTCTACTATAGGAGATATTCTAGTGCGAGCTGGAAAATACAGCAGAAAAACCTTAACAAGGTCGTTAACGACCGGGCAGCTAATTACCCACCTGTTAGTGGTGGGGGGACCGCCAGTCGGTAGCTGCTGTTTACCTCCAACCGGATTCTAGCTAGGACTATCCTAGGGGCCAGTGATGGAGGGAACATTTGTGTAAAGAATTCGGGTTTGTATGTTAGGAAAAATACAAACTGTTATAAGTTTGTCATTTGTTCCTACACTTGATACAAACCCTCATTCTTTACTACTGTATAGGAGAGTTAGTCTTGAGGCCAGGGTGGCAAAGGAGTTCCCTATTCCTAGGGAAGATAGTCCTCAGACTAGACTCTTTTAAAGCAACAGTCATCTGTTAGTCTTCTTTCTTTGTAGATCCCCATAATTTCAGCACGACTGAAGGTTTGTAGCTTCGAGGAAACAAATGTTTCAGGATGAAGGGGGTCAGAAACATTCGACTCGGACCCCTTCAAACTTAGGATTTCCCCAACCTTGAAAAGGGGAAACCTCATGACCACGAGTATAACTTATACCCTGTGAGAGGAATCAGATGAGTATCATACCTTATTTCCATTGGCGATTCCAGCTGAAACTGGATACAGACTAGGATCCCCAGATGGGAGCGAGAAGGAGACGAAGAAGATAGATGGATGTCCTTAAAACCTAGTGTAACCCAGCATCCTCAGCCAATGGTTACTGTCCCCTGAAAGGGCGTAAGGTAGCTACAGCACCCGTTGACCTGTCACAATAGGCCCTATAGAAAGGGTGTCTAGAGACCTATGTGTCACGTCGCTCAAATAGTGAGCGGTGAATGTAGATTGGCGTTTCCAGACCCCAGCACTCAAGACTTGGGAGACTGAGAAATTTCTCTTAAACGCCAGTGAGGCAGCCACTCCCCTAACTTGATGGGATCTGGGTTGTGCTGCCTCTGGGTCACTGTGAAAAGACCTCGCAATAACTTTCTTGAGCTAGAAAGGGATGGTGTTGCGAGAGGTTCTCTTCTTTACCTTGTTGGTACTAAGGAAGAGATGACGTGGTCTGAAAGGTCTGGTGCGCTTCAGATATTTCTTTAGCGCCCTGATTGGGCATATCAACGACTGGTCTGTATCCTGTGTTACCTTACTGTGGGTGGAAAACTGAAATTCTCGAAATCTCTCATCGGTAGATGAAGGATTATGAGTCTAGCCACCAAGCCCGGTACGAAGTTGCGAGACACTTCTGCCCCCACCTCCCTTAGAATGGGTGACGACGTAAGACAGACCATGTAGCTCACTGACCATTTTAGCGGAGGACAGAGGTACGAGGAAGACGGTCTTAAGGTTCAGAAAGTAGCCTGAGGCCCTTAAGGGCCTAATACGGCAGACCCTTCAGGGAACGTAAGACGCGTCTCATGGTGATGGTTTAATCTCAACTGGGGGGCAAGATCACTCAAACCCCGAATCAACCAAGGTGATGTCTTCTGAGGTGGAGAGGTCAACCCCTTCTCAGTCTACAGATGAGGCTCAACGCTAAGCGATAACCCTTAATCGCCGAAAGTGAGAGGAGCTTTTCCTCACTGAGGTACAAAAGGAAGTCTAGGAACTACTGATTCCTTCCTTTTGAGAACCCAATTGCTCCACATGGTCGCTGTTGTAGCGGTTAAGAAGTCCATTGTCTTGGCCCCATCAGTTAGGACTTCCTGTAGAGACTGCCTGGAGTCTTGGTTTGACAAGTCCTCGTGGCTTGCGAGGTAGCCGACTATATCAGACCACGTGTCAAGCCAGAAGGGACAGTGAAGTCGCTTCCATTTCCGAGGCTTCTATGACTGAGAAGGGCCTGGAAGGGTAGAGTGTCTCCTCGAGAATTAGCCCGGTGTGAGCCTCGCCGTGAGGGGATCCAAGATCAGAGGAGAAGGGTTGACGTCTCTCATCTCGGCGAACAGACCAGGTTTAAAGGTCGCTCAAGAATGGCAGAGGCAAGGGACAGTGACACTGCACTAGTAGTTAGGACAATGCCCTAGAGACTGACCATATATTATATGGTCAACAACCAAGCCTTCTCTCCATTCCAGCTAGGACCAAGGAAGGCCAGGCAGTGGCTGCTGATGACTCAGCTGATACAGTAGATCTAAAGGCTCCCCCAAAACCCCCAACCTTAGCTCACAAGGATGGTAAGGTTGCAGGCACTAATGGTACTAACGAGTCTGAGCGGGACTCGAACCCCAGACTGTCAAACACCAGTCAGAGACGTTACCAATCAGGCCACAGCCAGAAGATCAATTCTGGTCTTAGGGTTTGGGGTGGACGACATAGCCTGTCCAAGGCTGGAGCGTCAAGTGGTCGAGGAGACAGATGCAAATCGCCGAGGCATGATATATTACACATAGTTCTTAAAGTCCTTAAATAGGAGAATTCTAAGTTCCTCGACGGCAGCTCTACCGAGGAATCCACAGGCTGCGCTAATTCCTCGCGTGTTATTACAGGTAAAGTGGAGACGTGAGTAGGAGACAAACCTTATGTCTTACCTCTCGTATCTTTCTTATCGAAAGGGGAAGAATAGTAGAAATCGGAGTATCTAGAGGCAATGGCGAAGACCGTTGACGAGAGTCGGAAAATTCTCTGTCATAAGAGTAAAACTCTTGATGACAATGGTCACACGCATAGCGCTAATTGCGTGCGTGCGCGGACACTCTGTGCTAATTGTTACGAGAGCCCGATGACTCAGTGTAACTGAAACTCGAAGGTTCCAAGTCGTGTGAACTCCAAAGTCCAGCGCGACAGAGGCCCGAAGGACTCCTAAGGTCATGAGAACCCGTAGGATCAACATGACGAGAGTTCAAACGCTCCCGATCATGCCCGCCGAAAGGGTGATCATCACGAGACCCCGAGGGGTCAATGTGAGGAGAACCAGTAGGTTCAATAAGACGTCTCCTTACAGCACGAGGGGGAGAAGGTCAGGGATGAAGATAAGTCCTCCGCAGAGTAGATTTGTTCTCCCGAAGGAGAACGTCGCTTAAGAAAAGGCTCTCGCTATGCCCCTGGAGGAGAACCAAAACCGTAAGGGGGAGGAGCATGGATCAGCAAACTCCTACAAGTTTTCTCTCGTGAATGGGAGGAAGGTTCTCCCGAAGGAGATCGCCTAAAACAAGCTTTCTCCCTGCTCTATGGGGAAAAGCGTAAGCGTAATTACCTCTCTCTCGCAAACGAGGGAGAAGTCCTCCCAAAGGAGGATATTGCCTAAGGCAAGATTTCTTCCCGCTCTATGGGAAAAAGTGTAGGCGTAATAATTCCTCTCTCACAAACGAGGGAGAAGTCCTCCCGAAGGAGGACATCGCCTAAGACAAGCTTTCTCCCAGTTCTATGGGAAAAAAGTATAGGCGTAATAATCTCTCTCGCGAACGAGAGAGAAGTCCTCCCGAAGGAGGACATCACCTAAGACAAGCTTTCTCCCAGTTCTATGGGAAAAGGGAAAAAAGCATAGGCGTAATAATCTCTCTCGCGAATGAGAAAGTCCTCCTCCCGAAGGAGGACATCGCCTAAGACAAGCTTTCTCCCAGTTCTATGGGAAAAGGGAAAAAAGCATAGGCGTAATAATCTCTCTCGCGAATGAGAAAGTCCTCCTCCCGAAGGACGACATCGCCTAAGACAAGCTTTCTCCCAGTTCTATGGGAAAAGGGAAAAAAGCATAGGCGTAATAATCTCTCTCTCGCAAACGAGAGAAAAGTTCTCCCAAAGGAGGACATCGCCTAAGGCAAGTTTTCTCCCAGTTTTATGGAAAAAACGTAGGCATAATAATTTCCTTCGCATGAACGAGAGAGAAGTCCTACCGAAGGAGGACATCGCCTGAGCCAAGCCTTCTCCCAGCTCTTATGGGAAAAAAAAAGTGTAGGCGTAATAATCTCTCTCACGAATGAGGGAGAAGTTCCCCCCGAAGGAGGAACAAGCCTTAGACTTGCTTTTTCCCTAATTCAAGGGGAGAAAGCAGTCTTTGGGGACGAAATAGCAGAGGTAAAACTCATCGAGCTGTTCGCAACTCTTCACAAAGGAGGGACGGTTGCTGAATGGCTGAAGTGGGGAAGCTTTCCCTCGGAAGGAGGGTGGTTCTCTCACGCAGCCCAATTCTGAGGACGGTTATCACTCCCTTGTAACGGGAGGTTCTCTAACCCCTGGAGGCAAACTTCCTGGCAGCATTCTATGTTTCCCAACAAGCTGATCATGTTGCAGGTTGACAACGAGTGCTACCTCGTAACATGGGCAGCTCATGAGTTGCCACATGAAGCGCAGGATAACGAACAGAGCGGCCGAAGCCCTCGGCATTGTGTTCTACATCGCTGCTATCTGGGTGTTTTCTTTTAGCCTTTCTAACACGTTTCCCCTTTCCCTCCTGTTCTCAACCGAAGAGAAGAAGGGCCGAACCCCTGCATCTTCTTCCAAGGTTTCCGAGAGACTTATAATCCTTAACTCATTAGGGAGCAAAGGAAGTGGGGAGGTTATCCTGTCTGAAACACTTGAGTGAGGGATTGACCCCGGGAGTGCATGACCGGAGATTTGCGTGTGTAGCGCTAATTGCGTGTGAACACCTTGCGTGACGGGAGTCTGAAGACTCTGCCATAAGAGTTGCAGGTCTTGATGGTCATGGGCGCAGTGATGGTTGAGCGTACGCGACAAGAGTCCGAAGACTCTCTGTCATAAGAGTAAAACCCTTGGTGACTTGTTTCACGAGAAGCCGAGGGGCCAGAGCAACGGGAAACGGAAGTTTCCCTTGTCACGAGTCACCGAAGTGTCAGCGAGACTAATTGCACGAGAGCCCTAGGTTTTAGCAACTTGAGTTGCGAGAAAACGAAGGGATAGCTCACCAGGAAACCGAAGTTTCCTTGTAACGAGACCCCAAAGGGTCAGAGATCAAGAAGTCGAAGGCGAGAGCGATCTTCTTTGAAGATAAGGAGTGAAACCGAGGAGAAGCGCTCTATCTGACTTTTACTAGAGCGAACGGAGACCCTCAAACTGCTATGCGAAGAAGAGGGTTCGAGGTCAGGATGTGCTTTGCCCTTGGCAGCGCTCCTGGCTTCTTAGATGATCCCTCGCAAGAGAAAGACGACAGCGAGGCAGAATGATGACGAGAGGGAGCATTCTTCTTAGGTTTGTGCCAAGAGCGCATATGGTCTCGAGGTGAGATGTCTTGGGGAGAGACAGAAGGTGAGGAAGAGCGAGAACGATGATGTCTATTCCTATATTGCCTGTCTCTTCGGTGAGAACATGTAGGTGAAGGCGTAGCCGGTCACGCGGGAGAGTGTTTTCGCACGTCTGTGCCAGCCGTATGGCACGCGCACAGGAAAAAGTTCCCTAGCGCGCGGTTGCACAATGGATTCATGCGGGGCATGCGGGAGAATGATGGCGCGCATCCCTAGGAGAGGATTCACAAGCGTGCGCATGGCATGCACGTATATCCTTGCAGATGCACGCGGGAGAAGGCTGGCGCGTTGGTAAGAGTTGGTGCACGGGAGAAGGCAGCATCGCTGACTTGTCAGAAGTCCTGCTATCAGTAGAAAGTTTTTACCTGGCACGTAGGATGGTGCGCAGTATGGCGGGCAGGAGAGCGCCATTGCGCAGGAGATTGATGAGTGCATGGCGCGTGATGGAGCTATGCTCTTGTATGCGCATGTTGGCGCATACGCTTTTCATGCCCAATGTTAGGGTAAGGAGGAAGTGCTCTTCTTAAGTTTCTGACGAGAGCGCTTATAGTCTTGCGGTGAGACATCTCGTGAAGAGATAGAAGGCGAGGAAGAGCGAGAAACATTATGTCTCTTCCTAGTTCGCCTGTGTCTCCGGCGAGAACGTCTGGGCGAAGGAGTGCGAGCTCTCTTTTTCCTCTTCTCTCTCTCCCTCCTAGCCTCCGAAGAGGGCGAGGACGAAGAAGAGGAGGTGGTATTGCAATGTTCACTTCTATATACTTGGCAGGGGGAGCCTCAGAACACCTATGACCTCTGTAACCAGGGCATAGGGAAAGAGGATCCACCTCCAGCGGCGACATAAAGGCACCTGGAACAGTTCCTCACATTTAACAAAGAAAAAGAAAAAGGATTAATAAAAAAAAAAAGAAAAAAAAAAGAAAGGCTAGTCTGCCAGTCAAATAAAAGCAGGAGCAGCGGTGTCACCACTGCAATGGCTAGAATTGGATTGGAGGTAAACAGCAGCTACCGAGCGGCGGTCCCGCCACCACTAACAGGTGGCCAATTACCTGCCCAGTCGTTAACGACCTTGTTAAGGTTTTTCTGCCATATTTTTCAGCTTGCACTAGAATATCTCCAATAGTAAAGAATGAGGGTTTGTATCAAGTGTAGGAACAAATATACAATCAAGTACTGTCCTGTACTTTATTCAAGTTTACCTTTAAGACCTTCAGTGCCAATATTACTTATGCTTCAAAGTATCAATAGATGGTACAGTAGTACCTCGGTTTACAAGTTTAATTGGTTCTGGGAGCTCAATTGTAAAATAAAATGCTTGAAACCTAAAACATGAGGTACCTTTCGATATTAGGACCAAAAACCTCATTGACCCATTTCAGAAACAAAATTTGAGTCACCCAAGCCTTGTTTCACCTCCACATAATGTTCACTTGCTTCTTCTGCTCCTTGTACTTTTTAAAGCCTCATGGGTTTTTTTGAATGGTACAGGAGGAGAGGTTTAATTTGGCAATCTTCATTGGCATTGACACAGATTGGCAGGGTTTGACAATCTTTCATGGGATTGTGTCCTTGAATTGTCTTTCATCTGCAGTAATGACGGTCTGTCTAGGCATCTTTCAAAGCTTGTAGCCTCATCTTGTTGCACAAGCCAGTTCTTTTCTTGAAATTTTCAAACCAACCAAAGCTTGCTTTAAATATTACTTCTTCTTTGCTGATGTGCCTGGCTTCTTTATAACAAGGGCAGCATAGAATACCTTTGCTTTTTCACAAATAATGTTCCCAGTAATCATATCTCCTGCTAACTGTTTCTCATTTATTGATCAATATGAGATGCAACTTTCCTGTTATCAAGAACATGCGGCCATTGCTTCGTCAATAGCAGCATCCCTTTCACAACATTAATAGCTTTGATTTCTTCTTTTTTTTTAAAATCTTACAGATTTGATGTACAATTGTACATTTTTGCCAGGTATGCCACACGTGTACCTTATTCATGCTTCTTAAAAATTTATTTTTTTACCTCTATGGTAATCATCTCCTTACCATATTTCTTAATCAACTCCTTCTCACCATATTTTCTTGATCGTCTTGGGCGCCATTGTCTAGATGCTGTACTGTAATGTTAGTGTTAACTTGACGGTGAACAATACCAATCATAATTCAATAAAGAACACACTGTCACAGCTTTACAAAGAACAGTTCCTAATACGCTTGCATACTATAGATGATGCTGCTCTGAGAGTGGAAGAGTTAAGGGGGGGGGATACCTATGAAGGTGAAACAAAATGGCGCAAAATTTAAATGAAACAGCGTGGGTGGCATATGAGCACCAGCAACTGCTTTCTATGCTTTGCAAGGTCATCTTCATAATACATGTCTACTAAACATATGCATATGGTGGGAAATTTTTGCTTGTAGACTGATATACTATTAAACCAATTTGAATTTCTATACTTGTATACTGATTAGCTCGTATTCAGTTACTCATAAGCCGAGGTACTAATGCATAATTTATTAACATAAAATACAAATCATGTTATTTTTGGAATCACAGTTTTGTATCACTGATAAAAAGCATAACAGAAAAATGCTTAACAGAGGCACAGTTCAAGAGGCATTCTTTTTCTTAAAGTAGCGACAATCTTTTAATCTTCAAAATTAAAAAATTAACAGTCAATGTTAAAACTTACCAAGTAATTCTTTTGCCAAAGTGGTGCTCTTTTTATCAAAGAAACTCTTTTCTAATCTCTTGCCACATGATGGTGCTTCATTCGAACATGACTGATTCATGTCTGTGTTACTTACAAGGCCAGCATTACTGAAGTATGGACTAACATTGTCATCCATTATGTAACTTTAAAAGAATGAAAAACAAAATTAAGAATCTATCAAAAATATAATTTCAATAACACTGTAAATATTTAAAAATATGTTATTTTGATTATAAAATAAATTTTTGAATATACTTACCCGGTGAATATATAGCTGCAACTCTGTTGCTTGACAGACAACTCTACGGAAAAACTCGCCAGCAATCACTACACAGGTTGCGGGTGTGCCCAACAGCGCCATCTGTCGACCAGATACCCAGCTCTCATGTAAACAAAGACTCAATTTTCTCCTCGTCCCACTGCGTCTCTATTGGGGAGGAAGGGAGGGTCATTTAATTTATATTCACCTGGTAAGTATATTCAAAAATTTATTTTATAATCAAAATAACATTTTTCAATATTTAACTTAGCCGGTGAATATATAGCTGATTCACACCCAGGATGGTGGGTAGAGACCAGTAATACATGTTTACACTTTTATGAGCTAAGAGTTTTTTATTTCATTTTAGAAGTTATCAAAATAACAAAAACAAAATAAATAGGTACCTGGTAAGGAAGTCGACTTGAACAATTACTCTGCCTTTTAAGTACGTCTTCCTTACGGAGCCTCGCGATCCTCTTAGGATGCTGATCGACCCCTAGGAGCTGAAGTATCAAGGGTTGCAACCCATACAACAGGACCTCATCAAACCCCTAATCTAGGCGCTCTCAAGAAATGACTTTGACCACCCGCCAAATCAACCAGGATGCGAAAGGCTTCTTAGCCTTCCGGACAACCCAAAAAAACAACAATAAAAACATTTCAAGAGAAAGATTAAAAGGGTATGGAATTAGGGAATTGTAGTGGTTGAGCCCTCACCCACTACTGCACTCGCTGCTACGAATGGTCCCAGTGTGTAGCAGTCCTCGTAAAGAGACTGGACATCCTTTAGATAAAAAGACGCAAACACTGACTTGCTTCTCCAATAGGTTGCGTCCATTATACTTCGCAGAGATCTATTTTGCTTAAAGGCCACGGAAGTTGCGACAGCTCTAACTTCGTGTGTCCTCACCTTAAGCAATGCTTGGTCTTCCTCACTCAGATGACAATGAGCTTCTCGTATTAACAGTCTGATAAAGTAGGATAAAGCATTCTTTGACATAGGCAAAGATGGTTTCTTAACTGAACACCATAAAGCTTCAGATTGGCCTCTTAAAGGTTTAGTTCGCTTTAAATAGAACTTAAGAGCTCTCACAGGGCATAAGACTCTTTCTAGTTTATTGCCTACAATCTTCGATAGGCTGGGAATATCGAACGATTTAGGCCAAGGTCGAGAAGGCAGCTCATTTTTGGCTAGAAAACCAAGTTGTAGCGAACATGTGGCTTTTTCTGACGAAAATCCGATGTTCTTGCTGAAGGCATGAATCTCACTGACTCTTTTAGCTGAGGTTAAGCATACCAGGAAAAGTGTCTTTAAAGTGAGATCTTTCAGGGAGGCTGATTGTAGCGGCTCAAACCTGTCTGACATGAGGAATCTTAGTACTGTACCACGTCTAAATTCCAACCAGGTGTAACCAAACGACGCTCCTTAGTGGTCTCAAAAGACTTAAGGAGGTCCTGAAGATCTTTATTGTTGGAAAGATCTAAGCCTCTATGCCAGAAGACCGATGCCAACATGCTTCTGTAGCCCTTGATAGTGGGAGCTGAAAGGGATCGTCCTTTTCTCAGGTATAAGAGAAAGTCAGCTATTTGAGCTACAGAGGTACTGGTCGAGGATGCAGAGACTGATTTGCACCAGTCTCGGAAGACTTCCCACTTCGATTGGTAGACTCTAAGGGTGGATGCTCTCCTTGCTCTAGCAATCGCACTGGCTGCCTCCTTCGAAAAGCCTCTAGCTCTCGAGAGTCTTTCGATAGTCTGAAGGCAGTCAGACGAAGAGCGAGGAGGCTTTGGTGTACCTTCTTTACGTGTGGCTGACGTAGAAGGTCCACCCTTAGAGGAAGACTTCTGGGAACGTCTACTAGCCATCGAAGTACCTCGGTGAACCATTCTCTCGTGGGCCAGAGGGGAGCAACTAGCGTCAACCTTGTCCCTTCGTGAGAGGCGAACTTCTGCAGTACCCTGTTGACAATCGTGAACGGGGGGAATGCGTAGAGAACTAGATGAGACCAATCTAGGAGAAAGGCATCTATATGTATTGCTGCTGGGTCCGGGACTGGTGAGCAATAGATTGGGAGCCTCTTGGTCAGCGAGGTTGCAAAGAGATCTATGGTTGGTTGGCCCCAAGTGGCCCAAAGTCTCTTGCAAACATCCTTGTGGAGGGTCCATTCTGTTGGAATTACTTGCCCTTTCCGACTGAGACAATCTGCCATGACATTCAAGTTGCCTTGGATGAACCTCGTTACTAGTGAAATGTCTCGACCTTTTGACCAGATGAGCAGGTCCCTTGCGATCTCGTACAACGTCAGTGAGTGGGTCCCTCCTTGCTTGGAGATGTACGCCAAGGCAGTGGTGTTGTCCGAGTTCACCTCCACCACTTTGCCTCGAAGGAGAGACCTGAAGCTTTTCAAGGCCAGATGTACTGCAAGCAGCTCCTTGCAGTTGATATGCATGATCCTCTGACTCGAGTTCCACATTCCTGAACATTCCCGACCGTCTAATGTCGCGCCCCAGCCCACGTCCGATGCGTCCGAGAAGAGAACGTGGTTGGGAGTCTGAACAGCCAGGGGAAGACCCTCTGTTAGGTTGATACTGTCCTTCCACCAAGTCAGACAAGACTTCATCTTTTCGGAAGTGGGGATCGAGACCGCTTCTAGCGTCTTGTCCTTTTTCCAGTGAAAAGCTAGATGGTATTGAAGCGGACGGAGGTGCAGTCTTCCTAATGACACAAATTGTTCCAGGGATGATAGCGTCCCTACCAGACTCATCCACAGCCTGACTGAGCAGCGTTCCTTCTTCAGCATGTTCTGGATGCATAACAGGGCTTGACTTATTCTGAGGGCCGACGGAAAAGCCCGAAAAGCTAGACTGTGAATCTCCATCCCTAAATACACAATAGTTTGGGATGGGACCAGTTGCGACTTTTCCATATTGACAAGGAGACCCAATTCCTTGGTCAGATCTAGAGTCCACTTTAGATCCTTCAGACAGCGACGACTGGAAGAGGCTCTGAGAAGCCAGTCGTCCAAATAAAGGGAGGCTCGGATGTCCGATAAATGGAGGAATTTGGCTACATTCCTCATCAGCCTCGTAAACACGAGAGGAGCTGTGCTTAGGCCAAAGCACAGGGCCCGAAACTGGTAAACCACCTTTTCGAAAACGAATCTCAGAAAAGGTTGGGAGTCTGGGTGGATGGGGACGTGGAAGTAGGCGTCCCTTAGGTCTAAAGAGACCATCCAGTCTTCCCTTCTGACCGCTGCTAAGACTGACTTTGTGGTCTCCATGGAGAACGTCGTCTTTGTGACAAAGACATTCAGAGCACTGACGTCTAGCACCGGCCTCCACCCTCCTGTCTTCTTTGAAACCAAGAAGAGGCGGTTGTAGAATCCCGGAGATTGAAGGTCCGAGACTTTGACCACCGCTCCCTTCTCTAGCAAAAGAGACACTTGCCGTTTCAAGGCTCATCTCTTTTCTTCCTCTCTGTACCTGGGAGAGAGATCGATGGGAGACGTTGCTAGAGGGGGTTTCCGTACAAAAGGGATCTTGTACCCCTCTCTGAGCAACTTCACAGATTGTGCATCTGCGCCTCTCTTCTCCCAGGCCTGCCAGAAGTTCTTGAGTCTGGCTCCCACTGCTGTCTGAAGTGGCGGGCAGTCAGACTCTGCCCTTAAAGGACTTGGATCCTTTCTTCTTTCCTCGCTTCCCTTCGGCACGAGCACCTCCTCTGCTGGAGGCTCTGCCACGAAAGGGCGGAATAAAGCGAGACGCTGGAGTATCCATCCTTGGTCTAGCTAACAAGGTAGGCAAAGGGGGAGCTTTGCGAGCTGAGGACGCAACAAGATCGTGAGTGTCCTTCTGCACTAACGAAGCAGCTATTTCCTTAATCAGGACTTCTGGAAAAAGGCACTTGGAAAGAGGAGCAAAGAGAAGCTCAGATCTCTGGCACGGTGTAACTCCAGCAGAAAGGAATGAGCAGAGATTTTCTCGCTTTTTTAGGACTCCGGACACAAATGATGCAGCAAGCTCATTAGACCCATCACGGACGGCCTTGTCCATGCAGGACATAATGAGCAAGGAAGTCTCTTTATCTGTCGAAGAGATCTTCCTGCTTAGGGCTCCTAGACACCAGTCTAAGAAGTTAAAAACTTCGAAGGCCCTAAAGATTCCTTTCAAAAGGTGGTCCAGGTCCGATGATGACCAACAAATCTTAGAGCGTCTCATGGCAAGGCGGCGGGGAGAGTCTACAAGACTTGAGAAGTCGCCCTGGGCAGAGGCAGGAACTCCCAAGCCGAGAACTTCTCCCGTGGCATACCAGACGCTCGATCTGGAAGAGAGTCTAGCAGGGGGAAAAGCAAATGCTGTCTTCCCTAAACTCTTCTTGGACTGCAACCATTCTCCTATCACCCGCAAAGCTCTCTTGGACGAGCGTGCGAGGACGAGTCTAGTAAAGGCAGGAGTGGTAGAAGGTATGCCTAAAACAAACTCTGAAGGCGGAGAACGAGGGGCCACAGAAACAAACTGGTCAGGAAACAGCTCTTTGAAAATGGCCAAAACTTTTCTAAAGTCCAAAGAGGGTTGAGTAGACTTAGGCTCGTCCAATTCTGATTGTGGTTCATCTATATGTGCAGCAACATCATCATCAGAAAGTTCCTCATCCGACAACTGATGAGGAAACGGCAACGGAGTGGGTAACGGCTGGTTCGCTGAGTCCGGTCGCACTGGTGCATGCGTGACTGAGCCGGACGCAACGTCATGGAACTGCTGCCCAGTCTGTGAGCTGGCAACAACCATGGTAGCGCGGGGACGCACAGCGTCTACCCCAGACTTTCTAGACTGATTGGGTTGCGCAGTGGAAACCACACTGGGTTGCGGAGGTTGACGCACCGCGTCAAAACAAGGCAACTCTGACGGTTGCTGAACATTCAGAACGTCAAAGGCAACCTCCGTGCGTCGCTTAACGTCAACATGCGGCTGGCAGATCACACTGGAACGCATGGGTGGAGGAACTCTCTCAACTGGTGTGCGTGAGAAAGTTACCTCAGCGTCCACAGGACGCACAACCGATCGCTTGGATGGTTGTAGGCTAGGTACAGAACTAGCTGGTACGGCAGCAACCTTCTCCGCATGAAAGTCCTGCATCAGAGACGTAAGTTTAGACTGCATGTCTTGCAGTAGAGACCACTTAGGGTCTACGGGAGCAGGTGCGGCGACAGACGGTGTTAGTGTCTGAAGCGGTACCGCTTTGCCTCTCTTAGGCGGTGAGCAGTCATCGGATGACGGCAACGAGTCCGAACTGACCCAGTGGCTACAACCGGGCCGTTGGACTTGTGCTGAAGGGACCGATTTACGTTTTAACGGTCGCGAGACCTTGGTCCAAAGTTTCTTGCGAGAAACACCTTCAGACGACGAGGAATAAATGGGCTCTCTCGTCTTAGGTAGGTAGGAGCGATCTTGGGGAGATACGCCCGATACCACAGAGGGAACGTCTGTTCACTGATTAAAGCCTCTCGAACCCATGCGTCGTACGACATTGCTTCTCCTCTGGACTTGGGAGCTTGCAAGAGGTCCCGGACTAGGAGGACGACAGGCACGAACAGACGAACCCTCAAGCGCAACACTGTCCACAACACTATCACTTGGCACTTTAGCACTTCCCACTGCACTTTGGCACTTAAGCTCCTTCACATCCGCCATGAGCTGATTACGGTCACTAGCAAGGGACTCAACTCTCTCACCCAGAGCCTGGATGGCACGCATCATGTCAGCCATCGATGGTTCCTGAGTGCTAGGAGGGGGGTTAGGAGCAACCACTACAGGGGAAGGAATAGGTTGTGGGGCATGAGGAGAGGATATATCAATAGAACGAGAAGAACTTCTCCTAACTCTATCTCTCTCTAGCCTACGTGTGTACTTTTGAAATTCGATAAAATCGAATTCCGAAAGGCCAACGCACTCCTCACACCGATCTTCCAATTGACAGGTTTTATCCCGACAATTGGAACAAACAGTGTGAGGGTCGATAGAAGCCTTCGGAAGACGCCTAGAACAGTCCCTAGCATTGCATTTCCTAAATTTGGGAACTTGTGAAGGGTCAGCCATTTTGAATTGGTCAAGGGAAATTCCAAAAAACGATCAAAAAGTCATCAACAAAGAATCCGATATAAAAAAGAGTTCAAGGATTTGTGTGAAGAAAAACCCTGCGCAGCGAAAGCTCAAAACTAGAATTAAGTACTTCACCAATTAGATGTGAAAAACTCCAGTTTAGCAACAGCGAGTAAAGTACGTCTTGTCGACACCTCGACAGAGAGAAAATTGAGTCTTTGTTTACATGAGAGCTGGGTATCTGGTCGACAGATGGCGCTGTTGGGCACACCCGCAACCTGTGTAGCGATCGCTGGCGAGTTTTTCCGTAGAGTTGTCTGTCGAGCAACAGAGTTGCAGCTATATATTCACCGGCTAAGTTAAATATTGAAAAATTTCAAGCCTTTGTGGCAATGTTATTTACATTAACACCCATTCCCAAATATCTTTGAGTTTACTCCAAGTCTATGAATTAGATGCACAGAAAAGAAAACAGGTCAAATTCAACAACCATATTTAAAATATCTAAGGAATAAAGTGACTGAGCTTATGAAATATAATTTGTTGATGAGCCAGAGAAAACAAATTTGATTCTGATTACATAGTACTTTTACCTTAATAAATTTAATTGCATTTGCAATAAAACCACCATTTATAAATAATTCACATTTTCAGTCTTAATTCTAGACACATTTTATTCCAGAGTATAAAGAATAATTATCTTCTGGTCAGTAGTACTCAACAATTAGGCTACTAATGAATGAATGAATGATTTGAAGTTCTCTGGCATCCTGACATCAAAGGTCACTGGTGCCGATATCGTTTACCATAAATAAAGACTAAAAGAATATTCAATTAAAACCAGAAAAGTAAATATATTATAAAAGTTAAATAGCATTCAGAAGACCTGGTTCTGAAATAAAGCTAAAGATGCCGTTAGCATTGTACATCACGTGATGTCCAAGGATCTTGGCAAAGATGAACCTGCCATCCTCACCTCAAGCCTCAAACAGATATCTATTTATTTCTGTGCTATAAGTGGGGCATTCAGTCAACAAATATCTCACTGTCAAGGCTATCAAATAGTCGTCGCACTAAGGTTGGTGTTGGCCAGCGAGCAGAAACTCGTGTCATCCGATTATGACCAATGCGGAGACGACAAAGAGTAGTCTCCCACTTTTGGGGCATCATGTTATACCTCCATGGGGATACATTTCCAATTTCTCTCATCTTATTTTCAGTTAAACTATCCCAATGCTGTTGCCAATTATTATAAATGAAATTCTTCATTTTCGGAAAAGTATCATTATAGGGGATGGGATACCTTCTTGGTAGCAACTCGGCAACAGCATTTTCTGCCAGTGAATCTGCCTCTTCATTTCCAGACACACCTATGTGTGCTGGCGCCCAGCAAAATCAAACTGTTATACCTTTCAGGCCAATAATTAAAAGCCACTCTAGCATCTTGAAAACTAAAGGGTTACTGGGATTAAAAACTTCTGAAGCTTGTAGCACTCTTCTTGCATCACTAAAAATGGTAAAATTGCCCTCCTTTTTTAACGCTATTTTCTCAATAGCAGTAAGTATGCCATAAAGTTCAACATTAAATGTGAAAGATATTGGAGGAAGTGCACCTCTACAGTTTAAAAAGTTACTATATACTGTACTCAAAATCCAATGCCAGCATTGGATTTAGAGCCATCAATAAATATAAAATAGATTCCCTATGTTCTTCAACATGTTCCATAAAGAGACCTAGCTTCTAATTCAGTCATATTCTTCTTAACATCAATAAAATATTTAAAAAAAGATATATGTTAATTTCCATGAAGGGGTTGCAGATATCTTAAATGGGAGCACCTTACTTCTAATTATATCAAGACTGTTTAATAATTGTTTCACCTGAAAGCCATAAGGTTGAGGAGATTATGGGTGCAACTCAAAGTATGTGGAGTGCCTTACAAGGCTTGCAGTCTGAAAGGCTAAGGAAATAGGGAGTCTTTACAACCTAAACCACTACCATCTTCAAAGTGACATTATGATCTGTTGCATGACGTAATGATCCTTTTAAGGATCTCAAAATGCAAACCACGTTCCAAGGAGGTCTTCCCTCCGACAAGTGATCTCATAACTCCGTATGAGTAAAGAAAGCTCCAACAATGAGAAAATATCTACTCCTTTCAGCTTAAAGGCAAGGTTTAAGGCTGAGCAATAGCTTTTCACCGCCGAGACTGATAGGAGTTTTTCCTCCCAAAGGTATACAATGAACTCCGCTGTTACTGGAATATAGGCATCGAGTGGAGAGATATTCCTTCCACGACACCAACCACAGAACACTGTCAACTTTGCCTGATGTACGGAGGCAGAGGCAGAGGACCTACGCAAATAACTGCACATCCTTATTGAAAAGCCTCTCTGAGAGAGGAGATGCTGGATAGTCTACAGGCATGAAGCCGAAAAGATTAGACAGTCTTGTGAATGATGTTCACGTGTGGTTGTTTGAGTAGATCTGATTGTGGAGGTAGTTCTCTCGGGAGATCTACTAGAAGTTGCAGAAGGTCTGGGAACCCTTCTGCATGATGCCACAGCGAGGCTATGTGGGACATCATTACATTATTGGATGCTCTGGTTTTGTTGTGCAGTCTTCTTATCAGATAAAACAGGGGAAATGCATACACATCGCTGTTGTGCCACCATTGTTGGAATGCTTCCTGCCATAGAGCCTGAGGGTCAGGGACAGGTGAACAGTACAGTGGAAGCTTGAAGTTTAGGGACGTTGTGAACAGGTCCACTGTCGGGGAACCCCACAAACTCAGGACTTTGTTGGCTATCAGAGGATTTACAGACCATTTGGAGCCCACTATTTGAGTCGCTCTGCTGTGATTGTCTGAAAGAACCTTCTTGTCTGGAATGAAGCGATTCCCAAGCGGAAGTGCTCATTTCACGAGTGATAGCTGCCGATCGAGAAGTTGGAAGCCCTAAGGGCTCCTGTTGCACTGGAGGATGTTCTTCAGAATCTCTATTGCAAGATAGCACAGGGGCTGTGAAAAGGTACCGCCTTGTTTATGTAAGCCACAACTGTGGTGTTATTCCCCATCAACACCACAGAGTGACCCACCAGCAACTGATGAAACTGAAGGAGAACTAGAAAGGCTGCTCTCATTTCCAAGAGGTTTATATGCTGGTACCATTCAGACTCTGACCATAGGCCTGAAACTGTATGTTGCAGCAAGAGGGACCCCTATCTTTCTTTTGATGCGTCTGTATAGAGCAACAAGTTCGGAGGAGGGACAAGATCTTGCCCTTTGCAAAGGCTTCCATTTGCCACCCACCATCACTTGGTCCTGAGTAATATGAACTAGTGTGTCCAGTGTTGTTTCTACACGGACTTCAGGATCTGATCCTGAGGCGGCCGTTTGGAGCTAGACGGAGCAGGGAGGTTAGGTGACCTAGGAGACATAATCAATGTTGGGCTGGTATATCTTCCCTGCTGAGGAAGGGTCTTGCAACTTCTCTCAGCCTGTGTCCTCTGTCGTCTGATGGAAAGACTTTCTATTCGTTGGTTTCTATAATCATACCGAGATATACCAGTCTCTGAGATGGAAGCAGTGATGACTTCTTGATAGAATTATCACGATCCCCAGATCCTGGCAAAACTCTAGAAGAATGTCCCGGTGATGAAGAAGGGTCATCTACAAGTCTGCTAGAATCAGACAATCATCACAATATCTGAGAAGAAGAATGCCATTCGTGTGAGCCCAAGATATCACAAGGCCAAACACCCTGGTGAAGACCTGAAATGCTGTCGTGAAACCGAAGCAGAGAACCTTGAACTGGTATCTTTTGTTCTCGAGTATGAATCTGAGATACTTCCTGGAAGACGGATGGATTGGGATCTAGAAGTATGTGTCTTTGAAATCCAATGTGCACGTGATGTCCCTTGGTCTTACAGCCTGGATGACCGTGTCTGCTGTCTCCATCCTGAACGGAGTCTGCTGGACAAACTTGTTTAGGGGCAAGAGATCTATGACTGGTCTCCAGCTTCCAGATGCCTTTTTCACAAGAAAGAGTCAACTGTAGAAGACTGGAGATTCGTCCAAGACCTCTTGGAGAGCTCCCTTCTGCAGCATGGTTTGGACTTCTGCCGGGAAGGCTACCTCCTTTACGGATCCCTTCGTATAGAAGCTTAACGGAATTGGATTTCAAGTCAGAAAAGAGAGGTGAATGAACGGGACGTAATACCCTATGCTGATCACCTCGATCATCCAGGGATCTGCCCTGTGATGATACCACCTCTGCCAGAGGTGTTGCAGGCATCCTCCCACAGGTGGTTGGTGATGAGGATTGCTCTCCCTAGCAGGAGCGGCCACCTCGGCCACTCCCTCTACTTCCTTTCTTTCCTCTGCTCTTTGGATTGAAAGGGATGCTTAGACACCTTTGAAGTTCAGAGAACCTAGAAGTCAAGGGGTTAGAGGTGCTAGGCTGACTCCAGGAAGTCATGGCCCTGTGGAGGAAAGAATCCTTAGAGGATTTGCTCCACCTGTCAGCTGTCCTCTCTATCTCTTCTGGAACGAAAAGTGAGGTACCCTTGAGAGTGGAATTCCTCATTCGCTTACTTCTACTTTCAGCAGCTGCCTATGGAACCTCCCAATAATGGTAACCTGCTGCTTGAGGATGGCGTTAGCCCACAAGTTGACGGCGTGGTGCGACAGAAATTCAAGCGTACAGGTACCCAACAAAAGGAAGGACTTCTAAGACTTCCTTGTGGACTCCTTAGAAAGATCTTCGGAGTGCACAATGTGGCCTAAAGACCCTATCCATAGGTTGAGCCATGAAGCCGCCTGCATGGCGTACTTCTCACCTCGCTCTATGTTGAAGAGCTTAGCTGCCAAAGGCGAAGCTCTCAAGGAAGAGATATTTTTAGTCTGAAGATCCCTAGTGAGAGATTCTACTAAGGGGTCGAGAGTCAAGGTCAAGTATGGTTCACTCTCAATCTCATAATACTTCCTTTGCAAAATTAAAGGAAGTGGAAGAGACCTAGGAGAGGAACCTGCTCTCAGAAAACTAGAAGTTACTGCTATTTGGGAGATAGCTTTCCTTATGGGTGCTGTCAATCCCTTCGACCACGGCAGAGCTGCGCTGGTCTTAGGGGGTCTCTGAATTCCGAAGTGCTCATCCAAAACCATCTCTTTAACTTCCTGGGAGGTAGTACCAGGATCTGACATCTTATTTATGGCCGTCATACAAGCTATGACTTGCCAGAAGACATGCTCCTACTCCCTACACTCCTGTTCAGAATGGAAGTTTGCATTCACTTCCCTTGGGAGATATTTCTCGTCTGTGTCCAAGGTATTGTCTACCTACAAGTTCTCATCTTCAGGACCCTAAGGTAGGTCCAATTCGTTAACGGGGTCGCGAGAGGGACCTAGGAGCTTCCCTTGCCTTAGACTTCTTGGATACCGTTATACTGTCTTTCAACTCTTTCCAAGGGGGAAAATACTGCTCCAGTATGGAAGGATTTGGAGGAGCTTGTAGCACCTTTTTGACACGCTGGTCACAGGAACAGTGGATTTTTCCTCTGCAGGTGGTTTAGACACTGGACGTTGGTCTTGGGGAACCACTTCTATCTGCTGAGGCTAGAAGGGATGAATAAAGATTTCCCTGGGCTAGCAAAGATCCCAAATTGTAAGAGGCTGGAGGATATCAGCATGAGGTGGTGTGTTGTTTCTCTCATCTTCCTTTCTTGCCGCTCAGTTGGAATTTCCTTAACTTTGACCGGGGATAAGGGGAGGTATTCCAGTGACTGCTCTGCAGCGGAAGGCACCCTAGTCTCAGTACCAGATTTAGATGGAGAAGATCACTGTGCCTTACTACCTTGAGTAGTCTTCCTTCTGAGATCAAGACCCCGAGGAGATGAACCTGACTCCAAACTCTCTAGAGGAATTCAAGAAGTAGCCCTGACTTGAGCAAGTCGGGGCTGCGGCAGTGGAGGAGCCACACCCAAGGACTTCTGAAGAGTTAATACCAATGTATTGAACCAGGAGGGAAGCTCACCGCCTCTCAGAAAGTACGGGGTTTCCTTAGGGAGTCCAGGTGGAAGGGAACGTCTTCTGAAGGAAATGCAAGAGGGTGCCTGAGTTGACCTAAGAGACAATCTCTGAGGCAACAAGAGATCATCTTTCGATGGACGAAGAGGTCGATCGCAACTTATAGGAACGTTAGCAGACTTGTCCGGAGGTTCCTTAAACCCTTCAGGGAAGGAAACTGGATTCAGCCGGAGGCGGCAACGAAGGTGTTGGGCCCCCACTCGCTTGCAACTCCAGTACTGCTACTTGTCAATCGCTTGCGGAAGCCACTGATTCACACGTGAAATCACGAGATTCCCACATTAACGGGAGCGATTCCCAAGCGGAAGTGCTCATTTCACGAGTGATAGCTGCCAATCGAGAAGTTGGAAGCCCTAAGGGCTCCTGTTGCACTGGAGGATTACTCACGCTCACAAGCAGAGGCGATGAAAGCCTGTGAACCAGACAAACTCGAAATGTTGGAGAACGTGCCACTGCAGTGGAATACGTCTGAGAGCGTCACATAGGCGAGCATTTAGCTTAAGCACCCCAGGCAACAAAGGGTGCTGGGGGTAGCTTAACAGGAACCTTTTTGAAGGTTGTTCAATAGAAAGATCATTAGGTCGGAGGTCGTTGAGGAGAGGTACAAGCTGTAGAATGTCGCGTGGATGTTGAACGCGAGCATTTACCTATTCCTTATGAAGAGGAACGCTTAGGCGAAAAGGAACGCTTAGGCCTTGATCATGAATGCTCGGTTTGCAATCATTAACGTTCTGTTCGAGATCGTGAGCGTGATCATGAATGTCTACAGTGCCTAGCTCGAGAATGTGAGCGTCGGCCTTACAATCATAAACGTCACCTCATGATCATAATCGTCGACCACGTGATCATGCCTGTTGCCCTCGTGAAGGTGAGCGCTACCCTTGTGATCATGAGCGTTGACCTTGTGAACGTGAGCGCCACCCCCCCCACCCCCCCCGTGATCTAGAACGCCAGCGTCCAGATCTAGACCTAGAACGTCTAGCTAGTGATTGAGAAATTCGCAATCATGAGCTTTTAGCTTGTAAGTCAGACCCTCTTCTAGAAGAAGAGCGCCGAGACTGTGATACCCTTTGGTCTCATGAGCGTGAGGCTCTAGAGTTTGAACACCTTCACGAGGAAGAGCGCCGAGATTGTGATGACCTTCGATCCCCAAGATGATCTTCGGATTGTTGCAAACAACGTCCAGATAAAGATTGTCCCGAAGGACGAGAAGATGGAGGGAGTTTCTCCCATACAAGCGGCTAGCAGATGGAACGCTCGCCGCTTGAAGATCATCATCGCCTATAGCCAGAAGGAGGTTAGCTCGCGAGCCTAAACCATTCCTGTGGAGAAAAATAGGAGGCTGAGGGGTTAGGAGACAATGAAGTCCCAGGATAGTGAGAGGGTTCGTCGTCAGCAGGAGGTCGTTGGAGGGGCAAATGCGAGCTATCGTCTTGTTCACGCGTGGAAGTGCCAGGAGAGGGCGAAAGGTGGACCTCACACACGTCCAGAGCATAAGATGTTGAAGGCTCATGAGAAGGATCCTTCCTAGCACCAAGCTGAAGGAGTTGCGGCAATGCCTCCTTCAAAGGGGGAGCAGATATCCCGAAAGACGGCCATGCCTGCAACACATCTACAAGTGAAAATGGTTCCCCTGCAGCTGGAGAAGGTGCTCCACTAGGGTAAGCAACAAAACCCACAGCACACCAGGGTTGCCTTGGAGTTATCCGGTCTGCACTCCTACTCGATCACCCCTTGGAGGGAGGCAAGCAAGGAGGAGCTTCAGGAAGAGATTTAGGCACGTATGAAGAATAGGCTCGCGCTTTCCTCACCCGAGAGCGAGAAAGATCACGCTTAGCCATCTTTTTCCTGCAGCGCCACAGTTTTTCCCACAGGGAGGCAGGCCACCCCCAACACTCATCGTAGGCCGAGCCCTGCTCACAGCGACGTCTACTGCAGGTCAGACATAGGGAGTGAGGGTCGATATTAATTGACGACATGACGGTACCGCAAGCGGCACCCTTGCAACTAGGACACATTCACATTGGAGCGTCGGGGAAGAAGCACAGTCACACCTGAAAAGACAAAGCTCATAAGCAAAGTCAATGACAGCCTTAAGGAGAGAAAAGAGACGTCCGCTCTCTACAAGCCAAAAAAGAAAAACAAATAAGTGACGTAGTTCACCGATGTGTGAGTAGATATAGGTGGCCGAGTACCCTCCAGCCACCCTTGTCTATCCACTACAGTGGTTAGGCAGGGTTGCCACCTTGCACTTTTAGCCTAATGGCTACCTTCCAGCTAAGGTTTGTTAGTCTGAGAGTAAATGAAAACCGATTCTGCAAGGTCAGGACAGTGCATCCTGCAGCACTCAAGACTTTTCTGTGTGCCCAGACCTTTCAAAAATAAATGTTGAACAGTATAGCCCTTGGGGCCAACTGCCAAGTTGAAAATTTACTAAACTACAACTACCTAAATTCCTAATATAGCATGTCGTTCCGTCGATAAAGAGCGAACAGGGTGAGCAAGCAGGCAAGCAAGTGAAAGCTCAAAGTGCACATGTTCAAAATCTGAAGAAAGCTAAATAAATGTTGTGTGCATGTGTGTACAGGTGAGCATGCAAAAACAAGTAACTGCTCATAAATATGAGCAAGTGCACAGTCTCTCTCATAATTCCCGTAGGATTTCTCTCTTCCTCTTTGGAGAGAGGATTCATCTTCTGAGGACATAATACTACACCTCTTGACAGCTTGAGAGGGTGGATCCCTGGGAGACGGAATATCATCATTGTCATGCCTCCAAAAAGACAGCAAACTATTTTGAAGGAGATCTCTCCTTATTGTCCTGAGAAGACTCTCAGAATGAGGTGAAGCCATAGCCAATGAGGAAGTTAAAGAGAATGGGCTAGGAGGCAAAAGAGGCCATAGGCACTTCCTTCCCTTACCTGGAAACATCAAAACCAAAGACGATGGTGCCCCTGAAGGCAAAGATCAGTGATTACTGCATCTCCAGGGAAATGGGGCATTTAATGGGCTTCTTCCGCTGGTCTAGCAGAAGATGGATCAGGAGATGGCGACTTTATCTTGAGACATTGCAAGGGCTTACAGAAGTTTTTCTTCTGACAGAATGCCCTCCAGACCTAATGATGGCCATAGCATTATTTGAGCACTATCGTTGTCTGCATCATCACCTGAAATTAATACTTCAGGTTCACCCCAGGAGAAGGAATACTCACTTCTCTAGAAACAAATAAAGTCTGTTCCCTCTGGCCTTGCCCAAGGTTTAGATCAATGTCGTTGTCTTTTATTGCCTTTCCCCCAGAGTAGGGTGGCGATCAGATGCCAGAATATCATGGAGGGGGGGAAGAGGAGATCCAGAAGATTTCTGGGACTTACAGGGAGGCAAAGAATCTCGCTTTGACTACTTCCTCCTCCTATCATACTCTTTCCACTGGGAGGATAATCACAGGGGGACGATTGCATAGTAATGATCTCTGCAGGAAGGGCACAAAAATGGCAATCAATGGATATCTTGTCCATGAAGGTTCTGCAAATACTGCCCGAATCTCCTCGGCAAGACTGCATGCCTATATGTGGTTTCTCCATGCAATAGCACAGCAATCAATCTGGGAAAGAAAAAGAAAAATGAAAGTAGCCAAGCTTGGAACACTTAGCACACGTCTGTACGACTCAGCGGCTGAAGTCAAAGTGGCTACTTAGTGAACTGGCATGAGGAAAGGGGCTTCCCCTGCTACCAGCAACACATTGTTATAAATTTTACCAACCAGTTTCAAGTTTTAATGAATTCTTACTCACCTATCAAAGGATAAGGCTTTATATCCAAAAAAAGGAACATGTCCTTTGAAAGTTTAACCTATAAACTGTATGCTTTTATATGGTGAGTTAAGTTTGTTTTGTTATGTTGAGAAAACTACAGAGTATACTGACTTCAACCTATACTACTCATTCACATAATCTACATCAGATATTTCTGGTTGGGTCTCCTTCACTCAATAAAAAATGCTTATATCTTACGTTTGGGTTTGAACAAAACAAAACAAAAATCAAAAGCCAATCTTCACATCTTTCTCAAGCACAATCACAGATGTATCAAGGTATTCTTAAAAGCTATTTCTCTTTTTTAAATTACTGTAGAATACAGTAGTAATTATTCATGAACTTTTAAAGACTTCTTTTATTGTTTCAATGTCATCTAGTTTAAATAGCAATCATCATTTTTATTGTTGGCACATCATGACGGACAGTGACACATATCGTAGTTTAAGTCCATAACATTTTGTGTCCCTTAACCAGCCTACCTGCCTTTCCAAAATATACCTTTGTTAGCTGTTCTGATAATTCTCCACTCGCAGTTGTCAGTGATCAAATTCACTCCTTAGATTTTTAAATTATCCTCTTTAATGACTAGCCTATGCCTTCATATAGCTTTTAAATATAGGGTTTCCAAGTTGAGCATTCCACATTCCTCTCAGGAAACCAGCATATTTGTCCCTCAGGAGACAATTCTTCCATATGTATGTAGGGCACTGTGAGCTTTTTCATCCTCCAAGAAATGAACTTTACAAACCACACTGCAGTTACTCAACACTGAAATTCTTTTGTCTAGTGATAGGTCTTGTCTTTACTAGGTATCAACAATTTTTTTTAAACCAGTTTAAACTCTCAAATACCAACCATGGTCTTTTAAAAAATAAGGATCATTTATTGTAAGAAATATAATTAATGGCAAACTTTATTGACAATGTAAAAAAATATAGGAAATAGAAGGGTTATATATCAACAAAACAATCCTAAGAGCCATAGTGATAGTGCCTCGCAATTTCATAACTAGTCCTCCCCATGGTCTGAACATAGTCCATCATTGCTATAAACTTTTCAGCATCATCTAAATATTTCTGATATATACCAAAGTTATGCATCATGTAATTTCCATCAGTAACATTTGTAGAACTTGAATCAGTATACCGGTCACTGTCATCTTCATTATCACTAAACTCTGTGATGTCATCACTGCTGTAACTACTAACTCTCGCTTTGCTTGTACAAGGTCCATTATACGATTGTGGGTCATATTCATAAGTGTAACTTTTGTTGACACACTTTTTCTTATCTACTCTAGAGGCTTTGATATTTTCTTTTAGTGCGCCTTTCTTCAAACTAGAACTTTCCATTTTGTTGATAGAAGAATCGTCCTTTTTGTTGGTCAAGGAATGCTGTGAACCGAGAATCTGCTCATCAAGATTCACGTCCATTTTCTCAAGGAGATTCTTTTCACCTTCTATTCTACTGTGAAGAGCATTCTCAATGGTAAACATACAATCTTTCCATGAATCATTTGCTTTAAAAATGACTTGTTGGAGGTTCTCTTCTAAATAATTCCAATGAGAGCGAAGATTGTTTGCTTCTGACACTGATATAGCTACATCTGGCAAGGTTGGTATGGTAACTGAAGGATTATCATCTGCAGATATACTATCATACCTATCAGATACATCTGCCATTATTTCATTGAAAGATACTGAAGAACAAGAATGCTCTAAATTCAGTTTACTGACCAAACTGATTACATTGTCTAAGGCTTTCAATTGAGCTTTTTCATTCTCGTCTGCCACTCTTTCAGACTCCAATTTTTTCCTTGAGGATTTTTTAGAATTTTTCCCCTTCTTAGTATTATTTTTACCTTGTCTGGCCTTAAGAGGAGAGGAGCAATCTACATAATCTTCACTTGAACAGCTATCAGCCACCATCTTATTACCATTTCTACCGTTGGTTTTTACTCTTTTTGAATTTCTTTTTTTGGAGAGATTATTTTCATATGTATTTGCAACATTCAAATATTCTGAAAAATCATCATCTGTCAAAAACTCAACAAACTCCTGGTTCTCTTCCTCTCTGCTGGTAAGGTCCGAGGTCAAGTCACCTTGAAGCACAACAATACGAACATTAGCTAAGGATGCAATGGCTCGTATAACTTGCCACTCTTCTCCTTCAGTTACAAGTGTGATAGCACTTCCTCGGGAGCCAAATCGTCCAGCACGACCAATTCTGTGAAGATATGTAGAATGATCTCTTGGGAGGTCAAGATTGACCACAAGGTTGACATGCTCTGAATCTAAACCACGAGCAGAAAGATCAGTTGATACTAGAACACGACATTTATATGAACAAAGGGCATCGAGAGCTACCAAACGATCTTGCTGTGCTTGTCCCCCTGTCAAAAAAGTCACCGGCCAACCTGCTGCTCGTAATTTATTACATACACTTTCAGCACGCAACTGAGAGTTTGAAAATACAAGACACTGGTTAAACGTCACTGTACATAGTATATTCATAAGTTCCTCAAACTTTGTTTTTTGTCTGCGGTGTGGCTGATGATGATATGGAAGTATTTTCACAAACTGTCCAATACCAATGAGAGCAGGAGAGTCCTTTCCTAGTCTAACATGATTAGGGGATCTCATGAGACCTTCAGCTACCTTAGCAATATCTTCAGTATATGTAGCACTGAGAGCTAAAACCTGTTTATTCAAAGGTAAGCCTGATGCTATTTGAGCAATTCCATCAGCAAACTGACCAGTCAAAAGTTGATCAGCTTCATCTAAAACAAAAAGTCTTACATTATCCAAACGAAGAAGACCCATTTCAATGAGCTGTGTGATACGACCAGGTGTTCCCACAGCTATGTGACAGCACTTTAGCTTGACTTTATCCAAACTTAAATGCAGCCCTCCAATAAAAGTAGAAATTCGTAGTCCTTGTATATTAGATCCAATGGAACTTATTACTTGAGTAACCTGAACAGCTATTTCTCGGGTCGGAGTTAAAACTAACACCTGGGTTGTTGAAGCTGCAACACTAACCATCTCAAGAGCAACAACAGCAAAGACACATGTTTTACCAGTACCACTCTTGGCTTGAACTACCATGTCGAGACCACATCTCCCTAATGGAATTGCTGCTAACTGGATAGGACTCGGCCTCTCAAAACCTGAAGCTTTTAAGCCTAAAAGTACAGGCTCTGATAAATACATGCTTCTAAAGTCAACATTTTCTTCAATTTGAATATCTACTGTTCTTTCTCTATCATCAATAACGTGAGCTTTTCTTAGAGCCATTTTTTTTATCTAATTCCTGTAGACTTGTAGCCTACATCAATCTTCAATCTTCAGTATGTAACAGCAACCAATCCTAAGGCTGGTACCTGAAAGATTGAGAAAATGCACTATTAGGATCATCAAATGCTACTTCTCAGGCTCTTAATCAGAACATTTCTTCAATCAATCAAATAAATTATAATTCTGGAGTTTAACTTAGCATGTCTAGTGTCAGCAAAATTCCTCACTTCTTTTATAAATCACAAACCTTTAAAGTAATTTGTATTTTTCCTAACTACTATATAGAAACCCAAGTCCTTTAATAGGCGTATGATTTCAGTGCAGATGGAACTCGGCTGTTAAGATTTATAACAAGGGTGTTGGTAGTTACTGACGGGTGGCTGAGAAGCCCTAATCCCCCATCCAACACACTGAGTAGCCACTATGACATTAAACATAGGACTTGCGGCAAAAAATGTTATTTTTATTAATAAAATAAATTTTTGAATATACTTACCCGGTGATCATATAAACTGCAACTCTGTTGCTCGACAGAAAAACCTACGGTCAAAATACGCCAGCGATCGCTATGCAGGTGGGGGTGTACATCAACAGCGCCATCTGTCGAGCAGGTACTTAGTACTCCAAGTAAACAAAGAACCAATTTTCTCCTCGGTCCACTGGGTCTCTATTGGGGAGGAAGGGAGGGTCCTTTAATATATGATCACCGGGTAAGTATATTCAAAAATTTATTTTATTAATAAAAATAACATTTTTCAATATTAAACTTAGCCGGTGATCATATAAGCTGATTCACACCCAGGGGGGTGGGTAGAGACCAGCATTACATGTTTACATTATTATGAGCTAAGTATTTTGTATTTCATTTTAGCAGTTATTCAAAATAACAAACATAAAATAAATAAGTACCTGGTAAGGAAGTCGACTTGAACAATTACTCTGCCTTTTTAAGTACGTCTTCCTTACGGAGCCTCGCGATCCTCTTAGGATGCTGAGCGACCCCTAGGATCTGAAGTATCAAGGGATGCAACCCATACAACAGGACCTCATCAAAACCTCTAATCTAGGCGCTTCTCAAGAAATGACTTTGACCACCCGCCAAATCAAGTAGGATGCGAAAGGCTTCTTAGCCTTCCGGACAACCCAAAAACAATAATAAAACATTTCAAGAGAAAGATTAAAAAGGTTATGGAATTGGGGAATTGTAGTGGTTGAGCCCTCACCCACTACTGCACTCGTTGCTACGAATGGTCCCAGAGTGTAGCAGTTCTCGTAAAGAGACTGGACATTCTTAAGATAAAAAGACGCGAACACTGATTTGCTTTTCCAATAGGTTGCGTCGATTATACTTTGCAGAGATCTATTTTGTTTAAAGGCCACGGAAGTTGCGACAGCTCTAACTTCGTGTGTCCTTACCTTCAGCAAAGCTTGGTCTTCCTCATTCAGATGGGAATGAGTTTCTCGTATTAACAGTCTGATAAAATAGGATAAAGCATTCTTTGACATAGGCAAAGATGGATTCTTAACTGAACACCATAAAGCTTCAGACGTGCCTCGTAAAGGTTTTTAAATAGAACTTAAGAGCTCTTACAGGACATAAGACTCCTTCTAGTTCATTTCCAACCATACAATAAGTTTGGAATATCGAACGATATTGGTCAAGGCCGAGAAGGCAGCTCGTGTTTGTAGAACATGCAGCCGTTTCGGATGAGAATCCGATGTTCTTGCTGAAGGCATGAATCTCACTGACTCTTTTAGCTGTGGCTAAGCATACCAGGAAAAGAGTCTTTAAGGTGAGATCTTTCAGGGAGGCTGATTGTAGCGGTTCGAACCTGTCTGACATAAGGAATCTTAGTACCACGTCTAAATTCCAACCAGGTGTAACCAAACGACGCTCCTTCGTGGTCTCAAAAGACTTAAGGAGGTCCTGTAGATCTTTATTGTTGGAAAGATCTAAGCCTCTGTGACGGAAGACTGATGCCAACATGCTTCTGTAACCCTTGATAGTGGGAGCTGAAAGAGATCGTTCTTTCCTCAGATATAAGAGAAAGTCAGCTATTTGAGTTACAGAGGTACTGGTCGAGGATACGGATACTGACTTGCACCAGTTTCGGAAGATTTCCCACTTCAATTGATAGACTCTAAGGGTGGATGTTCTCCTTGCCCTAGCAATCGCTCTGGCTGCCTCCTTCGAAAAGCCTCTAGCTCTCGAGAGTCTTTCGATAGTCTGAAGGCAATCAGACGAAGAGCGTGGAGGCCTTGGTGTACCTTCTTTACGCGTGGCTGACGTAGAAGGTCCACCCTTAGGGGAAGTGTTCTGGGAACGTCTACTAGCCATCGAAGTACCTCGGTGAACTATTCTCTCGCGGGCCAGAGGGAAGCAACTAGCATCAACCTTGTCCCTTCGTGAGAGGCGAACTTCTGCAGTACCTTGTTGTCAATCTTGAACGGAGGGAATGCATATAGATCTAGATGTGACCAATCTAGTAGAAAGGCATCTATATGAACTGCTGCTGGGTCCGGGATTGGTGAGCAAAATATTGGGAGCCTCTTGGTCATCGAGGTTGCGAAGAGATCTATGGTTGGCTGGCCCCAGGTGGCCCAAAGTCTCTTGCATACATCCTTATGGAGGGTCCATTCTGTTGGAATTATTTGTCCCTTCCGACTGAGACAATCTGCCATGACATTCAAGTTGCCTTGGATGAACCTCGTTACTAGTGATATGTCTAGACCTTTTGACCAGGTGAGGAGGTCCCTTACGATCTCGTACAATGTCAGATAGTAGGTCCCTCCTTGCTTGGAGATGTACGCCAAAGCCGTGGTGTTGTCCGAGTTCACCTCCACCACTTTGCCTTGAAGGAGAGACCTGAAGCTTTTCCAGGTCAGATGTACTGCCAGTAGCTCCTTGCAGTTGAAATGCATTGTCCTTTGACTAGAGTTCCATAATCCCGAGCATTCCCTACCGTCTAATGTCGCACCCCAGCCTACGTCCGATGCGTCCGAGAAGAGAACGTGGTTGGGAGTCTGAACAGTCAGGGGAAGACCCTCTCTAAGGTTGATATAGTCCTTTCACCAAGTCAGACAAGACTTTATCTTTCCGGAAACCGGGATCGAGACCGCTTCTAGCGTCTTGTCCTTTTTCCAGTGAAAAGCTAGATGGTATAGAAGAGGACGGAGGTGTAGTCTTCCTAGTGACACAAATTGATCCACGGATGACAGTGTCCCTACCAGACTCATCCACAGCCTGGATGGATAGCAGGGCTGGGGGGCTGATCGTCTTGTTCAGCAACGTCCTCATCAGAGGGTTCCTCATCCGAAACTGATGAGGAAACGGCAACGGAGTGGGCAACGTCTGACTCGCTGAATCCGGTCGCACTGGTGGATGCGTGACGGAGCCGGACGCAATATCATGGCACTGCTGCACAGTCTGTGAACTGTCAACAACCATGGGTGCGCGAGGAAGTACAGCGTCAACCCGAAACTGTCTAGACTGTCTGGGTTGTGCAGTCAACACCCTACCGGGTTGCTGAGGTTGACGCACTGCGTCACAACAAGTCATCTCTGCTGGTTGTTGAACGTCCTGAACGTCAACAACCACCTCCGAGCGTCGCTTAACGTCAACGTGCGACTGGCAACCCACACTGGGTCGTATCGGTGGAGGAACCACCTCAACTGGCAGACGCGAGTAGGTTACCTCAGCGTCAACAGGGCGCACAACCGACCGGTTGGAAGGTTGTTGGCCAGAAGGAGGAACCACCTCAACTGGCAGACGCGAGTAGGTTACCTCAGCGTCAACAGGGCGCACAACCGACCGGTTGGAATGTTGTTGGCCAGAAGGAGGAACCACCTCAACTGGCAGACGCGAGTAGGTTACCTCAGCGTCAACAGGGCGCACAACCGACCGGTTGGAAGGTTGTTGGCCAGAAGGTTCTTCTCCGCATTTAAGTCCTCTATCAAGGACGCAAGCTTGGACTGCATGGCTTGCAGCAAAGCCCATTTAGGGTCTACGGGAGCAGGTGTGGCAACAGACGGGGTTAGCGACTGAGGCGGAACCGTTTACCATCCCTGAAAGCCTAATTATGTGTGACATAATAGTACAGCAAAACTTCAAAGGCTTGACAAAAGCTGAGAAGTTGTCCTGTAAACAACTTGGAGCGTCTCCTGGCTAGGCGCCAGGGCGAGTCTACCAGAAATGAGAAGTCTATCTGGGCAGAGGCATGAACTCCCAAGCCGAGAACTTCTCTCGTGTCCTATCAGACTCTCGCTCTATAAGCCAGTTTAAAAGAAGGGAAATCAAAGGCTGTATCCCTAAAACTCCTCCTGGTGCAAAAACCAGTCGCCTAGCCAACGTAACGCTCTCTAGGAGAGCGAGAGAGCACTAGCTTAAAAACAATGGCTTCGAAGTAGCTAGGCCTAGTGTAAGTTCTGACGTTTAGGCGAATGAGGAGCAGCAGTTACAAGATCCGGACGAAGATCCTTAAAAAATCATCATGATTTAATTAAAGTCCATAGGAGGCTAAGCAGCTTAAGGCTCCTCTCCAAATGACAGAGTCCTCAAGGGAATATCAGTAGGAGGGAGAACAGCACTTTCTCATCTACAGGAACCTTGTCCGATAAAAGCTAGGTTATCTCAGTGAGTCTCTCACTGGTGCATTAGTAGCAGACCAGAAGGCAACGTCATGTAACTGCTTGACAGTCTGTGAACTGTCAACAACTGAACTGTCAACCACAACAGGTGCGTGAGGACATACAGTGTTCACTCGAGACTGCTTTGACTGTCTATACTGAGCAGTCAAAACAACTCTAGAATGCGGAGGTTGACGCACCGCGTCAAAACAAAACAACTTAGACTGTTGTTGTACCTCGCGAACGTCAACAGAAGGTTCCGTGCGTTACTGAATGTCAACATGCGGCTGGCAGGGTACACTGGAACGCATGGGTGGCGGGACTCTCTCAGCTGCAGTGCGGCAGAAGGTCGCCTCAGCGTCCACAGGACGCACAACCGTGTTGGTTGTAGGCTAGAGGTTGGTGCAGTGTCAACCTTCTCCGCACGAAAGTCCCGCATCAATGACGTTAACTGAGACTGCATGGTCTGCAGCAAAGACCACTTAGGGTCTACAGGAGCAGGTGCGGCAACAGACGGTGTGACTGCCTGATGCGGTACCGCTTTGCCTCTCTTAGGAAGTGAGCAGTCGTCGGAAGACTGCAGCGAGTCCGAACTGACCCAGTGGCTACAACTGGGCCGTTGGACTTGCGCGGAAGGGACCGACTTGCGCTTAATAAGCTGTGAGACCTTGGTCCATGGTTTCTTACGAGAAACCTCTTCCGCAGACGAGAAATAAATGGGCTCTCTCGTCTTTGTGTGGGTGGGGCGATCTTGGGTAGATACGCCCGAAACCACGGAGGGAAACGTCTGTTCGTTGATCAAGGCCTGACGAACCCATAAGTCATTCGACATTACTTCTCCCCTGGGCTTGGGAGCTTGCAAGAGGTCCCGGACTAGGTGAACGACAGGCACGAACAGACGAACCCTCGGACGCAACACTGTAACACTTTGCGCATATCACTTTATCACTTCGATTTTCTGTTTTGCACTTATTTCACTGAAATCGAAACTTTTACTGATTTCTACCTGAAACACGCAATTCTACCCTTCATTAAAAGGTAGTAATTGCGAAATCAGTCGTATAATGCAGCTCATTAATACTAGCAAAAAACAGAAAACATATATAAAGATAAAAAATTCAGTGGCTGGGAAAGAGACTAAACACTAGTTCAAATAAACTACGTTTACAATCTCTCACCGCACATAGCCTGGGGACAAGAATAAAACCCTAGAAACGTTTTACCTTCCTCCCCGTACAGCGACTAGGGAGGAGAGTAACACGAGAACAACGTTACCCGCTTGAACGGAACGTTTTCTCTCCTCTCTCTCCCTCCGTCTCTATCTCTCTCTCTCTTTCTCTCTTGATTTCGCACCTAAGAGAAGAGCCCAATTATATATCGTCAAAAAAAAAAAAAACATGTTATTTGACTAAAGGAAAAAACTGAAAGGTTTTCCAAATAAAAAGTTCCTTTAATTTAGAATTTAAAACATTTAAGCTAAGAAAGAATGAACGAAACGTCAGAATCGATTTACTCTTACTGCAAAGTGAAACCGTGATACACTCTCTCTCTATCGTAACGATAGAGCGCATGTTGAACGTCCTGAACGTCAACAACTGCGTAGTCTAAAAAACTAAACGTTAGTTCATCTTTGAAAACAGTACGAAGACTATCAAAGATATTCTTTCATAAAACATTAAATTTAAAAAGTTTTAAATTCTTTAAAGGCTAAATACGATATAACGGGCTCAACTTTGATTAACTTCGGTTCCAAGTTAGGACCGCCTACTATCAGGAAAGGTTGCATATAACAAAACATAAAAATTTATTTTTATATGTTTATAATGAATGGAAAGTTAATCGAAGAGGCCTAATAAAGGCGGAGAGATATAAAATATATAGATCTATAACGTGTTAAGCAAAATTACTAAAAACCTAAACACACTTCCGTCTAAGGGAAGGGTCGGCCATTTAAAAGTGAAAGAGAGTCCATACTCTCTTTGTCACCATAATTAAATCTATCCAAAACGAGTTCAAGTTTTGAGATGAAGATAAAACACCTGCATAGCGAAAGCTCAAAACTAGAATAGTGTACTTCACCAAATAGTTGTGAAAACAAATCCAGTTAGTAACAGCGTATTAGTAGGTCTTGCCGGTAGCCCGACAGAGAGAAAATTGGTTCTTTGTTTACTTGGAGTACTAAGTACCTGCTCGACAGATGGCGCTGTTGATGTACACCCCCACCTGCATAGCGATCGCTGGCGTATTTTGACCGTAGGTTTTTCTGTCGAGCAACAGAGTTGCAGCTTATATGATCACCGGCTAAGTTTAATATTGAAAAGTGTAACTTGAAGGACTCGCGTTTGTATAGTTAGGAAAAATATGAAGTTTTTAAAAATTTTGTGATTTGCTCCTTCTCGGATACAAACCCTCGTTCTCTAATATGAGACTTATCCTTAAGAATGAAGAAGTCCCTATACCCAACAGGTTGGTTTACTTTTCTAGAAATGTCAAGGCACTTTGGTCCTGTATAGGAGGGAAAGTGGTGACTCCTGTTAACCTCTTAATGACCTAGACATGAAGATGAGGAAAGTGTTAGGCTATGTGGACTGGTGTACAGTCAAGGGAAGAACCTACATCTGTGTGGAAGATGTGTTTGTCTAAATGCATGGTTGTATGTGAACATGGGTGTATATGTCTATCCATCCCCCCTCGTTTCGGAGGATGGGAAAGAGAAAGAAGAAAGAGTCTTAGCATTCTCCTCTCCCCCAGAAAAGGAAGGTAAGTTGTTCTGATCCCAGTTAGTGGCCTTTGTAGGGAAGAGATAGAGGGTTGGACTCGTGGCCACCTGGATTCAAGGTCATGGGCATGAAATGCTGAACCAAGGCAAAGATTTTCTATCCTTCAGATTGACTAACGAAAATGGAAAAGATATGCCATTTCCTAATTGTTTTGCTTAGGCTACCCCAGGCTGGTAGAGTCCCTTTCATTCTCTGGCTTTGAATGATCCTGCAAAGAGGTGAAACATGCCACTACATCCGACCTGTGGCCCAGCCAAGACGTGACCTGGAAGTTTGCCAAGGAAGCAGCTACCATGTAGGCAGACTGAAGAGCTGAGATGAAAGTAGGCTATGACCCAAGTCTTTCCATCGATGTTTCTAGAGTCAGGGTTGTAACTGCACCATCAATAAGCGTGAGGAAGACTGGCTTCCACAGATGCATAAAATCTTTTGCCTACAGTTAGATTATCATACTCCGAGAGAATTACTTCTCCCAGAAACTTTAGTATCTGCCTTTTTAATTACTTTGAAAGCCAGTTCAGACCAGGGAAGACCCACCTATAAGCAGTCAATGAAGGTCTTGCCCATCTGGAAATGAGCCCTGGAAGCTTCCCTTAGGCTGTTCATTTGCCTTGATAATGGCCAGGACTTCTAAAAAGGTTACTTCATATTCCAATCAAAACTGGAGATCCCTCTACCCTGAGGGGGAAGTCAGGCATTCGATTAAAAATGTCAAATTCATAGATAATTTGTATTTTTCCTAACTATACAAACCTTAGCTATTTGATAGGGGTTATTACTTTCGGCGTAGCTGAAATGACGAGCCATTAGAATTTTATTGAGGGTTTACTACACCCCCCCCCCACCACTAATTAGCGGGGGTAGGGAGGGTAGCCTGCTAGGAGGATTAATACTGCTGGAGATGCCCTGACTCAGAATTCTTTCCTGAACCCGTGAGGCCATGGTTTGGCCAGATTCACCCCTTCAGACTGTCAAATCTCGATCCCAAGTTAATCCTCCGACAGCGTACTAGTACTTAGTCTGTTTTACTCAAACCTTTGTTTATAGCCGATTAACTATTTTCTTGTGCTATTTTATTAGCGATGGTCCCTTCTTGTGATGCTTTATCAAAAAAATAAATAATGTTAAACTTGTTGCTCAACTTATTGATGAATCAGTTACAAACTCCTTGGAATAATGAACTACAGTAAAGTCGTTGACCTTTATAGCCGTCTGTGGATGACATTGAACACAGCTTGTGATAATCTCACAACTGTTGTTACTGATTTTTGCCTAAAGGCAGGCAACTGATTTTTTTTCGTACAACCAAGAGCAGCACAGGAAGGAGCCATCGCTAATGAAAGCACATTAAGGGTTACCGTCTCTAAACAAAGGTCTGAATAGAACTGACTACAAATTCCAATACAGTGACAGAGATTAACTTGAAGGATCATGAACTGACAGTTTGAAGGGTAAAAACCTGGCTTCCCTTAATCCGGGTCAGGGCATCTCGTTATTTTTCCTTCAAGGTAGCCTGCTACCCCCCCCCCCCCCTCACACACACACCTGTGCTTGAGATCACTTTGCTTGGAGGTAGGACTTCAAGGGGGATAGGGCTGGCAGGCAAGTTTGATTAAATAGCTAAGGTTTGTATAGTTAGGAAAAATACAAATTATCTACGAATTTGTCATTTGTTCCGTAACTGACATACAATGAATGAATGATTTAAAGTTTTCAGGCATCCTGACTTCTAAGGTCATTGACGCCGGTAACATTTAATTTATGTATACAAAAATAAAAAATGAAATAAAATGTTATTTTCATTAGTAAAATAAATTTTTGAATATACTTACCCGATAATCATGTAGCTGTCAACTCCGTTGCCCGACAGAATTCTACGGGAGGGATACGCCAGCTATCACTATACTAGAAGGGGGTGTACTCACAAGCGCCACCTGTGGCCAGGTACTACAGTACTTGTTGTTGACGCCACCTCACTTTTTCTTCGGTCCACTGGTTCTCTATGGGGAGGAAGGGTGGGTCAATTAAATCATGATTATCGGGTAAGTATATTCAAAAATTTATTTTACTAATGAAAATAACATTTTTCAATATTAAACTTACCCGATAATCATGTAGCTGATTCACACCCAGGGGGGTGGGTGAAAAACCAGTGTACAAGACTAAAGGATAGCTAAGTATCCCGTATTTCATATAATCAGTTATCCACAATAACAATGAAATAATAAGTACCTGGTAAGGAAGTCGACTTGAACCGTTACTCTGCCTTTAATAAGATCGTCTTCCTTACTGAGCGCAGCGTTCCTCTTGGAAGGCTGAATCAACTCAAAGGTGCTAAAGTATACAGGGCTGCAACCCATACTAAAGGACCTCATCACAACCTTTAACCTCGGCGCTTCTCAAGAAAGAATTGACCACCCGCCAAATCAACAAGGATGTGGAAGGCTTCTTAGCCGACCGTACAACCCATAAAAAGTATTCAAGAGAAAGGTTAAAAGGTTATGGGATTATGGGAATGTAGTGGCTGAGCCCTCGCCTACTACTGCATTCGTTGCTACGAATGGTCCCAGGGTGTAGCAGTACTCGTAAAGAGACTGGACATCTTTGAGATAGAATGATGCGAACACTGACTTGCTTCTCCAATAGGTTGCATCCATAACACTCTGCAGAGAATGGCTCTGTTTGAAGGCCACTGAAGTAGCCACAGCTCCCACTTCATGTGTCCTTACCTTCAGCAAAGCAAGGTCTTCTTCCTTCAGATGAGAATGTGTTTCTCTAATCAGAAGCCTGAATAGTAAGAAACTGAGTTCTTAGAACTTGGAAAAGAAGGTTTCTTGATAGCACACTATAAGGCTTCTGATTGTCCTCGTAAAGGTTAAGACCTTTTTAGATAGTACCTAAGAGCTCTAACTGGGCAAAGTACTCTCTCCAGTTCATTCCCCACCAAGTTGGACAGGCTTGGGATCTCGAACGACTTAGGCCAAGGACGTGAAGGAAGCTCGTTTAGCAAAAACCGAGCTGCAAGGAACATGTAGCCGTTTCAGATGTGAAAACCATGATCCTGCTGAAGGCGTGGATCTCACTTACTCTTTTAGCTGTTGTCAAGCACACGAGGAAAAGAGTTTTTAATGTGAGGTCCTAAAAAGAGGCTGATTGGAGAGGTTCAAATCTTGATGACATAAGGAACCTTAGGACCACGTCTAGATTCCAGCCTGGAGTGGACAACCGACGTTCCTTTGAGGTCTCAAAAGACCTAGGGAGGTCCTGTAGATCTTTGTTGGTGGAAAGATCCAAGCCTCTGTGGCGGAAAACCGCTGCCAACATACTTCTGTAACCCTTGATCATAGGAGCTGAAAGGGATCTTACTTTCCTTAGATATAACAGGAAGTCAGCAATCTGGGTTACAGTGGTACTGGTTGAGGAAACTGCATTGGTCTTGTACCAGCTACGGAAGACTTCCCCTTGAGACTGATAGATTCTGAGAGTGGATGTTCTCCTTGCTTTGGTAATCGCTCTGGCTGCCTCCTTCGAAAAGCCCCTAGCTCTTGAGAGTCTTTCGAAAGTCTGAAGGCAGTCAGACGAAGAGCGTGGAGGATTGGGTGTACCTTCTTTACGTGAGGTAGACGTAGAAGGTTCACTCCTAGAGGAAGAGTCCTGGGAATGTCGACCAGCCATTGCAGTACCTCTAAGAACCATTCTCTCGCGGGCCAGAGCGGCGCCAACCAACGTCAGCCGTGTCCCTTTGCGAGAGGAGAACTTCTGAAGTACCCTGTTGACAATCTTGAACGGCGGGAATGCATACAGGTCGAGATGGAACCAATCCAGCAGAAAAGCATCCACGTGAACTGCTGCTGGGTCTGGAATCGGAGAACAATACAACAGGAGTCTCTAGGTTATCGAGGTAGCGAACAGATCTATGGTTGGCTGACCCCACAGGGCCCAAAGTCTGCTGCAAACATTCTTGAGAAGGGTCCACTCTGTGGGGATGACCTGACCCTTCCGGCTGAGGTGATCTGCCATGACATTCATACCGCCCTGAATGAACCTCGTTACCAGCGTGAGCTTTCGATCTTTAGACCAGATGAGGAGGTCCCTTGAGATCTAGAACAACTTCACGAAAGAGTCCCTCCCTGCTTGAAGATGTAAGCCAGGGCTGTGGTGTTGTCAGAGTCCACCTCCACCACTTTGTTAAGCTGGAGGGACTTGAAGTTTATCAAGGCCAGAAGAACCGCCAACAACTCCTGCAATTGATGTGAAGTGTCCTTTGCTCCTGATTCCATGTTCTCGATCATTCCTGTCCGTCCAAAGTCGCACCCCAGCCCGTGTCTGATGTGTCCGAGAGGAGACGGCGGTCGGGTTTCTGAACAGCCAAAGGTAGACTTCCTTGAGAAGAAAGCTGTTCTTACACCACGCGAGAGAAGACCTCCTCTCTTCGGAAACAGGAACTGAGACCGTCTCTAGCGTCATGTCCTTTATCCAGTGAGCAGCTAGATGATACTGAAGGGGGGGAGGTGGATTCTCCCTAACACGATGAACAGGGCCAGCGATGAAAGTGTCCCTGTTAGACTCATCCACTACCTGACTGAGCATCGGTTCCTTCTCAGCATGCTCTGGATGCATTCTAGGGCTTGGAAGATCCTTGGGGCCGACTGAAAAGCCCGAAAAGCTCGACTCTGAAGATCCATACCCAGGGAGACAATGGTCTGGGATGGGATGAGCTGAGACTCCTCAAAATTGACCAGGAGGCCCAGTTCCTTGGTCAGATCCATAGTCCATCTGAGAATCTCCAGACAGCGACGACTTGTGGGAGCTCTTAAAAGCCAGTCGTCTGACAGAGCCGGACACAAGATCATGGTACTGCTGCACAGTCTGTGAACTGTCAACCATGGGGAAGCGAGGAAGTACAGTGACAACCCGAAGCTGTCTAGACTGTCTGGGTCGTACAGACAACTCCTTATCGGGTTGCTGAGGTTGCCGCACTGCGTCACAACAAGTCACTTCTGCTGGTTGTTGAACGTCTTCCCAGTGACACACTGACTCCGTAAACAAAAAATCCTTTAACAAGGACTAAGCTTGGACTGCATGTCTTGCAACACAGCTCAAGGTCTATGGAAGCAGGTGTGGTAACAGACGGGGTTAGTGACTGAAGTGGAACCATTACCTTCCCTGGAAGCATGTTATGCTTAAATAAAAGTCCATAGGAGGCTACGCAGCTAAAGGCTCCTCTCCAAATGACAGAGTCCTCAAGGGAATATCAGAAGGAGGGAGAAAAGCACTTTCTCATCTACAGGGACCATATCCGAGAAAAGTTAAGTTCTCTCAGTGAGGGTTTCAATGGTGCAAAAGCAGCAGACTAGAAGGCAACGTTATGAAACTGCTTGACAGTCTAGTGAGTTGGCAACAACCAAAGATGTATGACTGAGAAGCATGCGGTAAGGTATGCAGAGCATGTTGTATGCAGAGCATGCTGTATGCAGAGCATGCTGTATGTAGAGCATGTTGTATGCAGAGCATGCTGAATGCAGAGCATGCTGTATGCAGAGCATGTTGTATGCAGAGCATGCTGAATGCAGAGCATGCTGTATGCAGAGCATGTTGTATGCAGAGCATGCTGTATGCAGAGCATGCTGTATGTAGAGCATGTTGTATGCAGAGCATGCTGAATGCAGAGTATGCTGTATGATGAGCATGTTGTATGCAGAGCATGCTGTATGCAGAGCATGCTGTATGTAGAGCATGCTGTAAGGTAAGCAGAGCGTGTTGCATGGCGTTTAACATTTCTCAGAAATTCCATGACCAGTGCTAGAGTGCTTCATGCATGCTTGCATGGGGTTTTAATATCAACATAATATTTACCTTACATTCATAACTCATGATTCATTTTTGTTTTGAAGATATTTTTGCCATATTTTGCGATATTGTTAAAAATATATTGCAAGGAATACATATATATTTTTATATAAGTAAGACAAATAACCTCCATTATCATAATGTTTGTGTAGGCATACATGTATATGATTACAAATGCAAGTTATGAAAGTAATGAGGTGTTATTATTGTCATTTGTTATTTCTCAAGTTAAGGAGAAAGTGGCAGATGCATGCGTTGAGGTGGCTGACTCATAGCATGAGGTTGCTGCCTCAAGAGTTGCGCTTGCTGTAAGGGTTGCGGATGCGCAGTAGCAGGTTCCTGAGGAACGAGTTAAGGTTCCTGAGGTGTGAGCTGCGAGAGTAGAGGTAGCGGCTGCGCAGAACGCAGTTCTTGTCTCGCGAGTTGAGGTTCCTGAGGAGCTAGCCTAAGCTGCAGCGAGTGCTGAGGTGGCTGCCTCATTGATGGAAGAGGTTGTCGTACCTCAAGAGATTGTTGCCTCTCTGGTGGAACCGCAAGCGGAAGCGGAGGAAGTAAGGCATAAGATTCCTGCTCCCATTGCTGAGGTTGCCTTAAGGAAGGCGGAGGTTGCTGCACACCGCTGGTAACTGGCAACTCAGTACGCGGTAAGGTATCCTGAGGAACCTCAACATCGTACGCCTGGCAGACTGGACTGCGGTGAGGCGGAGCGATCGCAGGAGGAGGTGTAACCTTCTCAGCCTGACAATCACGCATTAAGACCGCAAGCTGTGACTGCATGGACTGCAGCAAAGTCATCTTGGGGTCGGCAGACGCTAAGGTCTGCTGAGGCAAAGCCTTAACAGAAGATGAGGTCTGTTACGGCAACACCTTACCTCTCTTAGGAGGTGTGCAGTCACCTGATGACTGAGGAGAGTCAGAGCTAACCCAATGACTGCATCCGGGTTGTAGAACTCTAACTTCGTACGTCTGGCATAGGTCTGGACTTTACGTTTAAGAGGTCTTGAGACCTGAGACCAGCGTTTTCTCCCCGAAATTTCTTCTGCAGACGAGCAAAATAAGGGCTCAATCGTCTGCGGGTGGGAGTGACGGTCTCTGTAAGACACGCCCGCAACCACCGAGGATACTTCTGTGCGCCGATCAAGGCCTGCCGAATCCTTTTGCCCTTCGACATTGCTTCTCCCCTGGGCTTGGGAGCTTGCAAGAGGTCCCGGACTGGGAGGACGACTGGCACGCACAGAAGTACCCTCACGCACAACACTGACACTTTGCGCTAATCACTTATCACTTTTGATTTTCTGTTTGCACTTATTTCACTGAACTCGAAACTTTAAGTGGTTTGTACCTGAAACACGCAATTCTATCCTTTCTCAAAAGTTAGTAATTGCGAAAACAGAATTACAATGTAACAGAAAAATCTAATGAAAGATAAATAATTCAGTGGCTGGAAAGAGACTAAACACTAGATCAAATAAACTACGTTTAAATTCTCTCACCGCATAAAGCTTGAGAACAAGAAAAAACTCTAGAAACGTTTACCTTCTTCCCCTAAAGAGACTAGGGAGAAGAGTAAAAACGATAACAACGTTACTCGCTTGAACGAAACGTTTATCCTCCTCTTTCTCCCTCCGTCTCTATCTCTCTCTCTCTCTCTTGACTTAGAACCTGAGAGAAGAGTCCAATCATATATATCGTTAAAACATATTATTGTAAAAGGAAAATATTTCCCAAAATGAAAAGTTCCTTTGTAGAATTAAAACCATTAAGTTAAGAAAGAATGAACAAAACGCTAGACACGGTTACTCTTACTGCAACGTGACACCGTGAAAATTCTCTCTCTATCGTAACGATAGAGCGCAAGTTGAACGTTCTGAAACGTCAACAACTGCAGAGACAAAACAAAACGTTAGTTCAACTTTGAAAACAGTATGAGACTATCAAAGAAATTCTTTCAAAAACATTAAAATAGCATAATATGTTAACAGGTAAAACCGAAATGACGGGCTCAATGTTAATTAACTTCGGTACAAGAAAAGACCGCCTACTATTAGGAAAGGTCGAATATAAACAAATATAAAAATTAATTTTAATAATCTTATAATAAAAGGAAGTTAATCGAAGAGGCCTATAAAAGGCGGAGAGATATAAAATAAATCTATAACTTTTGTTAAGCAAAATTAAGAAAGAGAGTCTATACTCTCTTAGACACCAACACTTCCGTCTAAGGGAAGGGTCGGCCATTTAAAGGTGAAAGAGAGTTCATACTCTCTTCGTCACCATAATTAATCAATTTAATTCCAAAAGCTAACTAAGCTAATATAGAAGTTTCCAGTATAGCGAATAGCTGCAAATTTTAGAGAAATACTTCACCAAACCGTGAACAATACTCCAAAATCATAAGCGTATCCAAGAACGTCTTGCCGGAAGCACGACAGAGGAAAAAGTGAGGTGGCGTCAACAACAAGTACTGTAGTACCTGGCCACAGGTGGCGCTTGTGAGTACACCCCCTTCTAGTATAGTGATAGCTGGCGTATCCCTCCCGTAGAATTCTGTCGGGCAACGGAGTTGACAGCTACATGATTATCGGGTAAGTTTAATATTGAAAAATAAAAAATTAAAGAGTATTCAATTAAAATCATAAAAATTGAATGTCATAAAAGTTAAATATTTTTCAGAAGACCTGCTTCTGAAAAAAATCTAAAAATGCCACTTGCATGGTAGGACACATCATTTCCAAGAATCTTGGCAAGGATGAACCTGCCACCCTCACCTCGAGCCTCAAACAAATATCTCTTCCGCAAGTTGTTATAATTGGGGCATTCGGTCAACAAATGCCTTACTGTTAGAGGTACTAAACAGTTGTCACAATACGGTTGGTGTTGGCCCTTCAGCAGAAACTCATGTGTCAACCGAGTGTGACCAATACGGAGACGACAAAGAGACGTCTCCCATTTTCGGGGCATCATATTATACCTCCAAGGATATATGTCATTTGTTACTTCCCTCATTTTATTGCTATCTTGACTATCCCATTGCTGTTGCCATTTATTGCAAACCAATTTCTTGATGTCAGGTAAGAAATCATTACAGGGAATGGGATACCTTCTTAGCAGCAACTCGGATGCAGCCTCCTTAGCCAGTGAATCTGCCTTCTCATTCCCGGACACACCTACATGTGCTGGAACCCAACAAAATTGAACTGTTATACCTCTCCGTCCAATAATGAAAAGCCATTCTAAAATCTTTAAAACTAGAGGGTTATTAGAATTAAAACTGACATACAAACTACACTATTTAATAGGGGTGACTCACCCATTAGGGGAGGGTGAAAAGTCCCTGTCAGTACTGGCTTTTGGCTTTGACCGAGGACTCAATATATGAGTGTGTTCACACTCAGTAATAAGGAGTCCCTGCACCTCGCTAGAACCTTGCTATGCAAGGACTGCGGCCTACACAAGCTGTGAGTTAAGGTATAATAAAATGTGACTCCTCCTAGGAATTTGACCTGTAGTCCTTTAGATGGAAACTTTAGGCTAGGACTCTCCCAATACCACCTCGTCAGGGTATGGGGTAGTGACAGTGTTATCTTAATACTAGGAACACAAGGAAACATGGTTTATCTGCAGTGGTTTGAGGTCAGCTGTGCAGAGAACCCAGGATGCTGCTTCCCCCAAGAGAGTGGAGATGAAGAAAAGAATAAGGGCCAGACAAACCTTTTCATTCATGCAGACTAAGACCGGGTAACAATGCCCTCAACCTTCTGCTACTTGTCCACTAAGGAGCCTAAGGTTTTAAACCAGCTGTTGTGCAGCCACCACGGGGCTGATAGAGAACGTATCGAGCCTCCTGTGGGTCACGTCTTGCAGGTAGTGGGCTGTGAAGGTCGTCTGATGCTTCCACACCCCAGCTTGAAGAACCTGCGTCACTGAGAAATTTTTCTTGAAAGCCAGGGACGTAGCTACACCCCTGACATCATGTGCTCTAGGGTGACGTGACGGAGGAGGGTCTGGATTCAGGGACAGGTGGATCACCCTATGAATCCATGCCGAGATGGTGTTCTTGGTGACCCTCCTCTTAGTTCTCCCAGTGCTAACAAACATTGCTTGCACCTGGTGACGGACTGCAGCCGTTTTTTTGAGATATAGCCTCAGACTCCTTACTGGGCACAGTAGGAGATGGTCTGGGTCATCTGTTACAGAACGAAGACTCGAAATCTGGAAGGAGTCGAACCGAGGGTCCGGCACCCCCGGATTTTGAGTCTTAGCAATAAACTCTGGTACGAATTTGAACGTTACCTCACCCCATCCCCTTGAATGGGCGATGTCGTATGAGAGACCATGAAGTTCGCTGACTTGCTTGGCCGAAGCCAATCCTAGCAGGAACACCGTCTTCCAAGTCAGGTGGCGATCTGAAGCCTGGCGTAATGGTTCATAGGGAGATCTCTTAAGAGACCTGAGAACTCAAACCACGTTCCATGGAGGTCTCACTTCTGACTGAGGTCAGGTTAAGTTCATAACTTCGTATGAGTAGGGAGAGTTCCAGCGAGGAAGATATATCCATTCCTTTAAGCCTGAAGGCTAGACTTAAGGCTGAGCGATAGCCTTTCACCGCCGAGACTGAAAGGCGCATTTCTTCCCGCAAATACACAAGGAACTCCGCTATTGTTGGAATAGTGGCATCGAGTGGAGAGATACCCCTTCCATGACACCAACCACAGAAGACTTTCCACTTTGCCTGGTAGACAGATGCGGATGATTTTCGCATATGTCCAGACATCCTATTTGCAACTTGTTGCCAAAATCCTCTCTCAGTGAGGAGATGCTGGATAGTCTCCAGGCGTGAAGTCGTAGCGAAGCTACGGCTTTGTGGAAGATGTTGGCGTGTGGTTGTCTGAGTAGATCGTGTTGCGGAGGGAGTTCTCTCAGAAGTTCCGTTAGGAGCTGCAGAAGGTCCAGAAACCATTCCGCGTGATGCCATAGCGGAGCTATGAAGGTCATTGAAAGATTGACCGACATTCTGGTCTTGTTGAGCACCCACCTCATCAGACAGAATGGGGGAAGGCATCTTGCCAGAGTGCCTTGGGATCCGGGACTGGGGAGCAGTACAGCGGAAGCTCTAAGTTCAGCGCTGTCGTGAACAGATCCACAGTCGGGGAACCCCACAAAGTCAGGACTTTGTTGGCTACTAGATGATCCAATGACCACTCGGTACTCACTATCTGCGAGGCCCTGCTCAGATTGTCGCCAAGCACATTCCTCTTGCCTGGAATGAAACGTGCCGATAGTGGAATCGAGTGGACTTCGGTCCATCTCAGTACCTCTTCTGCAAGACGGGATAGCTGCTTCGAAAAGGTACCTCCTTGCTTGTTGATGTAAGCCACTACTGTGGTGTTGTCGCTCATCACCACCGCAGAATGACCCACCAGGTATTGTTGGAACTACTGGAGGGCCAAGAAAACAGCCTTCATCTCTAGAAGATTTATATGGAGGCACTTTTCTGATTCTGACTACAGGCCTGAGGTCCTGTGGTGCAGTACATGCCCCCCCCCCCCCTTTCTTTGAGGCGTCCGAAAACAGCATCAAATCCAGGGGAATAACGAGAAGATCCACTCCTCTTCGTAGGTTCTCGTCTGTCACCCACCACTGGAGGTCCGTCCGTTCCGCAGGTCCCATAGGGATCATGACGTCCGGGTAATCGCAACCTTGATTTCACCGGGACTTGAGTCGCCACGGGAGGGATCTCATCCTGAGGCGACCATTGGGAACCAGACAAGCCAAGGATGAGAGGTGACCGAGGAGACGTAACCACGATTGGGCTGGAAGCTCTTCTTGTCTGAGGAAAGGGCTTGCGACCCTCCTCAGCCTTGATATCCTGTCGTCTGATGGGAAGGCTTTGTGGAGATTGGTGTCTATAATCATGCCTAGGTAAACCAGTCTTTGAGTGGGAAGCAGAGAGGACTTCTCAAGATTTACCATGATCCCCAGATCCTGGCAAAGTCCCAGAAGTTTGTCTCGGTGTCGAAGAAGGGATGACTCCGAGTCTGCTAGGATCAGCAAGTCGTCCAGATAACGGAGGAAACAGATGCCGATCCTGTGTGCCCACGACGACATTAGGGTGAACACTCTGGTGAAAACCTGTGGTGCTGTGGAGAGACCGAAACACAGCACCTTGAACTGGTACACCTTGTTGTCTAGGCTGAATCTTAAGTACTTCCTGGAAGACGGATGGACTGGGATCTGGAAGTACGCGTCCTTCAGATCTAGTGTACACATGAAGTTTTGCGGTCTCACTGCAAGTCTGACCGTGTCTGCGGTCTCCATGCTGAACGGAGTTTGCTTGACAAACCTGTTCAGAGCTGAGAGTTTGATGACTGGTCTCCAGCCTCCAGATGCCTTCTTTACAAGAAAGAGGCGACTGAAGAAGCCTGGAGACCCTTCTTCAACATGGTCTGGACTTCTGCCCGAAGGGCCTGCCCCCTTGCTGATCCCATGGCAAGGGAGCTCAATGACACTGGATTCGTTGTCAGGGGAGGTAGAGATGTTGTGAACGGGACGCGATATCCCTGACTGATTATGGAAATCGTCAAGGAATCGGCCCCGAGTTGCTGCCACCTGTCTGTGCAACTTTGTAGGCATTCCCCCACTGGTGGACATGCAGGGGTACTGCCAATCCTAGCGTTTGCAGCCTCAGCTGCTCCCTCTAGGATTCTTCCCTCCCCTGGAGGACTTCTTACCTTTCCTGTCCATGGCAGGAAAGGGCTTAGACACCACTGTCTTCGCTGTCGTTGTCGGTTTCATGGTCTTGGTGACGTGGCTGTTGGGGTGCTGGAGGTTTATAGGGCTTGGATGTCAAAGCCCTATGTACATGAGAGTCTTGGTGGGACTTCCTCCACCTCTCAGCAGCATGCTCTATGTCCTTAGGCTCAAACAGGTTCGATCCCATAACGGAAGAATGTCTAAGCCTGCTGATCTCGGTGCTAGGGACCTTCTGGTGGAACCTCTCAGACACCGCATCCCGACATTTCAGGATGGTGTTTGCCCACAAGTTCGAGACTTAGTAGGCCAGAAACTCGATCGTGCGAGTGCCTAAGAGTAAAAAGGTCTCCATAGCTTTTCTGGTACGTTCTTTGGATAAATCCTCCAAACGTAACAGGATACCTAAGGTCCTTAGCCAGATATCCAGCCACGAAGTGGCCTGCATGGCACACTTCGCAACCTTCTCCTGACTAAGGATCTCAGTCGCCGAGAACGTGACCTGCCGGTTGGAGAGTCTCTCAAGATGGACTCCCCTGGTAAGCTCTTCCAATGAATGGTGAAGGGGGAAAGCTAAACAAGGCTCCTCTGCGATCTCAAAGTACCTCCTCTGCTGTACACGAGGAGGTGGGAAAAGCTTGTTGCCGGCACTCGATCGGCTGGAGGAGGCAAGCTCGGAGAGCTGGACTGCAATCTTGGCCCTGGCACTCTTAAGCCCTTGAGACCAGGGCAAAGCTGCACTGGCCTTAGAGGGGTTTTTGAGTCCCAAAAACTTGGTCCAAGACCGTGTCTTTGCCCTCCCAAGGAGGAATCTCTGGGTCCGCAAACCCATTGAGAGTCCTCATAAGAGTCAGAACCTGCCAGAATGCATGTTCTGACTCTTGCAGCTCTCCTCCGGAAGGACTAGCAGCGAAGTCTCCTGTCCCCAAAGGGTCTTCCTGGGGAGACTCGCGGACGTTCTCCGAGTGACTGGCTGGCTCTGATCTAAGTCTTGCTGAGGACTTCGGTACAGTCTTGGAGTCCTTCGACTCCCTCCTGGGAGGGATGCAGGACTCCAACAACGACAGAGGTAGACTCTTTTCCACCCCTACCCGAGAAGACTTTTCAGCGCGAGGTGAGGTTTCCCTCAATGGTGTGATGGGGGAACGTCTCACCTCACGTGACTCCCCTGAGGACGGAAAGTCCTCGTCCGAAGGGGAGGGAGAAAAAGTCTGGGGGGGGAGGGGGGCTGCCTCGAAGACTTACGAGGAGACAGCTTCGTTCTCGGAGAAGTCACCCCGTCCGAAACTCCTCTCTTCCTCTTTAGGGGAGTAGATGCAGCCAAGGATTTGTGGCCCAACTCAGAGAGAACCGGCTTGAAAGCCTGTACTACCGCTCTGATTAGAGCCCCAAACCACGGCTGACGGCTGCGCTGTCAGACACTCCCTCTGGAGGGACAGGGATTGACGGATCCCTGGGAGAAGTTTCCATAGGGGGTTCGCCTGAAAAAAAAAAAAAAAAAAAAAAAAAAAAAAAAAAAAAAAAAGAAGGATAAAGAAGTAATGTCCAAGGACCTTTCTGGAACCTTCGACCCTACCGGCGGGCTCGCTGTTCTGCACTTGCGGGGGGGGGGGGATGCGGCAATGGTGACCTTACCGCGCGTTGTCCTGCAGCCTAGCGCATGGGAGGGTATTGGCGATCGTGCTGGGGCTCGCGCAATGGGGAATACCCGGGGTCGCGCGCGAGAGACTGATGGCATGTGGGCGAGTGATGCCGCATAGGGGCACGCGCAGGACTTCATAAATTGCGCAGGATCAAGGTGAAAATTCCGTGTGAGCGAGAGACCGTGTGCTCTAGAAGTCGATGGGCACGCGCGCGCAAGAGATATTGGGCACGCGCGCGCAGGAGAAATATCTCTTGCGCGCGGGCGCGCAGCTGGAACCTGCGTGCGTTGGCGCACATCAGGAGGAGATGGGCGTGGGCACGCGTGCGCAACCTCGTGGGTGCTTGTAGGTGACTGCGAGCGATTGCGCGCTGAACGGCGCGTCGGTGAGCGCTGGCACGTTGGAGAGCGCTGGCGAGTAGGGGAAGTTCTAGACTTCCCTACTGCGCCCAGATCCGAAGATCGTGGGCGCACAGGAGATCGTTGGCGTGGAGAGCGCTGGCGCACAGGCGAGCACTGGCACACAGGCGAGCGCTGGCGCACAGGAGAGCGCTGGCGCGTTAGTGAATGCTGGCACGTTGGTGAATGCTGGCACGCAGGAGAACGATGGCGCGCAGAAGGTTGAGGGCACGCAGTGGCGCGTTGGCGCGCAGGTGAGCGCTGACGTGCTTTATCAGGAACCTCGGCAGCAGGTGCGCGCTGGCGCACTATATCGGCCACAGTAGGAGAGCGCCTGTGCGCTAAGTCCAAAACCTCAGAGAGGTCAGCTGAACGTTGGCGCGCATGTTTTGCATGACGCGTAAGGGATGTATGCGCTAATTTGCACGTACGCCCTTGTTGCCCTGAAGGGACCGATGCCTGTTTTATAAATATGACAAATTCGTGGATCATTTGTATTTTTCCTAACTATACAAACCTTAGCTATTTAATATGGGTATTACTTTTGGCGTAGCTGAAATGACGAGCCATTAGAATTTTAACGAGGGTTTACAACCCCCTCGCTAGTTAGCAAGGGGGTAGGGAGGGGTAGCTTGCTACCCCTCCTCCCCTCACACACCTGTGATTAGCTCACTTTGCTTAGAGGTAGGACTTCCCAGGGGACAGGGCTGGCGGGCAAGTTTGATTAAATCATCTCGAATTTGTCATTTATTCCATAACTGAAATACAAACCCAGCTATTTAATATGGGTGACTCAACCCTTAGGTAGGGTGGTAAGTCCCAGCCATTACTGGCTTTTGGATTTTTGCCCGGGGACTCAGTATCTGAGTGTGTTAGTACTCAAAGATAAGAAGTCCCTGCACCTCGCAAGTGCCTTGCTCTGCAAGGACTGCGGCCTAAGTAAGCTTGTGTGTGAAGGAATGAGGTTTGACTCGTCCTAGGAAGTTGACCTGAAGTCCTTAGATGGAATTCTAGGATAGGATGTTCCCAATACCACCTCGTAAAGGTATGGGGACGTGACAGTATTATCTTAATACTAGGAACACAAGGAAACATGTTTTACCTGCAGTGGTTTAAGGTCAGCTGTGCAGAGAACCCAGGATGCTGCTTTCCCCAAGAGAGGGGAGAATGAAGAAAAGAATAAGGGCCGGGCATACCTTTTCATTTATGCAGACTAAAACCGGGTAACAATGCCCTCAACCCTCTGCTACTTGTCCATTAAGGAGCCTGAGGTTTAAACCACCTGTTGTGATTGATTGATTGATTGATTGAATATAGGATTTAGGCATTAAGCCAAGCACTGGGGCATCAAAGGCCATTCAGCGCTATATAACGAAAATCATTCAATCATATCTGTATACTTACACCATTTAGTATCATTTTAACCTTTAATACAAATCGCAACACTTTCATACAATAAAATCTAGATGTGAAATAAATAGGGATTAAAAGGTTAAAATAAATAAATTAATAAAATCAATTATAGCTCGTAATATAACCCAATACTTTGTATAAATTTTCTCAAGTTCAGGGTATTACAGTTTTCCCCCAGTATATCTCTCAAAGGTTTGTCCTGGATTAAATGTGTCCTCCTCTGAAGATTAAAAACAGGACAATCAACCAAAATATGTTTAACATCCATTGTCACTTGACAGGTATTATAAAGAGGGGCCTGTCTCCCTTCCCCACTCTTCATTAGATAATTGTGCGTTGCATGTGTATGGCCAATACGCAGCCTAGTTAAAATAATGGTATCCCTCCTACTTGTAGAATTACAAGATGACCATTTATCCACCAATGGGTGGATTTGTTTCAATTTTGTATTGGTGGTCAGTTCAGACCATCGAGCTTGCCACTTATTTTTACAGTAAAGATGAATCTCACTTTTAAGATCTTTGTAAGGAATACTCAAGGGGGATGGATTACTTAGCCCTGAAGCTTCCTTTGCTGCCTTATCTACTTGTTCATTTCCATCCACCCTAACATGGGCAGGGACCCAACAGAAGTGAACACTGATACTCTTCCTAGACTGCAGAAGTACTAACCAGTCCTGCATCTCTTGTACTAGATGATGGCCTGGCATAATTTGTTTTAATGAGAGTAAAACACTATTAGAATCCATAAAAATTGTATAAAAACTATTTTGGTTGCCATTTTTAAAAATATGTTGGACTGTGAGAATTATTGCATACAGCTCAGCAGTAAATATTGAACAAGAGGATGGGAGTTTCCTTCTAATAACAATATCCCCCACCACAGCTGCACTTCCAACTCCTGCAGCCTATTTGGAGCCATCTGTAAAAACATGTTTCCCACGATGTTGAGCAGCATGATTTAAAAAACTCACTTTTCATTACCCTACTAGGTAAGGTATTTTTCCCTCCTGCCGTAAAACATACTTTAAAAGGTGGATTACACCAAGGAGGAGACTTGGGATATCCTACCTCTGCTATCTGTGCTGTTAACAAGCCTACTTCTCTAGCATCATTTTTCAGCTATACTTCCAAAGGCTTAGGCGCTCTAGATCTGTTAGGAGCCCGATCTAAAGGCGCCCTAACAAATTTACAGTTAGGATTGTTTCTCACAGCAAGGGACCTAGCTAAAAACCCAAACTCAACTCCTCTCTGCGAATGGAGAGGGGAGGTATGCCAGAATCAACATAGATACTGTCAATGGGAGATGTTCTATAAGCACCTGCACAGATGCAAAGCCCAGCATTGTGAACAATATCAAGTTTTCCAAGTAAAGTCTTTGTAGCTGACCCATATATTTGGCATGCATAGTATAACTTGCTCAGACACAAAGATGTATAAATTCTAAGCAAAGTTGTTCTATCAGCACCCCAATTAAAATGCGATAACACTTTCAGAATGTTCAGTGACTTCTTAACCCTAAATAGGTCATTTATATGGGGACCAAATGTCATTTTCTTGTCAAAAATGACTCCAAGAAACTTGACATTATCCTCATATGGCAAAATGAAATCATTTAAGAAAAGGGTGGGGATCTCTTCCCTTTTACGAGTACAAGTAAAGCGCCCATGCAGAAGCAGCATTTATTGCAATTTGAAGATTTTGGCATGCTTGTAGTGCAGATGATCCACTACAATAAATTGCAAAGTCATCGACAAATAGTGATCCTTGTATGCCAGGAGGTATGTGACTCATGAGACTATTAATAGCAACAGCAAACAACGTCACACTTAATACGCTGCCTTGGGGGACACCTTCTTCTTGCATGTAGGATGAAGACAGTTCTGACCCTACTCTCACTTTAATTGAGCGGTTTGATAAAAATTCTTCAATAAAAGAGAACATATGTCCTCCTATACCCCACGAGGCCAATTGCTTTAAAACATCACCCCTCCAGGTGGTGTCATATGCCTTTTCGAGGTCAAAAAAAGACACCCACCACCTGTTTTGGTTAGAAAAGGCATTTGAAATTTCCCTTGATTACATCAGCAAAGGGTCTAGAGTACTTCGGTTCTTCCTAAAACCAAACTGCCTGTTAGATAAGAGGTTTTTTTATTCTAGATACCACACAAGTCTGTTGTTGATCATTCTCTCAAATAGTTTGCATATGCAACTGGTCAAGGATATGGGCCTATAACTAGATGGCAGTTCTGGGTCTTTACCAGACTTGTGGCCTGGAATTACAATTGAAGTATGCCAGGAATCAGGAGATGTATGGGAAGCCCATAGACCATAAAAGGTTTCTAATAAAAATTCCTTGGTATCCACTGGAAGATGTGATATCATTTCATACCGGATGCCATCCTCACCTGGGGCAGTTAAAGAAGAGCTAGAGATAGCATTTTGCATCTCCTCCATACTAAAAGGCAGGTTAAAAGCTTCAGTATTTGAAGAAGCAGGAGGAACAACAGATGTTGATGCTCTAATTTGTTGAAATGCTGGGGAATAGTTGTCAGCACTTGATATATGGGCAAAGTGCTTAGCAAGAACCTCTGCTACATCTTTGGGGTCATATATATATCTATTATTTTCCCCTAATATTGGTAGAGGCTTAGGGACGAATTTACCTTGAAGTTTTCTAATCCTGTCCCATATTTCCTTTGAAGGAGTTTTGGTATTAATATTAGATATATATTTTTTCCAAGATGCTCTCTTTGCTTTTTTAAAAGTTCTTTTTTGTTTGGTACAGGCTCTGAGGTACGCTATTCTATCTGCTACATAGTTTGTTCTCAAGTATCTTCTGAAGCAAGTTCGGGTCACTTTTCTTGCGTTGGCACATTCTTTACTCCATCAAGGAACTACAGAGCGATGAGGTAAACCGCATGTTTTAGGTATAAACTTGCTAACATTGTCATCAATAATATTTTCAAAATGTTGATAGGCATGCACTGGAGATGTAAATTCATCATACTCTTTATCGATGTGTGAACAGTTTTCATAAGCTGCCCAGTCTGCCTCGTCTATCTTCCATTTTGGTGGACACTGAGAAGGAAGATTATGGACATAATTTAACATTATTGGCCAATGGTCACTGCCATGTAGGTGTTCATTTACTGACCAAAGGTAGTCCAATCGAATGGATGAGGAACAGATTGACAAATCAATGGCTGATGTAGAGTTGTGGAATACATCATACCTAGTTGGAGAACCATCATTCATTAGTATTACATCATTGTTGTCGATTAATTCTTCAACAAGATTACCACATCTATCGCACACATTTCCACCCCATAAAGTATGCTTTTCATTAAAATCACCCATTAAAATAAAAGGGACAGGAAGCTGATTGATCAGGTCTTGGAGGTCAGAAAGTCTAAGCATTCTTGGATTACCAGCATGATCTAAGAGGAAAAGTTCTAAGGATGGTTCAATATATAGCGAGCATAAAGTAATTTTTTTCCCGATATGAGTTCTAACTGCACATGCCTGTAGTGGTGTATTGAGTAGGATTGTTTCAAATTTTACAGATTTGTGAATAATAAAACCTGTACCACCTTGAGCTCTTGCAGCTTGCAAAGGAGGGGATCTACAAAAATGATAATTGAGTCCAGGATTAAATGGTTTGTCACTGATCTTGGTTTCCTGTAGACAAATTACCTTCGTGTCCGAGTCCCTGGTTAAAGTTTTTATTTGCTCAATGCTAGTACTTAGCCCTCTGCAATTCCTCTGGATGATAGACATTATCTTATTTTATTATTTTTCTTTGTCTCATTTGTCTTTTGGGACTTTTCAGATGAAGCCATGTAAGGCCTGGAGATGGAAGGCTTTACTAGGCCACCACTCTTCTTTTCTTTCTTTCTAGGATCTTTATACAAATCAACCTGAGGATCATGAGCAGTAGGGCACTTACCTGACTTAGATGAAGGTGAGGATGATGGGGACCTTTTCCTCTTTGGAAGATCTTGTTTTCCAATCTCCATCAAATCAGGTAGAGATTCTGCCTGAGACAATACATTTAAGGTGGTGGAAGCCACATTGGCTTCCTTGGAGGATTGTGCTAGAACTTCAACAGTTCGAGCACTTAACCCATAAGGCTGGGCTACTACCTCTAGGGGAGATGCTCCTATCGGTGACATTTCTTTTGGAGTGTTGGAAACCATATTGGCCTCTTAAGAGGTTTGTGCTCTGGCTTTTATAGGATGAGCACTTGACCCAGATGGCTGGGCTACTACCACTAAGGGAGCTGCACCTGATGGGCCAGGTGCTACCACTGGTCCCCCTGTGGTAGTAAGGGGTAGTGGATTATAATCTTTTGGTGGCATCTTAACCGCGCAAGCAAAATTAAGTTGCCGATTGAGTAAATGCTTTGCATAACCTACACTTATATGTTCAGCATTTGCTTTCAAGATTGCAGCTTCTTCTTTCTTGTATTCTCTGCATCTTTTATCATTTGATTTATGATGATCTTTACAGTTTGCACAGGTTGTATCTCTGTGGCATTGGCCATGTTCTAACGAAGAACAGTTAATACAGATCTTCGTATTATTGCAGTACTGGGAAGGGTGACCGTACTTGAAAGAATTAAAGCATTGTAAAGGCCTAGGTCTATATTCTCAAACATGTACTCTTTCATTCTCAATAATTATATGATCTGGTATAACAACGGTTTCAAATGTTAAAACTACCATGCTTGTTTGAGGGATCTTACTTACTTTCCAAACATTAGCAGGGCACATGTCCAGAATTTCTGGTTCTGAAAATTCATATAGATCTTTATCAAAAACTACTCCTTTACCATAGCTGAAGCTCATATGTGGTTTAATATCCTTAATAGGATAAATTTCTGCAATCTTCATGCCACAAAGCATGTGAGCTTGAGTATCTGATTTTGCATTAATCAAAACAGATAGCTTACCGTATCTGCTAATATCCTTACTTTTAATTAAACCAACTTTTTTTTTTTTATAAATTTACTGATCTTATAATAGTTATAATTATCTATCTTCCCAGATGCAATTATCCATGTTGGGGGCTTGGGGGTTCTTACTTCTGGAAGTCTATGCTCTATTTCTTTTTCCATCCATTCTTCTGGTTTATATACCTCTAGGTGTCTTGGTGCTTTATCACACAGAGCCCCAGAAATCAAACAATTGTCAATTTTTATGCTCTCTAAATTTTTATTTCCTTCTAAAGCAATCTCAAAACTTGAAAATGATACCCAAGCTTCCCAAAAGCCTTTACCACCATTAAGCTCCATTAAGATTTCTTTGATTGCCCCAAATCTACAGAAGGCTTCATGAATTATGTCATAGCTACAACCAATTGGTATGTTTTTTAAGTGGAGAATTTTCAGATTTTTTGTTGGATCTGGTAATGAGCCAGAACCAGAGAGTAAAGTATTACTGTTATTACAAGAATTATTTTCCACCAGTGCCGATAAATTGTCTTTAACTACACTGATCGGAGAAGTATTGTTGGAGGAATCCTTTTTATTGCCAAGGTTGTCAACAGAGCTTTCCTTACTTAAACAAGCAGAGGTCGTCAACAGTGTCTGGGGTTCGCCATTTGATCCAGGGGTACGGGGAACATTAAGTTTACTCATTAATCATTTTTTGGGGGAGGGAAGAGGTCATAATAACAATGAAAAAAAAACAATGGAAAAAAATAAAGTTTAAGGGAGAGAAAATATTAAGACTGTCTGAAATTCCAAAAAAGACAGCGTTAGCCTTTCCTGGAATTAATTTTCCACCAATGACACCTGCGAAAGCTGCTTACCAAATGTCCACTCCCTACCCTACCACAAAGGGATGGTACCACTATGATTAGAGTGGCTCAAGTGTATGCCAAACCCGCTTGATGGGACTGAAAGCATTTCAAGAATACAATCATCACCACTCTAATCATAGTGGCAGGCAAACCGGACAGAATGCCGAGAGTCCTATCTCTATGAAATCGCCAACCCCTGGAATCCGAAGGCCAAATTTTCCTATGAGATAGTTCTGCGTGCCAGTATGGGAATACTGACACTCCTAGGTGTCCAAACATTTTCGGGCAGTTGGCAAGACCACCACAGCTCCCACAATTGATTTTGAAATAAAAACCGATCCTGGATACAATGTCCCCTCTAAAAAAACCTGGACAGTGAAATGGGTAAGAGAGTTTTGACAGCAAGGTTGGAGACAGCTGATAATTATGAAGGAGGAATAAGCAATAAGAAGTAATAGAAAAAGAATGAGAGAAATTTAGAATCAAACTGAGGAAAAGAAATTCCCCAGTTCGAGAGCCCTCTTGCCCGTCACAAGCCTTCAGCACGGGAATGATATGCCGTGCTGAAGCCCAATGACTTCATCAAGGCATTCTCTCGTTAAGAGGGACCACCTGTTGTGCAGCCACCACAGGGCCGATAGAAAACGTATCGAGCCTCCTGTGGGTCACGTCTTGCAGGTAGTGGGCTGTGAAGGTCGTCTGATGCTGCCACACCCCTGCTTGTAAAACCTGCGTCACTGAGTAGTTCTTCTTGAAGGCCAGGGACGTAACAATGCCCTTGACATTGTGAACTCTAGGGCGACATGACGGAGGAGGGTCAGGACTCGGAGAATGATGGATAACTCTGCGAATCCACCCTGAGACAGTATTCTTAGTCCTCTTCGTCCTTCCGGTGCTCACAAACAATGCCTGCACCTGAGGACGAATTGCAGCTGTTCTCTTAAGATAGAGCCTCAGACTCCTTACTGGGCACAGTAGGAGATGGTCTAGGTCATCTGTTACAGAACGAAGACTTAAAATCCAGAAAGAGTCGAACTGAGGGTCCGGCACTCCTGGATTTTGAGTCTTAGCAACAAACTCGGGGATGAATCTGAACGTTACCTCCCCCCATCCCCCCTGAAAACTTTAAATCATTCATTCATTCCCCCCATCCCCTTGAATGGGTGATATCATACGAGAGACCATGAAGTTCACAGACTCGCTTGGCCAAGGCCAAAGCAAGTAGGCACACCGTCTTCCAAGTCAGGTGGCGATCTGAAGCCTGGCGTAATGGTTCATAGGGAGGTCTCTTAAGAGACCTGAGAACTTGAACCACGTTCCATGGAGGAGGTCTCAGTTCCGACTGAGGGCAGATAAGTTCATAACTTCATATGAGTAAAGAAAGTTCCAGCAAAAAGGAAATATCCATTCCTTTGAGCCTGAAGGCAAGACTTAAGGCTGAGCGATAGCCTTTCACTGCCGAGACCGAAAGGCATATTTCTTCCTGCAAATACACGAGAAACTCCGCTATTGCTGGAATAGTGGCATCGAGTGGAGAGATAACCCTTCCACGACACCAACCACAGACAACCCTCCACTTCACCTGGTAGACCACTGCGGATGACTTTCGCAGGTGTCAAGACATCCTTTCAGCAACTTGTTGCGAAAAGCCTCTCTCTGTGAGGAGATGCTGGATAATCTCCAGGCGTGAAGCCGCAGCGAAGCTACGGCTTTGTGAAAGATGTTGGCATGTGGTTGTTTGAGTAGATCGTGTCGTGGAGGAAGTTCTCTCGGGAGTTCCGTCAGGAGCTGCAGAAGGTCCGGAAACCACTCTGCGTGATGCCATAGCGGAGCTATCAAGGACATTGAAAGGTTGACCGATATTTTGGTCTTGTTGAGTACCCTCCTCATCAGACGGAACAGGGGAAAGGCGTATACGTCGATGTTGTCCCACCGTTGTTGGAAGGCATCTTGCCAGAGTGCCTTGGGGTCTGGGACTGAGGAGCAGTAAAGCAGAAGCTTGAAATTCAGCGCTGTAGCGAACAGATCCACCGTCAGGGAGCCCCACAAAGTCAGGACTTTGTTGGCTACTAGATGATCCAAAGACCACTCGGTACTCACGATCTGGGATGCCCTGCTCAGACTGTCGGCGAGCACATTCCTCTTGCCTGGAATGAAACGAGCTGATAGTGGAATCGAGCGGACTTCGGTCCATCTCAGTACCTCTACTGCAAGATGGGATAGCTGCTCTGAAAAGGTACCTCCCTGCTTGTTGATGTAGGCCACTACCGTGGTGTTGTAGCTCATCACCACCACAGAGTGACCTGCCAGGTACTGTTGGAACTGTTGAAGTGGCAGGAATACGGCCTTCATTTCTAGCAGATTTATGTGGAGGCACTTTTCTGATTCTGACCAGAGGCCTGAGGTCCTGTGGTTCAGAATGTGGGCCCCCCACCCTTTCTTTGAGGCATCCGAAAACAGCATCAAATCCGGGGGGAGGACGAGAAGATCCACTCCCTTTTGTAGGTTCTCGTCTGTCACCCTCCACTGAAGGTCCGTCCGTTCCGCAGGACCCATAGGTATCATGATGTCCGGGGAATCGTGTCCTTGATTCCACCGAGACTTGAGTCGCCATTGCAGGGATCTCATCCTGAGGCGACCGTTTGGAACGAGACGGGCCAGGGAAGAAAGGTGACCGAGGAGACGTAACCACGATTGGGCAGGGAGTTCTTCTCGTCTGAGGAAAGGATCTACGACCCTCCTCAGCCTTGCTATCCTGTCGTCTGATGGGAAGGCTTTGTGGAGATTGGTGTCCAATATCATGCCTAGATATACCAGTCGCTGAGTTGGAAGCAGAGAAGACTTCTCGAAATTTACCATGATCCCTAGATCTTGGCAAAGTCCCAGAAGGGTCGACTCCGAGTCTGCCAGGATCAGCCAGTCGTCCAGATAACGGAGGAGACCGATGCCGATCCTGTGTGCCCACGAAGAAATCAGGGTGAACACTCTGGTAAATACCTGAGGTGCTGTGGAGAGAACGAAACACAGCACCTTGAACTGGTAGATCTTGTTGTCTAGGCTGAATCTTAAGTACTTCCTTGAAGACGGATGGACTGGAATCTGGAAGTACACGTCCTTCAGGTCCAGTGTACACATGAAGTCTTGTGGTCTCACTGCAAGTCTGACCGTGTCTGGCGTCTCCATGCTGAACGGGGTTTGTTTGACAAACCTGTTCAGAGCCGAGAGGTCGATGACTGGTCTCCAGCCTCCAGACGCCTTCCTTACAAGAAAGAGTCAACTGAAGAAGCCTTGGGAACCGTCGATGACCACCTGCAGAGCGTCCTTCTTTAACATGGTCTGGACTTCTGCCCGTAGGGCTTGGCCCCTTGCCGATCCCATGGCAAAGGAGCTCAACGACACTGGATCCGCTGTCAGGGGAGGTAGATGTTGTGAACAGGATACGATATCCTTGACTAATTACGGAAATCGTCCAGGAATCGGCCCCGAGTTGCTGCCACCTGATTGCGCAACTTTGTAGCCATCCCCCCCACTGGTGGACATGCAGGGGGATTGCCAATCCTAGCGTTTGCAGACTCAGCCACTCCCTCTAGGATTTTTCCCTCCCCTGGTGGACTTTTTGCCTTTCTTGTCTTTGACAGGAAAGGGCTTCGACACCGTTACCTTTGCTGCCACTGCCGGTTTCGTCGTCTTGGACGGGCGAGGTTGTTGAGGTGCTGGAGGCTTATAGGGCTTTGATGTAAGAGCCCTATGTAGGAGAGAGTCCTGGTTGGACTTCCTTCACCTCTCAGCTGCCTGCTCCACGTCTTTAGGCTCAAACAGATTCTTTCCCAAAAGGGAAGAATGTTTGAGCTTGCTGACCTCGACGGCTGGGACCTTCATGTGGAACCTCTCTGCCACCACATCACATTGTTTCAGGATGGAATTGGCCCACTATTTCGAGACTTGGTGGGCCAGAAACTCAATGGCACGGGTGCCTGAAAGGAGGAAGGTCTCCTGGGGCTTCCTGGTGCTCTCCTTTGACAGGTCCTCGGATCGCAACAGGATGCCAAGAGACCCCAGCCAGACGTCCAGCCACGAAGTAGCCTGCATGGCACACTTCGCAACCTTCTCCTGACTTAGGATCTCTGTCGCCGAGAAAGACACTTGCTGGCTAGAGAGCCTCTCTAGAGGGACTCCCTTGGTGAGCTCTTCCACCGAATGGTGCAAGGGGAAAGCTAGGCAAGACTCCTCCATGATCTCAAAGTACCTCCTCTGGTGGATACGAGGAGGAGGGAGGAGCTTGTTGCCAGCAGTGGAATGGCTGGTGGAGGCGAGTTCAGAGAGCTGGCCCTCAACCTTATCCCTGGCACTCTTCACCCCTTGGGACCAGGGCAAAGCCGCACTGGCCTTAGCGGGTTTCTGAGTGCCAAAGACTCGGTCCCGGACCGAGTCTTTGCCCTCTCGAGGAGGAATCTCAGGGTCCGGGACCCCATTGAGATGCCTCATCAGGGTCAGAACCTGCCAGAAGGAATGCTCTGACTCCTGTGGCTCCCCTCCTGGAGAACTGGCAGCAAAGTCTCCCGTCCCCAAAGGCTCTTCTTAAGGGGACATGTGGACGTTCTCTGGGGGTCTTGAGGATGACTTGGGGATGGTTTTAGAGTCCTTAGGTTCCCTCCTGGGAGGAATAGAGGACTCCAACAACGACGTCTGTGGGCTCTTCTCCGCCCCAACCCGGGACGATTCTCCTGCACGAGGTGGGGTTTCTCCCATTGGTACGATGGGAGAACGTCTCACCTCGGTAGACTCCCCTGAGGACAGAAAATCCTCGTCCACAGGAGAGGGAGAGAAGGTCTGGGGGGGGAAAAGAGCCTTCCTCAAGGACTTCCGAGGAGCCAGCTTGGCCCTTGGAGAAGTTACCACGACTCCTACTCCTCTCTTCCTCTTCAGTGGGGTCGGAGCTGCCATTGATTTGAGGCAGGTTTGAAAGCCTGCATGACGGCTCTGACAAGGGGCCTGAACCATGGCTGCTTACTGACAGCGCAGTCAGAGACTCCCTCTAAAGGCAAGGGGATCAGGTGATCCTTCGGAGTAGAAACTACAACTGGGCCTGCCTGAAAAGAAAGGGAAGAACGTTGGTTCCTTTACCTATCCGGAGTATTCCCCTCCTCCTACGGGAACGCTGATCTGTGCTTGCGGAGGGGAGGGGGGGGGGGTTGAAGATGACGACCTGGGGGGGGGGTGAAGATGACGACCTGGGGGGGGGGTGAAGATGACGACCTGGGGGCTCTCGTTCCTGTAGCTTTGCGCAGGGGCTCGCACTGTGAATCCCAATGGGAATCGCGCTGGGGATCATGTTGGGAATCGCGCTGGCACTCGCACGATGGGATTTTCCCTGGTTCGCGCACGCGTAGATGATGGCGCACGGGCGAGCGATGGCGCGCAGGCGAGCGACTGCGCACAGACGAGGTGGCGCGTGGGCGCACAGACGAGGTGGCGCGTGGGCGCACAGGCGACCTATGACGCGTGGGCACGTTGGGGAGCGATGGCGCGCAGGTGATCAGTGGCGCGCAGGTGCGCGATCTGGCGAAAGCAGAGGGAGTGCCGAAAGGTGTGCAAGCGCTTGTGCGCTTGGAGGTGATAGCTCGCGCGAGCAGGAACTCACTGAGCTCTAGAAATTGTGCGCGCACGCGCAGGGGAAATACCCCTAGCGCGTGGGCGCGCAGGAGGGCGTACCGCAGGAGCTGGGACAGGTGCGCGCGATGGCGCGTAGGCAAGGGCTGACGAGCAGGCGAGGTCCGAAGGCGCGTAGGAGATCGCTGACGGGAAGGAGAAGAAAGATTCTTCCCTCCTGTACTCAGATCAGGAGATCGTGGGCGTGCAGGCGAACGCTTGGCGCGTAGGTGAAGAGCGCTGGCAAGCAGGAGATCGTGGGCGCGCGTGGCGCGCATCTGCATGAGGGAGCGCAGATGTGCGCTGGTGAGGAGAAGATCGCTGGCGTACAGGAAATTGCTGGCACGCAGGTGTGCGCTGGCGTGCAGGAGAGCGCTGGTGCGTAGTCTCAGCCACAGGAGATCGCTGGCGCGTTGTCCCTGGAACAGGTGGATTCTGAAGTGGTCTCAGGAATAGCAGGAGAGCGCTTGCGCGCCATAGCGCATGGGTGTGTAGGAGAACGTTGGAGCGCAGGGGATACCTGGCGCTTAAGGGACTTACTCATAATGTGAGAAAGCCCCTTTAGCCCCGAAGGAACCGATGCCCGTTGGATAACGGGGTGCGTGGGCGGCCACAGCGCATCAGCGGCCAGGAACGGAGATGGGAGGTCACAGGTCTGGCAGGCGAAGGATCTGCGAACGATCTGCAGAGAGGTCCAGGGATACAGCTGCAACGGTCGGTGCACAGTGAGGAGGATCCTATGCGGGAGACTGCGAAGACGAAGAACCGAAGAGGGGCCTCCTAACTCCCTTGTAGGGAGAAGGAAGGCCTCTACGGCGAAGAGGAGGGCGAGCTTTCCGTCTGATACATCCTCTGGGGGCAGCAGGCAGACCATCGGCAGTCCTCCGAAGAGGAGTCTCTGTCAGTGAACTCCCCCGAGGGGAGAATCACCTGCAGGAGACCCCGTTAGACTTAGCTCCTCCCTCGAAAGATGTTCGGAGGGGGGTACTAAGCCTTCAGCTGTATCAGGAACCATAGCAGGGGTTTGACCTAACTTGTTGGAAGCCCCTGCCACAACAACATCGATGATAGACAGAGGATCAACCTCTGCTACCATCGGCGACTGTTTGACAGCAGGCCCCAACCTGATTATGTCAAACAGGGCTTCCTTGGAGGGCGAACCCTGAAGCCCCAAGGAAGCCCAAAGCTGCAACAAATCATTGTTAGAAACATTATCAGAAATATCCTCCCCCGGGGGAGGAGGAGGAGCTGCCTCGCTATGGGAGGCAACTCCCTCTCCCGAACCACAAGGTTGGTGAACGTAAATATGGCCTACGCTACCACTCGATGGCCTCTCGGGAGAGACCGATCGAATGGGAGCTTCGGAGGAGGTTCGGGCTACGGAAGAAGAGTCCTTGGGATTTTCTCTCTTCAAGGAAACCCCTGGAGGAGAAATATCCTGTTTGGACATCTTCTTCGGGCGCCGGGAAAACCTCTCCCACTGGGAGGTAGACCACTCCCTACATTCACCACATACTTTATTTCTTTCACACCATTGGCCCCTGCAATAAGGACATAAGGTGTGAGGGTCTGTGTCCACCGCCGACATAAACGTTCCGCAGGGGTGGTCAGGTAAGCCGGGACACTTCCACATGGTAGAGGCCAAAATCCAAACACACTGAAAGGAAAAAGCAAAAATCAAAGATCAAAGGCTGTCATATAAGCGAGGGTGGGAGCAGACACGTCTGATCGTCACCCGAGCCAAAAGCAAAGTGAGCTAATCACAGGTGTGTGAGGGGGGGAGGGGTAGCAAGCTACCCCCCCTACCCCCTCACTAACTAGCAAGGGGGTAGTAAACCCTCGTTAAAATCCTAATGGCTCGTCATTTCAGCTACGCCGAAAGTAATATCCAAATTAAATAGCGTGGTTTGTATTTCAATTACGGAACAAACAGGTTTTGTTGGCGCCCACAGCGCATCAGCAGCCAGGAACGGCGACGGCAAGTCAGCAGGTCTGACGGGTGGCAGGTCGGCGTGTCCTTTGTAAGGACGACCTTCCACCGAGGGGGATCGCGAACGATCCGCAGAGAGGTCCAGGGTTGTAGCAGGAACAGTCGGAGATCGTTGACGAGGCTCCTCTGCGGCGGACTGCGGAGGTGACGACGAACCAAAGAGGCGCCTCCTCACACCCTTGTGAGGTGAAGGAAGACCTCTCCGGCGAAGAGGAAGGCGCGCCTTCTGGCGTATGCGCCCTCTGGGGGCCGTTGGGTCAACAAGCTGACCATCAGCAGTCCTCCGAAGAGGAGTCTCTGTGATTGAACTCCCCCGAGGGGGAGAATCACCAGCAGGAGAGACTGTTGGACTTAGTTCCTCCCTTGATGGTTGAGCAGAGGGAGAAACTAAGCCTTCAGCTACAGTAGGTTGAGCAGTTGCAGAGGCATTAGGAGATACCGCATCAGATACCTCTGCCACCACAACGTCGACGATAGACAGAGGATCAACCTCCGCCATCGTCGGTGATTGCTTGACAGCGGCACCCAACCGGATGATGTCAAACAAGGCTTCCTTGGAGGGCGAACCTTCAAGCCCCAAGGAAGACCAAAGCTGAAATAAATCAGTTACATTTACATTTAAATTTAATTCCTCCCCCAGGGGAAGAGGTGGAGCTGCCTCGCTATGGGAGGCAACGCCATCTCTCGAACTTCGAGGTCGGGAAACAGAACCATGGTCTACGCTACCACTCGACAGTTTCTTTGAAGAAACCGATCGAGTGGGAGCTTCGGAGGAGGTTTGGGCAACGGAAGAAGAGTCCTTGGGTTTTTCTCCTTTCAAAGAAATCTTCAAAGGAGAAATATCCCGCCTGGACTTCTTCTTCCGTCGCCGAGAAAACCTCTCCCACTGGGAAGTAGACCACTCCCTACACTCACCACACTTATTAGTTCTATCACACCATTGGCCCCTACAGTAAGGACAAAGGGTGTGAGGGTCTGTCTCGACCGCCGACATAAATGTACCACAAGGGGGGTAGGGTAATCCAGGACATTTGCGCATGATCGCAGAGGCCAACTTCACAAACAAACCTGTAGGAGAGAAAGCAAAAAGACATTAATGACTGTCAGAGAGGCGAGGATGAGAGCGGACACGTCCGATTACCACCCGAGCTGAGAGCAAAGTGAGCTCAAGCACAGATGTGTGTGAGGGGGTGTAGCAGGCTACCCTCCCTACCCCCCGCTAACTAGCGGTGGGGTAGTAAACCCTCGTTAAAATTCTAATGACTCGTCATTTCAGCTACGCCGAAAGTAATAACCCCTATTAAATAGCGTGGTTTGTATGTCAGTTACGGAACAACTGGAGTTCCTTCCACTGCGAGGGGGATGTCAGATGTCCAATCAAAATTTGAGATCCCTTTCCCAAGAGGGGGATGTCAGGTATCCGATCAAAACTGGAGATCCCTCTAACCCTAAGGGAGACATTAGTTATAAACAAACACCAAGCAAAGATACCACCATCCTCCCTCTCATTACAGGAGGATGGGGAGAGATATATCATTAAAATTGCAGAATGGAGCTCCAGTCTCCTTTTTCACTCGAAAATTTGACTGTAAAAGCCTGGGGACCTGTCCGCAACCTCTTGGAGAGCGCCCTTCTGCAGCATGGTCTGGAATTTGGCCCTGAAGGCCAGCTACTTTGCGGATCCCTTCACATAGAAGCTTAGATGCACTAAATCCTAAGTCAGAGGAGGGAAAGATTGAATGAACGGGACGTGATACCCTAGGGTGACCACTTCGACCATCTAGGGATCTGCCCCTTGGAACGGCCACCTCTACAAGAGACGCTGCAGGTATCCTCCCACAGGTGGTGGGTGAAGAGAAATTCCATTCCTAGTGGGAGTGACCGCCTCGGCCACTGCCCTTTGCTCCCTTGTTTCCTTTAAAAGACTTGTTCCCTTTCTGGCCTATGGACTGAAAGGGCCCCTTAGACACCTTAGTAGGTCCTGAGGACCTAGGAGGTTAAGGGATGAGAAGGTATTTGCTGACTGCAAGAAGACTGGGAAGGTCTTCCATAGGGCCTTGATGTCATAGCCCTATGGAGGACAGAATCGTTCAACGATTTCCTCCATCGTTCAACAGTCCTCTCAATCTCCTCTGGAACGAAGAGAGAACCCTCAAGGGTGGAATTCCTCAAGAATTCAAGAGTTTTTGTACCCGACAAAAGAAAAGACTCCAAAGTATTCCTGGCAGACTCCTTAGAAAGATCATGGGAGCATACCATGAAGCCCAAGAATCCCAACTATAGGTCGAGCCATGAAGGCGCCTGCATGGCGTATCTCGCTCAACTGCCGAGAGGGAGGCCCTTAGAGAGGTGAGGGTTTGAGCCGGAAGACCCTTCCTTAGAGATTTCACTCAAGGGTTGAGAGACATGGTCGAATGCGGTTCTCCTTCGATCTCATAGTACTTCCTTTGGAAGACAAAAGGAAGTGGTAAAAACCGAGAAGAGGAACCTGTCATTTAAGAAACTAGAAGTTTCGGGTATTTGGACGATAGCCTTTAGACCATGCAAGGCTGCATTGGTTCTAGGAGGCTTCTGGGTCTCGAAGACCTCATCAAGAACCATATCCTTACCCTCTTGGGTGGTGGTACCAGGAGTTAACAGCTTATTGATGGCCCTCATGCAAGAGAGGACCTGCCATAAGATATGTTACGACTCTCGTCTCTCTAGTTCCGAGTGGAAGTTCAGACTGGCTGCTTTCGGAAAATTCTCATTGTCCGTGCCCAAAAGATCACCTACCTTCTGGCTCAAATCTTGTATCTAGCGAGGGACCTGCCACAGGGAACCTTCTGTGTGCCTCAGCCAAACGAGCTTACCTTACTGCAGCGTTCTCTGGTTTGGTTTTAGTGACCTTAGTCTCCCTTCGCACAGGACGTTCCTCTGCGGTGTTATGAGGGGGAACTTGCAAGGGTTTTGGGACACCGGCAGCCAAAGCTTCAACAGTGGGAGCCGAAAGCTCTTCCTCAGATAGAGGTAAAGAAATCGGACGCTGGTCCAGAGGCACTACCTCATTTTCTTGAGGTTAAAGGAAGCCAATATTCCTACTCATCCTAGGGTGGATGATATCAGCGTGAGGTGGAGTTACGCCTCTCATCCATCTCTTCTGCCTCTTAATAATGGTTTCTCTTGCCTTAACCGGATTAAAGGGATGGTTACCGTTATAAGATTCAGAAGAAGGAGGTACCTTAGCACGAGATTGAGATGAAGGTGATCTCCATGCCTTGTTCAACGATCGTCTCCCTCTAGGGTCAAGACTCCCAGGAGACGAACTCAAAGAAGTGAAGAAGACTCCAAGGGAATTCTTGGAGTACTGTAGATCTGACTGGAGCAGTGGGAGGCTGTGGCAGTGGAGGAGCCATACCCAAAGACTTCTGCATGGTAGAGAGGAAGGTGCTTACCTATGCAGGGAGCTCAGAACCTTTAGGCAAGCCCTGGGCTTTCCTTGAAAGTCCAGGAGGAGAACATTCCCTAGGGGGAGCTCTAGAGGGAGCCTATGCAGACGTATGGGAGTGTCTTTGCAGCAACAGGATATGATCCTTCCACGGACGAGAAGGACAATCCGGGCTAATAGGGACATCAGCGAACCTATTAGGAGGCTCTTTAAACCCTTCTGGGAAGGGTATAGGCCTGCCACTGGAGGTGATAGAAGCCAGAGGCGGAGGTCTTGGTACCGCACTTGCTTGCGGTTCTGAAACCTCTGCTTGCAAATCGCTCATGGAAATCACCAATTTGCATGCAAATTCACGAGATTCGCGAGCAAAATCGCGAATTACGCACGACAATGGGCACGAATTACGAGCACCAGGAGCCAAACTGGAAGAGGAAGGCATAGCACACTCCTGTTGCGGCAGAGAGGGCTCCTAAGTATGGGCAACCCTAAGCGTTGGCGAACGCGTCACATTGGGACGCGTTGCCGAGCGTTGCGTAGGCGAACGCTTTGCTAAAGCACGCCATGCGGCAAAGAGCACTGGAGGTTTAGCTGGACGCCTGTCTAAGGAATGGTCAGTCTCGTGATCAGGGTCGGTCTGAGGTTGTTTAGGAGAAGGACGGGTTGACCGGCTATGCACTGATGGATTAGGCAAACTCTTACCTCTACCTCTAGACGAGGAACGTCTAGACCTTGATTGTGAACACGCGGTTCGCGATCGTGAACGTATTGTTCGTGAAAGGGAGCATCTAGCTCTCATTCGAGAACAGCGCGAGTGTCGTGAATGCCTAGCTCGAGAACGTGAATGTTTTTCTCATGAACGGCGCTCTTGCGAGTGTGAACATCGCCCCTGTGAATGGGAACTCCATCCTTGCAAGCGCGAGAGTCATCCTTGTGATCTAGATCGTCAAGATCTAAAACGCTAGCGTCTGGACCTAGTTCTAGACTGGAATGCTTGTGATTGTATAGAGCACGATTGCAAGACTTCTCCTCGTGAAGAGGAACACCTCCGAGGAGAGCGTTGAGACCAATGGTCTTGTGAGCATGAAGCTCTGCAGCAAGAACACCTTCTACACAGAGTGTTTAGATCGTGAAAACCTACGATCCTGATAATATTCAGATCGCTGCGAACGACAATCAGGAGAAGAGTGTTCCAAAAGACGAGGAGATGGAGAAGCTTGTCCCCGCTCGCCGCTGGTGGAAGGAGCGCTGGTCTCTGGAAGATCATCACCTACAGCCAAAGGGTTCCAGTGAGAAGAATCAGAAGGCTGGAGGTTACAGAACGACAAAGTCCCAGGATGGCGAGTAGGATCGTTGCCAGCAATAGGCTGTTGGAGGGGCGAACGTGAGCGATTGCCTCATCTGCGCATGGATGGTCCAGGAGAGAGCGACAGATGGACTTCGCAAACCTATAAAGCGAAGGATGTTGAAGGCCCTGGAGAAGGGTCATTCCTGGCACCGCGCTGAAAGAGATGAACAAGTTCTTCCTTAGTAGAGGGGGCAGAAGCCCTTAAGGTTGGCCATACCTGCAAAACATCTGCAAGAAGAAACGTTCGCTCTCTACTGAACCAAAAGAAAAAATGGCGAAGCTCACAGCTGTGAGAGTATAATCTATATAGAGGTGGCTGGGTAACCCCCAGCCTACCAGCTCAAGCGGTCAGGCAGGGATGCCACCTCACATTTTAAGCCTAATGGCAACCTTCCAACTTCACTAAAAGAATATCCAAATAAATATTGAAAGGTTTGTTAGTATGAGAACAAAGTTTTAGGCTTCTTCTGCTTTGAAGAAACCACCTTCGAAGGAGGAGAATCCCGCTTGGCCTTCTGCTGACGCCTAAACCTTTCCCACTGGGAGGCAGCTCAGTCCCGGCATTCAACACACTTGTTACTTTTGTTTTCATGATAATCAATTTCCGACATAATTTAAATTACACCAATTTTCATTAAAAATATAAACTTTTGAAATAGATTGTACTTCTCTCTTGGAGATATCTTTATGTGATGGTGGTGAATGTGAAATGAAGAGGAAGGTGGAAAAAAATGGCTGTTGTAGAACAACATCTAGGAATTTGTGCACAAAAATTTGGAAGCTCGTAATTGGTTAAAAAAGCCTGGTATTTATTACATCAAACAGAACAGCTGGCAAAAGCAAACTCAAGCAATGCATGCACGAGGTATATATATAATAGCAGCCATCTGCACATATGATGACAGCCGACTAAGAATACAGCAATATAAGGGGGACCGCACGTAGGTAAGGAAACTGCTTGTAGGGTAAGTTAGGTGGAAAACTTTAGGTTAGTTGGTGTCCATTTTCTATGCACGCGGGAGGAATTGGCCGTTGATATACAAAGGCTCCACGTTCGCAATAACCATCACAATAGAGTTAGAGCGTGAGATACCCTTCCCACTTTTTTCAACAGATACATAAGTTATTATGCTCAAGCCCCCATTTAACATGTAGAGAAAAATGCCAAACAAGCTAGCATTCGTCCATTTCTTATATAAAATTCCAGTTTGCTAGAAATTAAACCATCGTACAATAAACTATCTTAAAAGTTACAGAGTAGTAACTTACAATATAGAGTTGCTTTTCTGTATAATTACTCGCGTTTGGGCATCATGCGATGTATACATATACACTGTATAGACCCATAATAATATTTCGATAGAATCCCACCCAGCGCTTTTGGGGCATCACACGATGTGTACATATACACTGTATAGACCCATAATAATATTTTGATAGAATGCCACCCAGCGCTTTTGTTGTTATTAATATTTTTGTTAGATAAAACACATGAAAAACACAATTCTTATCAATACATTATCAGTGCAAATACATATGACATAAAAAATAAATTTACTTAAGAGTAGATAAAGATTATTTCGAAATCCCTCGTTTATCTTCACAGTGACACAGAGAGTAGCTCCTGTTACTCTGTACGTTTGTTCGAATTCTATTAAGCTCCACTCCTTTGCACACTGTGATAATTTTCACCAGAATGCGTCGTAGCTCCACCCACTGATCTCAGTGCCCCAATGGAAACACTGTAGTTTTTCTTAATGTATTACCATTGGGTATTAGATTTTGGATGGATTTAGACTTGATGACGTGGTTATCTCTGACATTACTGAGCGTGTGAGAAAAAAATTGTCTTTTCTCTAACGTTTTGCTTGATCTGTAATACAAATTGGCCAATCAGAATCTAGATACATTATAATCACACCATTTGATTGGTTCTTGATGAAAAACATTCATGCATCTCTGCGGTAGCCCACTCATTTTCAAAATACAAAGCCCTGCTTGCCTTGGCATCGGGTGACCGCTTAGTGCTTGACCAGGTCTTTAGTTCAGTTATGGCAAATCTTTATACAAGTTACCCCACAAGAAGCTATTAGACTATTTTAACAAATAAAGAAGAAACTTTAACATTTTTATGCAATCACAGTGTGTTTCCTTTAAAAATAACTTGCCCCAAGTGTTACAAACCGTGTTCATTGCAGCCTCACCGTCATTAATGGCAGTGTCACGGTAAAGTTAGAAAATCGAAAAGTAAAAAATGTATCCGGTAAACATTCTCTGAGTGATTATACATACATACAAACATATACCAAGGCACTTCCCCCAATTTTGGGGGGTAGCCGACATCAAACAAATGAAACAGAAAAAGGGACCTCTCCTATCTACGTTCCTCCCAGCCTGACAAGGGACTCAACCGAGTTCGGCTGGTACTGAGTGATTATAAGAATACTTTTTCGGATATGTGTCATTTCAACCATCCCAGGACTGAGTGATGATAACACGGAACCAGGACCAAGTGGCCATATCCCGTCGAGCCAGTTTACACTCCCGATTTTGGGTATTCTGACTCCGACTCCGACTATTAACGTAAGTCATTATAGATTTAAGGATTAGTGTATGCTAAGGATATGGCAAAGTGATGTAATGTTTAATTGTGAGCAAAGCAAGCCACAGCTGAGCAAAGATCAGTATATGAAAAATTATTGTTAGTTCATTAACCAACACACTCGTAGAGCATGGCTTAGTGTAAACTAAGGATGCGGCAAAAACTTGCGCACTCGGCGGACGCGCATAGAGCAATATACACCGCTTGTCAGAACATAGAAGGTGATATAATGTTTATTTACGAGACAAGCGAGCCACTTCTTCAAAGTTCCCGGATGTTGTTCTACAACAGCCATTTTTGGGCTCAAGCCATGGCGTCCTGATGGAAGGTTCCTTTTTGGTAGCTTCCTTGGGTATATCACTACTAAATATTCCCAGAGAATTTAACCACAGGTTATCACAGAATTCTAACTTCTGGAGCGAGTATCCTAAAGGTTTCCCTTTTAAGACATCGTATATCAACAGGGGACGCATGTATTAACGCGCCACATAGCTATCTACACCCCAAACAGAGTTAACACTTCGGTGTGTAGGGGCGGAGAATAGCTGGGGAGCCGTTCCACAGCTAATCTCGTTCGTGGCTACTTTTGGTACTCGAGACGTAAACAAACGGGCGCCATTGCTAAATGACGTCACGTCCGTCCTCATCCTTCTTCTAGTAGCTTGCCTTACTAAGACGGAGTTTCCCTTGTGCATTTTCATCAGCTTGCATCTTCGTCATGTCGCTACCTTCGGCCTCGCCTTCTTCTGATAAGTTGAGTACAAGGTTCCAGTATTGTTTAAATAAGCTCTGACCGTAAAGTAACTTTTACTTTTCGAGATATTTGATGTTTTGTGGCAGAGCTGTGCCTCGACCGGACCGGCCATTTTATGGCGTCGCTGTTATTTTGCATGACTTATTTAGATAGCCTCAACAGCGTTTTCCGGCCTTATTAACTATTCGATACTATTAGTTATTTAGTCTTCATAGCTAGGAACTTTTATATCGTGTTTTGACGCTTTTTTATCGGTCATCAACTGACCCCATACCAGTTGGCTAGTATAGCCCTTAGGCCAGAGCGCCTATATCAGTGTTCATGCATGATATTTATCAGTGATCCTAAGTTTATTTATGAAGATAGTGGCATTATTTTACAATACTATTGACTGTGATGCAAGTGTTTTCGCCTTCAGGGACCATATAAGGGACAGGTTAGATAGTGTGTCTTTCTAACCTAACCTACTAGTAGGACCCCTATATGCTTCCTTCATCCCCTGCCTTAGGGCACCCCCTCTGTGTAGCCTTGCTCCCCCTACCACGTAAGGGGATCAAGCTCATATCAGAGTAATATTTCGCTTCTCTGTCCTCCCTAAGGGAATGATTCCCCCTTAGGGTTGCGTCCGAGAATGAGGAACGGCTAGTCCTTCCTCTATTGCTGGGGCTAGGTCTCTGACCTTTCCTGCAATAGCGATACGTCTTCCAACCTTCCTAGTTCAGGGTGTGACATCCCTGCTCTAGGTTAGGTTTTGGAGGGGTTAGTTCTGTACCTTGCTGAAACGATACCCATGCACACTTTTCAGACAGGCTGCCTTACCTTAGGCTAGGGAGTGTCCTCCCTTCCTTGGTGGCCGCTCTGGTACAGAACCCCCTCCACAGAAGACCCTTCTCTTCTCCCCTCCCCACTTATCTCTTGTATGGCCTAGCCTATGCTTAGGTTAGTCTATACCCATCTGTCCCCTGTCCTACAACTCCTCCCTAGGGTGGAGTGGTAGGGCTACCTTGAGCTCCCGTGTGCAGTCCGCTCTGGTACATATACCCTTCATAGTGTCCTATGGGGTTAGCCACTAGATGCGTTCTGTCTACGGGGGTTCTCCCCCCTCTTGGGTGTTCCCTGCCCTCCCTTGGGCTCCCTTAGCTCCCGGCCCTCTGCGGCCCCCGCTTCTGGGTGATAGGGCTAGCCTCTATCATGGGTACACCCACTCAGGTGAGATGTCTTGGGGTCCGTGGCCAGACCCCTACATCCCCCCTTCTGTCTCTTTCTCTATCCTGGTGCCGGTCCCTTGCCGCCTCTACTGTCGGTGATACCCACCTCCTACCTTGGTGACTTACCCCTTACCCTCTGCGCCGCCAGTCCCCCGGGTGCCGGGGGATTTCCGCCTGCCGCCGGTGCCTAGCCGATGGCCTTCCCTCCTTCCTCATAGCCTCAGTCGTCCGTCCACCGGCCGGCCCCCGGAGTGCCGGCACTTCGGTTCTGCTATAACCATCCTTGTCCCTGTCACCAAGCCGGCTACCTCCGGCTGCCGGAGCCGCCGCTCCCTGCCGGCGTGCCGCCGGTGTGCCGGCGGCCGCCACCCTGGTATTACTCTTGACTTCCATATTGTCTTCCTTAATGCCAGAAACTCTGCTGGAGCGGCCGGCGGTCTGCCGGAGCCTTCCGGAGGCGTCAAGACGACTTGCACCCCCTTCTACTAGCTATCATCTGATGATAGCCCTACATCGCAACCAGATGACTTGATTACGTAAATGGATTGTTATTATCTTACCGTTCTATTAGTAACCATGCTGTCTTCTTGCATATCACAGATTTCCAGCATGATGTGTGTATCTTAGCACGGCTGGTTGCCGGAAACCGTTACCCTATGGGATCTTCTAGTTCCCAATTCTAGTGTCTGAGTGGCCTCAGTCCTAGCCTTATACCCTGGACAATTTCCAATAGAATTCACACTGCCCTACGGGCATTCCATGTTGAACTCTATCCTGTGCCTTCGGTCACAGCAGATTGTCTATGGATGAAGGCCACGGTAACCAGCCGGGCGAGTTACACGGAGTATGTATCTATCTCCTTCTTTCCGCCCATTTTCTGTGCATCACACTTAATGTTAAGTTAAAATTAATCAATTAATATTTAACTTTAGTTTAAGAGTCATCCTTATGACTCCCCCATACTCATGTTCTCTTTCTCTTACAGGAGGAGCAACTGAAGTGCGACCACAGCTTCTGTGCAGTGAAGCGCCCGCACTTTTATGGACACACGGCGTGTAGGACCCACGACCCTTGTGCCAACAAGAAAGGGGATCTAAAGTTCTGGGACCCGCGGACCCGCAGAACTGTACGGTCTGCCAGGATCGCCTGGTCGACGCATTCAACAATCCTCCCTCAGCGGAGGTTAGGGACGCTTCTCGAGAGAAGCTACGCAAGTGGGTGCGTGGCTTCCAGAAGAATGCCACTGGACCGTACCTTGCCACTGAAGACATGAGGGCCTTATTGTTCCCAAAGGCATCCCCAGATTCTGTGGTCCCCAAGGATCAGATCCCCACCGTCCAGATATCGGTGGAACCCGATGTCGTCATGGCCCAGTCCATGCACGAGTGTCGCCTGGATGCCGACAACGAGGAACGTATGTCGGATATTTCGGAGGACACGGAGAGGACCCTCATGGCCCAAGGCGCGGACGATGAAGAGGACCAGGTGGATTACATCGAATCGGAGCAGGAGGTCGCTCCGCTTTCCGCCCCCGCCCCTACTCCTACACCGACGGAAGTGTCTCTCCCGTCTACCTTCGCTACCCCGGACCCCATCCCATCCGCCCAGGAGATGTTCCATATGATAGAAGCCCTTATGGAACAGAAGCTTCAAGTGACACACGAGTTCATCAGGTCCATGGGAGGTTCCAAAGAATCGAAGAAGATTTCGGTTAAGGACCTCCCGATATGCTCACACGCCAACCCCTGGAGGTATGCTGAGCATATGGTCATCGCAACGGGCAGGATCTTCATCAGCGATAAGATCGGCTCGGTTACCCTGGAAGAAGTGGAGTTCTTCCCGAGCTTTGAGGCTTACCTGGACTGTTACGTCCGGCTTCGATCCGAACCTGCCTCTAAAGAAGAGACCAAACCTAAGGAGGTGATAGTGTTCGATCTTCCGAAGGCCCAGGCTATGCTAGCCAACGCTTTTAAAAGTAGGGATTTTACCTGCTCAAAGCTTCCGGCATTGAGCAAGAAGTATCCTACTTACGTCGCACACGACGACGCAGTCCTTCCCTTTACGGAAAAGGCCTTCGCTGCGTGTCACAAGGCAGTGGAAGAAGGGAAGCCCTGTCCTGCACTGGAGGAGTGCAGACCCTTCTCCATGGTGACTCCCCCCGACGTTCGACACTGGAAGGATATCCAGCATACCTTCGTGGTGGGAAAACTAGATCCTGACATGGCTGGACGTCATTTTAATGAAGACCTCCCGAAACTTAATGATCATCTCCTTCGTCGGGAACAAGACACGAAGGAAAGGCTCGCAGCATCCATGTCCCTCCAAGTACAGCTTGACGTCATGGCTGGTGACACCAGAGTCCCCGATCACTACATGGTACTCACCAAATCGCACATGGCGACTCTGGTAAAGGATCTGTACAACTTCATGAAGGCTCGGAGAGCCTGTCGCGAATTCGTGTTCTCAGGTGCCACAGTGAGACACGAACCCCGGAGTCTGATTTCCTCCAACATCTGGGGTAAGCACCTCTTTCCCTCCGACCTTGTGAAAGAGATCACCGACAAGGCCGCCACTGAGAATAGGAACCTTCTCAACAAGTGGGGCATGTCGAAAAAGAGGAAATCCTCTCAGGACGATGGCCCTCAACCTAAGAGGAAATCCTTCAAGCCAAAACCCCAGCAACGTCAACAGAGACGGCAGTTTCCGGGACCCGCTACTCCCCAAGTGGCTGCTCAGCCACAACAGACCTTTCAGCTGGTCACCCAACCGGTTTTGTCCCAGTCACCGGTTTTCACCCCAGCCTTTGAGCAACAGACAACTACCTTTCGTCCCAAAGGTAGAGGCTCAAACAGAGGTGCAGGCAGAGACGTATCTCGCCGTCCCTCCAGAGGCAGAGGAGGAAGGGGAGCTAGCGGCCGAGGCAGTAAGCCCTCGGGACACCAGAAGCAATGAAGTGCTTCCGGTGGGAGGAAGACTCCGCCAATTCCAGGATCGTTGGACCTTCGAGCCCTGGGCACACAGCATCGTCAAGAAGGGTCTAGGCTGGAGTTGGACTCAACCACCCCCAACCTTCCAGCAATTCTTCCAACAATCAACCCCCCTTCTGGAAGAATATGTCCTAGATCTCTTGAACAAGAAGGTGATAAGGAGGGTAAAGTCAACCAGGTTCCAAGGGAGACTGTTTTGCGTCCCCAAGAAAGACTCCGACAAGCTCAGAGTCATTCTGGACTTATCCCCCCTCAACAAGTTCATAGCGAACAACAAGTTCAAGATGCTGACTCTTCAACAGAAAGGACCCTTCTGCCTCGAGGTTCTTACACGGTCTCCATAGACCTGGCGGATGCCTACTGGCACGTTCCAATGAACCATCACGCTTCCTCCTACCTAGGATTTCGACTCCAAAGGAAAAGCTACGCCTTCAGGGCCATGCCCTTCGGCCTCAACGTGGCCCCTCGGATCTTCACAAAGCTGGCGGACGCCATAGTACAACAGCTCCGCCTCTGAGACGTCCAGGTGATGGCCTACCTCGACGACTGGCTTGTCTGGGCTCCATCGCCCGAGGATTGTTTAAAATCCTGCAGCAAAGTCACCCAGTTCCTAGAACACCTGGGATTCAAGATAAACGCGAAGAAATCTCGCCTCTCTCCAGCTCAGAAGTTCCAATGGTTAGGAATCCAGTGGAACCTTCAGTCACACCGCCTTTCCATCCCCCAGAAGAAAAGGAAGGAAATAGCAGGGTCTGTCAAGCGACTACTGAAATCCAAACGGATCTCAAGACGCCAGCAGGAACGAGTTCTAGGCTCTCTACAGTTCGCCTCAGTGACAAACCCAGCGCTTCGTGCACAGCTAAAGGATGCCGCGGGAGTCTGGAGACGTTCTGCATCCATCGCTCGAAGAGACCTCAAGAGACGGCTCCCAAACAGACTGCTTCTCCTCAAGCCGTGGTCGGAAGCGACGGCCTTGAAAAGGTCCATACCTCTTCAACACCCACCTCCATCACTCAACATCCACACGGACGCTTCGCTGGAGGGTTGGGGAGGTCACTCCCACCAAAAACAGGCTCAAGGCACATGGTCTCCCCTATTCAAGACATTTCACATCAACATCTTGGAGGCTATGGCGGTCCTTCTAACACTGAAGAAACTCTCCCCGCCTCCCTCGGTCCATATTCGTCTAACCCTAGATAACTCGGTGGTAGTTCGATGTCTCAATCGCCAAGGCTCAAGATCGCCCCAGATAAATCAGGTGCTTCTGACAATCTTCCGTCTGGCACAGAGGAAGAAGTGGCACCTGTCTGCAGTTCACCTACAAGGATTCCGCAATGTGACGGCGGACGCTCTATCCCGGACAAGCCCGATAGAGTCGGAATGGTCTCTAGACGCAAGATCATTCTCCTTCATCTCTCACCAAGTCCCAGAACTTCAGATCGATCTCTTCGCAACGAGCGACAACAATCAACTTCCTCGATATGTGGCCCCGTACGAGGACCCCAAGGCAGAGGCAGTGGACGCCATGTCACTGGACTGGAACAGATGGTCCAAGATCTACCTGTTCCCTCCCACCAACCTTCTGCTGAAAGTCCTCTCCAAGCTGAGAACCTTCAAAGGGACAGCGGCCCTAGTGGCTCCCAAGTGGCCCCGGAGCAATTGGTACCCCCTGGTCCTGGAGCTGCAGCCCACGCTGATCCCTCTCCCGGGCCCAGTTCTCTCCCAGCAAGTACAGAAGTCGACTGTCTTCGCTTCATCATCGAAAATCAAGGACCTTCATCTCATGATTTTCTCTCCCTAGCCGCGAAGAAAAGGTTTGGGATCTCGAAGAAAAGTCTAGACTTCCTCGAGGAATACAAGACGGCAATATGAATCATCTTGGAGAAAATGGGTCTCATTCGTCAAGGCAAAAAATCCTACGGAAATCACCATTGATTTCTGCATGTCCTTCTTTATTCACCTTCATGGACAGGGCTTGGCAGCCAATACGATTTCTACTTGCAAATCGGCCTTGACTAGACCAATGTTGTATGCCTTCCAGATTGATCTGTCTAGTGACATCTTCAATAAACTGCCGAAAGCATGCGCTCATCTACGCCCAGCACCCCCACCGAAACCGATCTCCTGGTCTCTGGACAAGGTGCTCCATTTCGCCTCCAACTTGGATAATGATTCATGCCCTCTCAAGGATCTGACTCAGAAAGTTATATTTCTTTTTGCTCTTGCTTCAGGAGCCTGAGTCAGCGAAATAGTGGCATTATCGAGAGAAGAGGATCATATCCTGTTTACTGACTCAGGAGACTTTACCCTCTTCCCGGATCCGACGTTTCTCGCCAAAAACGAATTACTGTACCCACCAAAAGATGGGGCCCTTGGAGAATATGCCCCCTGAAAGAAGATGCATCTCTATGCCCAGTAGAGAGCCTCAAGGTCTATCTTCGCAGAACTTCGGACTTTGGTGGAGGCCAGCTCTTCAAAGGAGAAACATCGGGCAGCGACCTGTCACTGAAACAACAAAGAGCGAATATCACCTACTTCATTCGCAGAGCGGATCCTGACAGTACACCCGCCGGTCACGATCCTAGAAAAGTTGCATCGTCTCTGAATTTCTTTCAGAGTATGGATTTCGAAAGCCTTAAGAGTTTCACAGGCTGGAAGTCCTCGCGTGTTTTCTTCAAACATTATGCGAAACAAGTGCACGAAGTCAAACATTTTGTGGTAGCCGCAGGTAGTGTTATGAAACCTGCACCTAACTCTGCATAGAACAGTGAGCTACTTGGGTCTCTAACTCTTCGGGTGCCTATGTTGACCCTCGAGTGATACGTAGTGGTCGAAAACACTTAGCGCTTTTCATATAACTGTTCTTATCCCAGGTGAAATTTCATAGTCGTCACACGAGTGCCGCATGCCTAGAGCATGATGTGTTTTATTTTAAAGACTGACGTTCCTCGAGAACGAGTGCCTACTAATAAATTTGAAATTCTCTTTCAGATTCAAGAGCAAGTCTTTCATTACTATGTACATTATAATTTGTTGTAAATTAACTTTACATTTATTGCAATTCATTTATATTCTCTGCAATTGTGAAATAAAATTCTTATTTTATTACTTGTGCGTCTCAATCCGCTCCTACTTATCCTATGAAATACATGTCTGTCATAGTTTTATTATCCCCTTCCTCTTATGGTTGATGAAGATACTTAGGTCTCAACCCTTATTATATATTCGCCTGTGCAATGTAATATTCCAATACGAATACTTACTCTCTTCATACCTTAGAGACGAGACACTTCTCCATTAACATACAGTGCCTAACCACAACTTGTCTGCCTTTGAGAATGTTCCTATATGAATGCCAACCATTCAGTCTTGTCTCCAAGTTCTTCAGGTTCTTCTAGCAAGGTGAATAGCCCTTCGATAACCACTTTGATCTCGGCATGGCCCGTGGGAACTTCATTGCCAGGGGGGCAGGAAGGTCTCTTCCCTACGGTTCTTCTATTAAGATTACTATGCTACCCTGTTCAAAGCCCTTGGCACTTACTCAAATAGGGGAAAATCTACCACGATACATTGATTCTCTGGTATTCTTCCATCAGGACGCCATGGCTTGAGCCCAAAAAACGGATTTTGAGCGAAGCGAAAAATCTATTTTTGGGTGAGATAGCCATGGCGTCCTGATGGACCCTCCCTGCTACTTCGTCCAGTTTTTCAGGTCCCACCCTGCTCTGCTGTATCATGACGATCGGCAAGCAACTGGCTTCAGGATGAGGACGGACGTGACGTCATTTAGCAATGGCGCCCGTTTGTTTACGTCTCGAGTACCAAAAGTAGCCACGAACGAGATTAGCTGTGGAACGGCTCCCCAGCTATTCTCCGCCCCTACACACCGAAGTGTTAACTCTGTTTGGGGTGTAGATAGCTATGTGGCGCGTTGATACATGCGTCCCCTGTTGATATACGATGTCTTAAAAGGGAAACCTTTAGGATACTCGCTCCAGAAGTTAGAATTCTGTGATAACCTGTGGTTAAATTCTCTGGGAATATTTAGTAGTGATATACCCAAGGAAGCTACCAAAAAGGAACCTTCCATCAGGACGCCATGGCTATCTCACCCAAAAATAGATTTTTCGCTTCGCTCAAAATCCATTTTTTTTCAACCTTCCCCTTCAGTTTCAACTTAACCACCATCACGTAAAGACGTCTCCAAGAGGGAACTTAAGGGAAGTACATCAATCTATTTAAAAATTTAGTGTAATTTCATTTATGTCACCAATTGATTATGATGGAAATGCTCTCCATTCAGTGTATAAGTATTGCTACTCACATGAAATTAAGAAATAACAGAAATAATACCTCAAAGGTCTGATTCTGACTTAATTTTTTAGGGAAGACCAACACATTTTCTACTGCAAAGCTTCTGTAAAGATAACAGGGGCCTTTGTATATCAGCGGCCAGTTCATCCCGTGTGGATTAAAAATGAACATCAACTAACCTTAACTTTCCCCCCTAACCTAACCTACAAGCCGTAGCCTTAACTACTTACCTAACGAGCAGGGGGAGACGTCCCCCTGCAACCCCCTCACACTGCCGTATTCTAAGTTGGCCGCTATCATACACACACCCCTCATAATGTAAGGACTTATAATACCCCGTACTAGTTCACTTATTTGGCTAGAAATCAAAGTATCATATATTCACCTACAAAACCGATACTTTTGATTTATGAAATATGAATTGATATTACCTTGCCAATAGTGAAGCAGGTTGCGAAGCAAACACAGCCATGGCCCATGGGACTTAGTCTTAGGATAATTTAAAGATCCTAAACAACTATTTGGTGTAATCAACAGTATTTTACATTCCAAGGCTTACCGTAAATTCTTTTCTATCCTCATTAACCAATAAAGTATATTGTAGTAAGGCGGTAACCACAAATAATGCTGACTATGCAAAGTTTGCACACAGAGTCGGCACTAGTACGAATACGTAGTAAGGTAACAACGTTTGTGATGTAAACAATTGATCGAAGAAGAAGAAGAAGAAGAAGAGTTCCTCCTCTTCTTCTTCTTCGACTGTTATTATTACTATTTTGACTTGTTAAGCAACAACCCTAGTTGGAAAAGCAGAATGCTATAAGCCCAGGGGCTCCAACAGGGAAAAATACCCCAGTGAGGAAAGGAAAAAAGGAAAAATAAAATATTTGAAGAACAGAAACATTAAAATAGATATTTCCTATATAAACTATAAAAACTTTTAACATAACAAGAGGAAGAGAAATTAAATAGAATAGTGTGCCCGAGTGTACCCTCAAGCAAGAGAACTCTAACCCATGACAGTGGAAGACTATGGTACAGAGGCTATGACACTACACAAGATTAGAGAGCAATGGTTTGATTTCGGAGTGTATTTCTCCTAGAAGAGCTGCTTACCATGACTAAAGAGTCTCTTCTAACCTTACCAAGAGGAAAGTAGCCACTGGACAATTACATTGCTGTAGTTAACCCCTTGTGTGAAGAAGAATTGTTTGGTAATCTCAGTGTTGTCAGGTGTATGAGGACAGAGGAGAATGTGTAAAGAATATGACAGACTATTCGGTATATGTGTAGGAAAAGGGAAAGTGAACCGTAACCAGAGAGCAGATCGAATGCAGTACTGTCAGGCCAGTCAAAGTACCCCATAACTATCTAGCAGTAGTATCTCAACGGGTGGCTGGTGACCTGACCAGCCTACTTCCTGTTCGAGTTTAAAGGTTTAAGGGGTTAAAGGATTTAAGAATTTTATTAACTCTAGCTAACCCCCTCGTGGTATGAGAGTACATTACAAAATACACAAAATTAAAATTTGACTTACAATAATAGTGCAAGATGGCAGTAAAAAACAAAACTACTCCTATTCACATATCTATACAATACTGTACATATATCCGTATACCCATATATGCCATGTGTAATGGGGCCAGGAACCCATATGGACTAGATAAAAAGCTGATATATAACTATATTAAAAGGTGTTATATAGATATGTGGATTGATGTAGTTTTGCTTTTCACTGCCATCTTGCACTATTATTGTAAGTCCAATTGTAATTTTGTATATTTTGTAATGTACTCTCATACCCTGATAGGGGTCGCTAGAGTTAATAAAATCCTTAAATCCTTAAAGACCACTCATGAATGGTAAAGGCAAGGGACAGTAACATTGCCCTATCAAGTTGGACAATGCCCTAGAGACTGGCCATATCACATATGATCAGCGTCCAAGCCCCCTCTCTACCCATGCTAGGACTATGGAAGGCCAGGCAGTGGCTGCTGGTGACTCAGCAGATAGACCTATAGGCTCCCCCAAACCCACCAACCTTAGCTCACAAGGATGGTGAGGTTGCAGTGACCAAAGGAACTAACGAGTTTGACGTTACCGAATCGGCCACCACAACTGTAATAGCTATTACTTCTTTTCAAAATCTATTACCGTATTATAGTTCACATTTTGTACTAAAAAGATAACGAAGTCAATATTAGTAAATTGATCAATATTGAGATATTACTTGTATATGTCCAAACCCAAATGTGGAAGCAGGTTGAAACAACTTATATAATGAAATTGTCCTTAATTCGATGACATATAGCAAATGACACTAAGTAAACGGGAGGGGAAATTGATACCTTTATCATTATTATTATTATTATTATTATTATTATTATTATTATTATTATTATTATTATTATTATTATTATTATTATTATTATTATTATTATTATTATTATTATTATTATTATTATTACAAGTTAAGCTATAATCCTAGTTGGTAAAGCAAGATACTATAATCCCAAGGGTTCCAACAGGGAAAAATAGGCCAGTGAGGAAAGGAAACAAAGAAATAAACAAACTACAAGAGAAGCAACAAACAATCGAAATAAAATGTACTACGAAAGGTGACAATATTAAATTAGATCTTCCATATATAAACTATAAAAACTTCAAAAGATAAAACAAGAGGAAAACCTTGAAAAGTAAGAAAACTAAACAGTAATAAATGAAAAATATAAAATTAGAAAATTGAAAGAATATGATGAACTAGAAAATCTAAAATATATAAATACTAGAAAATTGGGAAAATATAAAAAAAAAACTGGCGAATCCAAACAAAAATGGCAAATTAAAAAGGCTATATAAAACTAGTAAATTCAAAACTATATAAAAACTCGAAAGTTCAAAAATATAAAAACTAGAAGATAAAAAAATATATGCAACTAGAACCCCCTAAACTTAAAACTAGAACCCCCCCCCCAAAAAAAAAAAAAATATAATATAAAAACTATAAATATATATTAACTAGAAAATAAGAAAAATATTAGAATAGAAAGTAATAAAATATTCTAAAATCGGAAAATTATAAATGATAGAAAATAAATAAAATGATAAAAAGAAAATTTAAGAATTACGAGGATTAAAATGACGGTATTGAAAGGGATGCTTCAAAAGAGGAAGACAAAGAGGGAACTGAGAAGAATTAGAGAAGCATAATACAGTAAAGAAACAGAAAACTATGTCAAAGAAAATAATGGAGATAATTAAAAACAAAATGAATAGTGATTAGTCAATAAGAAACAGACGAAGAATTACTAAGAGTAGAGAAGAAACAAGATAGCGGCTGTCCCGAAGCTAATCCCCAACTAAAGCTGCTTAGTATCGATTTCTTTGTGGATAATGGCCATACTACAGTCTTGAAAATAATAACACAGTAATTATTCCTTCTATAAAAAGATGAAATGGTCCTGTTACATTTCTTTATTTATCAATAATCTTGTATGTGAATTATCATTATTTCGTATTAGCAACTGTATTATTGTACACTTGACCTCAAAGTATTTTGAAAGTCGCGCGGTTTTAAAAATTCAGCCAGACAGCTGAATCATTGTGATAATCAGTTTTGTTGATCCGTAGCCTACTTAGATTCATTTGTTTTATCGCTTTATCCATCTAATTGTACTATTTTTGTTGTAATTATCTTATATGTATCACATTCTTCAGTGGTTCATAATCTCTGCAGTAATGAAGACAAAAATCCATTGTACGTATTAATATTTGGTAGCAACATCTGGCAACTCCATCCAAGCATAAACAATCATCGTAAGTGCAGTGTTGCCAGCTATTGGGATTTATCTCTAAATTTGGGAATTTTGTGTGTCTGGTGGGGATATTCTATACCTGTATCTATGTAGAAGAAACAAAGATGAGTAAACCTTTATATTGTTGCAATTAGTTTGCTTACATTTAAATGAAGCATAGGGAGTAATTTCTATATCAGTAAAGCCTACAGGATTAGAAGAAAGTATTTTGTGGAAATGGGGATTTTTGGGGTGTTTCGGGGATTTTTTATCATGAATTTTGGGACATTTTGACTAATCCATCTGGTAACACCAGTTACCAAGTCAAGTTTTACGTGTTAGTCACCATCACGTCTCATTCAGCGTTGTCGTGTCATTATATCCGGTCAGGTAAACCTTCCAGGTACAACACAGAAACTCCTGTATATTTAAACTACACGTTTTTTATATAACCCCAAAAATGTCTCTTCGTATGTTGGTTTTCCTTGGATCCACCCGTGAAGGACGGATGGGAGAAAACGTCGCAAAATGTGTCGTCAACTTATTAAGTGAAGTTAAACATGAAGTGGAACTAATTGGTGAGTATCACCTACAGATTGTATTTTTTTTAGTAGCGTCTTCGTTCGGCATTCTTGCTCGGTAAAACGTTCACTACCCGGAACCATTTAAGCCCTGTTTGTAGTTAATGCTTTTATTATTATTACTATTACTTGCTAAGCTACAACCCTAGTTGGAAAAGCAGGAATGCTATAAGGCCAGGGCCCCCAACAGGGAAAATAGCCCAGTGAGGAATGGAAAAAATGAAATATTTTAAGAACAGTAACATCATTTAAAAACTATAAAAAAAAAATTAACAAAACAAAAGAAAGAGAAAGGTATAGAATAGTGTGCCCGAGTGTACCCTCAAGCAAGAGAACTCTAACCCAAGACCCAAGACTATAGAACAATGGTTTTATTTTGGAGTGTCCTCCTAGAAGAGTTGCTTACCATAGCTGAAGATTCTCTTCTACCCTTACTAAGAGGAAAGTAGCCACTGTAAGCCGTCAATGTTTTAATTTGCATGTATTTTTTAACGGTAAATATTCAATACTATCAAGGCCAGATACGGTATCAGTTGTTAATATCGGAGATCAAAGATTCTCTATCGTCTGCGATTGTAACTTGTAGATTGTACAAGCTGTAAATAATTGCTTGCTGGTGTACCTATAGATAGATAAAATAATTGGAAAATCCTATTTTGTATATATTTTCTTCCATTAAGAGGCCTTACTTGGTCATTTAAATGCAATATATGCTTCTTACCCCTTAATTTATTCATGCAACTGTAGTTGAAATGTAAGTGGCACTGAGGATATGTTGAAGCAAGTGGTTTTATATCTTTTCTATTTATTTATTTATTATTATTATTATTATCATTATTATTATTATTATTATTATTATTATTATTATTATTATTATTATTATTTTGCTAGTGCCCCTCTAGAAACATCAGATAATTGGAACTTCCTACTTGTTTTGCGCATATTTTCTTCAGTTAAGAGGCCTGACTTGGTCATTTGGATGCAATATATGCCCCTTACCCCTTAATTTATGGCTCTCCGGACGTAACCTGAATTGATGGACGATCATAGGAAGAAATCCTCACTATTTTACGGTATCGATAGAACATTTTATTCTACCCTTTACGCAACACAAGGACATATTCTAGTCATGAGTCACGAATGGTATTCTTTTGAATTATGCAGGAATACACGTACGCCGTACGGCCTTCTAAGTCCCAGTGGCGTATGTTTTAGTTCTAGAAATACATTTTAACTGACAAATATCTTGAGATATACGCTATCACAATTTAAAGAGAACGTCCAAAAATGCTTATAGTGTTTTGGGTTAGGGTTCTCTTGCTTGAGGGTACACTTTGGGACCTAGTCTATCTTATTTCGTTTCCTCTTGTTTTATTCAAGTTTGTATAGTTTATATAGGAAATATTTGTTTTGGTGTTGCTGTTCTTAGAATATTTTAATTTTCCTTGTTTCATTTCCTCACTGTATTATTTTCCCCGGTGGGGCCCCCTGGCTTATAGTATCCTGCTTTTCCAACTAAGGTTGTAGCTTAGCAAGTAATAATAATAATCCAAAATGATGGCTACAAGTTTTATGGTTTGCGTACTCCACCGCTCTCTGGCTTCTGCTAGCTTGCTGACGTAAAAAATGTTTGATTGTCATCATAATCATATAGCTCACGGACTATCGTTTATGTATAAATTGTAGATAATTGCTGTTTAAATAATTGGAAAAAAAAAAAAAAACACCTGTGTCTCTGCTAATGATGCCGGATATAAAGTTGTGTTACAATGGAGTGCTTAATAAATTTCGAGCACATTTTGCTATATATATATATATATATATATATATATATATATATATATATATATATATATATATATATATATATATATATTAAATTGCTGTAACAGGCTTAATTTTTGCCCTCGAGAGGTCAGGTTGGTCTCATTCTTTTGGAAAATGCCTGAAGTTTCTCATTAAATTATCAAAAATATATAAAAACATGTAATTAATAGTGTTTTGCAAGAACGTACCGGTACGTCCTTTTGGGGGTGAAAGGGTTAATTTGCTGGAATGTTGGTGCTGTAGAAATGGACTCATCATTTTTACAAAATTACAGTTAGTTGAAATATGAAAATAAACCTTAGCATTAACAATTAGGTATTAATCATATTAATATTATTAGGAATGTAGTATTTTTTGTCGGCTTGATACGCTGAAATGTTTATTATGTATTAAGCTCCCGGGAACTTTTAGAATTTTATACATGTAGATAACGAAGTTATCGAAGATTTTATTTTTTAATTTGGTTGCAACGAACGAGGGAATACTTTGATATTAGTAAATTTCTGCTGTTGATTTATTATTATTATTATTATTATTATTATTATTATTATTATTATTATACTACTTGCTGGGCTACAGCCCTAGTTGGTAAAGCAGGATGCTATAAACCCGGGGGCCCCAACGGGGAAAATAGCCTAGTGAGGAAAGGAAACAGGAAAAATAAAATATTTTAAGAAAAGTAACATTAGAATAAATATTTTCTATATAAACTATATAAACTTTA